>NW_021938838.1:16290447-16405668 GCF_001715985.3 Manacus vitellinus
CAGCATAAATGCACTGCAAATGCTTATGCACACATTTATATTACCAAATTCACCATGTGAGACGAAATCAAGATCACCAATAGTTTAAACATGCAGAGTAAGCTTGAATAGCTGGGTGTTCACGCTCTGAAAACAATGCATGTAAGAAGCAGATGTTTGGAGGTACTTTTAAATCTCAAAGCATCAGTAGCAGCCTCTGGTGGTGCTGAGTTTAATGTTTTCTGTTGGTTTCAGTAGACTCTTAGTCAGTTCCCTAAAACAAATGTTGGTTTCTAAACCTGGCATGTCTAGGTGTAAAAAAACCCCTTATTTTTATTGGAAAGAAAGGAGTAACTTTTATAGATGGCTTACATTTTTCAATTTTCAAAATTTCTTTGTTGTTATTTTGCTATAGTTTATACACGGGGTTTTTTGTGTTCAGAAGATGTTGCAAGCTCTTTTTCTGTAAAGGCTTCCTTGCTAATGATTTTTCAGGTTACTCAGACTTTCTATCTGCTGATGAAACTACTGTTTCAAGGCTTGTTTTCATCTTACAGTGGTCATCACCTCCAGAAGCCATTGAACGCTTTAAGTCTCAAGAAATATGGTTTCCTCCGCCGCAGTTCTATGAATTTTGTAGGCTCTGCAACTTCTCTTCCCTCAGTGAGTTACACAAGTTCAGCTCTGAGCGAGCTCTGGAGGGCTGTGAGCACTGGATGCCGGTCATGCTGACTGCTTCTGATGGCTCCATCCATCTGCTGCCAGGTAAGGGAACACCTGGAGGTTCTCTTAAATATACAGCATCTCAAGCCACATGACATGAACCATCTGTAAGGAAAACACTCTTTTAAGTTGCGTTTGTACCGTGTGGTTCCTTGTTTGCTCCAGTTCTGACAGTGGCTGCTGTCAGAGATGAGCCAGGGGGTCACAGACAGCACACTTGTTCCTTACTTATAATGTCATCGTCTCACCATTGTCATAATGTTTATTTATGAAGAAACTCGAGCATTTTGGCTTTTTTTTAATCTGAAGGATGTATTTAGAACTCCTCCTGTTTAGTCCTTTTCAGTGGGAATTCTCGTTTACTTCAGTTATCCGTTTGTCTTTGTAAGGACAAGGGACTCGAGCACAGCTGCATTATCAGTCCTCACAACTGCAGTGACAGGGCACTGCACTAAAACAAGACATTAAGTCACCTTCCTCCTGCCCTCTCTCCTACTTAAGTCTCTCTCATTTCATAATCATGTACAAGCAGCATTAAGAAAAGCTGCACGTACTTTTTATTATTTTCTGCTTTTTCTGATTGCTTTTCATTAGGCTTTCTCTTTTTTTTTTGTTACAACAGACCTCTAGGATTTCCGTATTTGGGGTCTGTTAGGAGTCTTGCACAAAAGTAGTTTGCCTTGATATGGCAAAACACTGTTTTCATCAACGAAACAAAGCTTCTGTTCTTAGTACACTTGAAAAAGCATTTGTCCTGTTCTCCACCTGTTATATAAACTCCTATCTCCCCAGGCTGCAATTATAGGATATTAAAACTATCAGGAGCTCTGGAACATTTAAGTCAACACCTCAAATGTGCACTGCAGTTTCACTGATAGATGCTTCTGGAAATTTATGGCTCTATTTTTAAATCCGAAGATGTTTAGAGGCAATTTACTTTTGCATTGCAAAATACATTTCCAGTGAGTTTCATGTCCTGATAAATATTAAAAATTGCCAGTGTCACTCAGTGAAAAAGCTGAAAAATAAAGTTGGCCATCTATAACTAAAACTTTTTTTTTCCACCCCCAGGAGATGAGTTATATCCAGAAGATCCAGATTATACAGGAGAAAAAAAAACAATTATGTCAACAGATAAGAAGATTGAAGAGCTCATGAAAGAGGGCAGTATATTTCACAGGATAGTAATAAAAACCATCCACAGTTATGCTGTCTATGTTAATATTCAAGCAAAATATAAGCATATCAATCCACTGATGATAAACTGTGATAGTTCAGATTACAACAGCAAATTGTAGTGTGTGTTTGGTTTAAATCTTGAACAATACATATTCAGTGTGGGTTTGGTGCTTTCTGACTGTTGCCAAGTAGTCAGGAAAACATTTCTCTGTCCTGCCAAAGCATTTTGTCTGTGTGTGTGTTTGTGTTGTCTGATTTATGTGTACCTAATTCTCTGAGTCTTTGAAACAGTTGTGCCACTGATAAGTCACAAAGGTCCTTTTCTCACTGAAAATTTTAAGTATATATTTTGTTCAGAACAAGCATGTTTTGAGTTGAAGAATTCTTTTACTATGCTTCCCAAGGTTACCTATTAGATAAGTGCAATGTGTGTCTACAAATGAATGAAATCTCTCATTTCATATTTGTTGACATCTCCCAGTCTAGTCTCTCTTTCATTTTTGGGAAAAGCAGTGTGTGTATGTATATATAGAGAGATTTATTAGCTAAAATATAATTTTTAAAAGAATATTATAAAGTCCATTTTTATATTTGATACACCTAAATTCTTTTTACTAGTGGTAATTATACAAAACTTTACAATTTCCAAAGGTAGAGATAATTTAAACAAAGTCCTCTATCAGATCAAGTGCATTATTTTTATTGTTATATTTTTTTATCTTCAAGTTGCTAGCAATTTAAAAAAAATAGAAAAAATTAATTTTTTAGCTCCAAAAAGATACCCACAACTTAAGGGAATAATGTTCCTCCTTGGAAACACTCACTTCCATATTCCAGCATCCCACATTTTGCTTCTTAACTACTTTACTAAATATATTTGAGATTTAAGAACTTCAGAGGAAAGACTGCTGCTTAATGTTTTGGTTCAGATTTTTGATTTGTTGGATTTATCTTTTTTTTCATGCAATAAGTGGAGTCAGTGGAGCAGTGATGCAAATTCTTTATCTGGAAGAAGAACGAGTGATGACTTGAGATTAGTCAATAAAGTTGTTCAGAAAGCTTTGTTCCAGCTTTTTGTTCTGTGTTTCAATTAAAACTTGCTGCAACATCTTCATTAAATCGGTTTGTAGTATTCATTTGGATTGGGAAAAAAAGTGTGTCTTCTGTCTCAGAACATGCCCAGATTGTTGTTCATTTTGCAGACCTCGTTGAGGTTTGTGAACCTCTGCTGAACACGGACCATGGGAAGCAGAGCACTGTGTATAATGTATATTATGCAGTACAATATCTCCCTCCAAATATTCTGGCCAGGTGGGATATTCCCTGTTCTCCAGTCACTGCCATGACTGTTCGAATACAGTGGGGAGGGAGTGCTTTGGGACCCAGGCTTGCCATTTTCCTCGGAATCCTGGGATGCATCTCATCATGTTCCAAGGACTTGTCTATGTTCAGGTTTCTCAGATGGTTTTGAACTTGGTCTTCTCCGACTAGGGAAGGTACTTTTTTCACCCCCCTGAGGTTCTGGGACTTGAGAGATGTGGGAAGAGTGACTGCCACAGAAAGTGAGGGGAAAAAAATTGTCAAATGTAAAAGAAACCCCGTGAGCCTTTTCCATGTGGGTTACCACTGGATCTCCTGTCTGATGGATTGGGAGTGAGGGGTGTACATTTGCTTAAGTCCTCCTTTTGTAATCAACACACCTCTAGGAGCTATTACTATTATTATTCACATCCCTTGCCACATTCAGCTCCAGCTGTGCCTTAGCTCTCCTGATCCCATTCCTAAACACCCAAGCACCATCCCTATATTCTCCCTTATGGATACATATTCCTGCTTCCAGTGCTACAGCTGGTCTTTTTTTTTTGTTTTCTTTTTTTCCTGTTGTCCCTGCATTAGTTAAAAGAACTACCAGCATTTTCAAAGAATTACCATTATCTCACAAGTGTCTCCGCTACAAAGGAGACTTTGAGTCTCAAATAATTCCCAAACTCCAAAAATTTATTAATTTCCCACAGGTTCCAGTAGAACTTTCTTTTTCAAGTTGTTTGCCACAACGAAGGCTTTTATGCGTTATCAAAAGGATTTCGTTTTCCAATTTGTATACATCGAAAAGCCGAAAGCTGGACCTCCACCTGCTCTGTGGGGTGGAGCTGCGAGCGTTCCTGCAGCATCTCCAGGGCGTCCTGTCTCACTCCCGCCAAGTGCCATCTTCCCCTCCAAAGCCTTTAAGGAGCCGGGAATGCGCCATTTGGGAGCTCAGAGCCCGCCCTCCCGCGGGGGTGGCTCTGGAGGCGGGAGGCTCCGGAGGGAAGAGGTTTCTGGAAGGTTCCTATGGAAGGTTCCCTTCGGAGCGGCGGGAGCGCCGGCGGGGCGGTGCGTGCGAGCCTGGGCACAGGGGGGAGCGGGATCGTTCTCGGGGAAAACCACGGAACTAGGGCAGGATAGGGTGGACAGGGGGGGTCGGGGCGGGGGGAGAGGGAATAAAGAGGAAAAGCTCGGGTTTTAGCAGTCACATGTTCCCCTCTCCTCGTGTTTGTGCCTCCCGGTGAGCGGTGTTCAGACGGAGCAGAGGGGTAGCGGGTGGTTTGGGTTTTCCAGGAGGGTCTGCGAGGACCGGGATTGCCGGAGAGGCTCCTTCTGCCTCTCGGGGGGTGGTGTCACGGCAGCGGGTTGGGACGAGGCATTTTTACGAGGTGACTGCTGTCCGCGGTGGGTGGGGGGGTTTGAGTAAAATAGTTGTGTTCTTGCTCAGTTCTTACCAAAGCGGGAATGTTACTGGGAGCGTGTTGGGAGCGCTCGCCTTTTCTGTGTGTGTGCTTCGTCCCCGATACTTTGTTGGGGCGTTTTCTGTGTTTCCACTAATCCACCTGAGACATTAGCTGAGGTTATTTATGCCCCTCGCATGTTATTGCTGAAAAAAAAAAAGGCGTCTATTTTAAATGTCTTAGGGCAGCACAATGTATCTCACTGTCGGAGTGTGTGATAGCGCAGTGCTGAGACACCTCTGTGAGACTCAGGAGCTTGCCTTGTGTCGAACGACCTTAGGTAAAGCCTCCCAAAGAGTTTGGGCTGTTCCATTGTCATGTTAAACTGGGAATAATTAGTGCTCAGTCTTAGCAGAGCTTGTTGCTCGCTGTGACCGCAGGGCAGCTGTGTGGCTGCTTGCTTAGTGTGACTTGTTCAGCAATAGCTTTGGAAGTGGAAGGCCGATGTCTTGATCTTCCTTCTTGAAACATTTTATTAGGTACTTATTTCCAGGGGGAATTAGGTCGTAAGGTAGACACTGCGGGGATGATACCACGGAATGCTGGTTTGTGCCAAAATGAAACGCAAGTTACTTCAGTCTGCAGGTAGTTTAATTATTCCATTGTAATCCCTAGGTTTGGGACTCCTCTTTTGTGTTAGGGTGTGGGTTGTTTTTTTTTCTTTAAACACGTAAATATTTCCCTCTGGTGTCCATTTGGTCATGTAGGTAGCTTGTAGCAGCCCTTGTCTGCAATCAGCCTATGTCTGTTGGGCTTTGAATGGAAGAGATGGCAAATCTTAATTGTACTTTAGCATAGCACCTCATTAAGAAGGCTGGTTGAACCCTTTGAAATATGTTAACAGGTTGCCTAGATTAATACTCCTGACATAGGTAGTAAAAATCCATAGATGCTTTTAGGTGTCTGCTCTTTAGATACACTTCCAAACAAATGGTGGCTCTAAAAGTTGTTAATCGAATGTTTGCCGTTCTTTTACAGAAGTGATGAATGTGCCACACGGGACAAACGTGGATGTTGTGGTATTAAAGGTATGTTGGTGTTTTTAAAGCGTGGAGGACTGATGTTTATTTCCATGTGACTTTCTGGAGGTGAGATTTACAAACAAGGTGCTTGTGTATGTCCATTCACCAGTACTCCTTGTATGGGGTCAAATATGGGTTATAAACGTTTTGTCATTTCTTTTAGGTTTTGTTTTCCTCACAAAATAGCTGTGTGCATATCATTTACCACCATGCCATGATCTACCCTGTGCTTTTCATGATTTCTGAGCTTTGATCTCTCCCCCTAAACAGGGAGCTCAACATATCTCTGACAGTGCCTCCAAGTCTCCCCAAACACCTACGTTGTCTCTACACAGAAATTGTACTTCTCAAAACAGAGGATAAACAGCAGTAGGCATAATATATGGGGTTTCCCACACTGTTATTCTTCAGGCCTTGGTATTCCCAGCTGCAAGGTCACCTGAGCAAACTTACCATCCTCCTCACCATTCTTCCACTTTTTAACCTTTCTTTCCAAAATAAGGAATACAGCTAAAATCTAAGATAGTTGTGCAACACAGTCTTAAATAGTATGTACTGTAGTCTAGATTATACTGAATTTCACAGGAGGTTGTGGAAAACACAGAATACAGCCAGGACAGCTGACCCCAGGGATATTTCCTGCCACAGGATGTCGTGCTCAGCAATAAAAGCTGCAGGGAAGGAGGAGGGAAGGGGGATGTCTGTGGTCATCAAATTTGCAAGTCCCAAGTCAGCACTGTGAGTGATGAAGCCCTGTTTTCCTGGAAATGGCCAAGCAACTGATTGCCCATGGGAAACAGTGAACACAGTCCTTATTTTGCTTTGCTTGTACGTGCAGCTCTTGCTTTGCCGTGTCAGCTGTTACTATATCAACCTGTGAGTTTTTCACTTTTATCCTCTTAATTGGCTGCTCATCCTGCCACAGGGATGGGAGGGAGGGAGCAGCTGTGTGGGGTTTAGTTGTCTGCTGAGATTAACCCACAACAACTGTGGACCCAGATCAGCTGGAACACTGGACTATGAGGGTTTACAAAGGCTGGGCAGGAAGCTGTCACCCCACTTTAAAGAAACTGGCCATCATGCAGACTCTGAGTACGAAAAAGTGCCTGTTGGTGGGGTTTATCACATATTTTGAGGTTTTTATATGAACTCTTGAAGACTTCATAAGGAAGTAAAAAGCTTTGTCTTTGCACTTTGCCCAGTGTTTGGTTTAACCAGCTTTTAGAAAGTGCTACTCTCTTGCAGACTTCATGTGGCATTTGTTGCAGTGCTAAAGAAACTTGGAAGCTGAGAATTAATCTCATGAACTAACGGTGTGAAAGATGGTTTGCTTGGTAACATTCTGTATGCTCAGTATCAGTCACCATGATTTTGAAGGTGCCTCACAGTAGATGAAGTTTTGTTTGTACATTTGCTGCTCAGATGTTCTTAAAAAGCATCTTATCATTTTAGCAGGAGTTAATAGTACTTGTTCTCTACCCCTTGCCCCAGATTGAAGATCCAAGTTGCTTTTGGCTTGCTGTGAAAGAATGTGTACCAGGCCAAATCTATGAAGTGGCATACAACAACCTGAATGCTCAAATGACTGAGTTCTATGACAAACATAAAGATGTGAAGAAATTAAAACCAGAGGCGATAGAAGGCGACCAGGTAAAGTCATTGCTGTATCATGTACATAGAAATAGTCTGTTCTTTGCATTGGTTTGAGGTGAAGTGACAGATGCTTGCTTTTTTGGGGGGTTTGTATAGCTATGTAGAAAAGTAGATAATGGGATCTCTGTGGGTTTTGTGTTCTCATTCTCATCTGTAAGCTTCATAACTGCACACGCTGCAGTGCTTGCATTTTACGAAGAAAATGTAGGGCTGTGTAATAAATGTTCTTGCCTCTGAAAGACCTCTGAGTGTAATTCAGGCCATTTGCAGGAATCTGTTGTCTTCTTTCTTCCTCAGGTTTATGTGGTTTTCAGTGAGGAGCTCAAGTGCTGGTGCAGGGCAGTCTTTCAGTCAGCCCAGGGCCACGCGGTTCGTGACCAGCTCAGATGTTTCCTTGTGGATTATGCCAAATACAGTTTGGTTGAATCAGACAAGTATGTGTCAGAGTTTTTTATCCCTGTAAGATACTTGTTAGTTAATGGATACAGATGCTATTAACACTTACTCAGGTTCAGGGTGACAAGGCTTTGAATTGAGGTGTGGGTTGGGTCCTCAGGAGCTGCTAGCTGGGTGATAGGCTCTTGCAAGTGTGGGTGCAAACCAGTCCTTATTTTGTGAACTTTTAAAGAAGCTTTCCATCTTAGGCTTTGTTTTTTTAAAGATTCAAAATAGAAATAATGTCAGTTTGTTATGGCTGAAATGTAAGACTGCTGGTTAATGCTATTTATATATTCTTTCTTCCCTTAGTAAGTGGGTCTATACTAAAAAAAAAATTAAAGTTATGGTCAGTGAAAATCAGTTACAAACCATATATGGAAGCAGGGGTTCACTTTCTATAACAGCTTTTGACATCTGAACAGAAATCTGTGGGGTTTTTCCCACTGCAGTTTACTAATTGTTTACTAAGAGTTTCCACAGGTTCCAGGTTTTTGACAAAGCCATTAGGAAACCTTCTGTTCCTAAAATCTTGAAAAATCTGTTCTAGAGAAACCTATTCCAGCTCTTAGTTTTAAAGTTTGTTTCTTTATTAAAACATGCAACTTAGAGTACAAGAAACTTAAACAAATTGGTTTTCGTAGTAGTCCACAGAATTAAAGTTTATATAAAATACTTTAAAATAATTCTTAAGTTAAATAGTGTTTTTAAATTGACTGTTGCTGTGTTGGGAAATGACATGACAATGCCCCAAGTTTAAAATACATTCAGTTAGAAATAAATGTGTGATTTACTGCTTTTTTCATAACACACTAAAAGATTAACAAAAGTGATAAATACATGCACCTTAAAAGCTTGCTGCATGCAATGTCTTGCTGATTATTAAAAATCTCCAACCAAACCGAGTGTAAAGGGTAAGATTAACTCCCTGGTGATACACTTGTAAAGAATAAATTCTTTTTTAGGAAAATGAGTACAAATGCAAATTTGTGTGTGTATTAAATTTTCTTGTTAAGCATACCTGGTTTCTCGCACAGAATTAAAATCTGCAAGCTGGAATATGCGGTGCCAGGTGGTGTATGTGGTAGTGGGAGGGTTAAAAAGGAAGATATTTATAAGATAAATATCAAGAAGACTTGAAACTGCAGTGACAAAGGATCAGAAAGATTCCAAGTACATAGGATGTGCATTCCTATCCAGAGTAAATCCCTTCACCAGTCCTGATGGTGCCTTCTCTTAGGGAAGACAGGGGTTCCAGGGTGGGAGCCAAATTCCTGGAAGAACTGTGTTGTCAGGTACAGGGTAACAGGAGGATGTGTCTGAGACCAGTGACTTCTGGAGAACAAAATCTGCCCTGTAAAGTGAGGTAATTTCCCCTTCTGTTTTTCAGCATTCGAGTTCCAGTGGGAGTATTTTCAAAGCTCCCATACAGAGCAAAGAAGTGTAGCCTGTACTGCACGAAGCCAGTGACGTTGCATATTGACTTCTGTGAAAACACTGCCAAAATAGGGTAAGTAGGGTTTAATAAATACATTCTATTCATAGATTTTTAAGAAAAGGTTTCTAGGAGGAGTTTTTAGTGCAGAATTTTTTTGTGGGAAGGATTACATTTCAAGAAGAACACAGGAAATCAGACTTGGAAAACTTCTCGCTCTCTACAACTCCCTGACAAGTGGAGCCAGGTGGGGGTCGGGCTCTGCTTTTGAGTAACAAGTGATAGGACAAGAGGAAATGGCCTCAGGTTGCACCAGTGAAGGTTTAGCTTGGGTTTAGGAAAAACTTCAGCACTGAAAGGATTGTTAAATGTTGGATGGGGCTGCCCAGGGCAGTGTCAAATTCACCATCCCTGGAGGGATTTCAAAGATGTGTAGATGTGGTACCTGAGGACATAAGTTAGTGCTGGACTTGGCAGTACTGAGTTAATGGTTGGACTCAATGATCTTGGTGTTTTTTACCAATCTAAATGATTCTATGATTCCATTATATTTCATGTTGGATGTAGGCCATCTTACCTGGACCAAGCAATATCCTGTAATTTTGCTCAGTTCCTTTTATTGGTGAACTGAAACAATATTACCAAGACTGAAGTAATGTTCTGAGTAGTAAGATTCTGCTTATGTGTAGTTGGTGCACTTTGTAAATTTGGCATGACTTAAAATAATTTCTTTACAAGCACAGAGTTCTTTCTGAAACGACCATTTTCATGTTTGATGATGTGGGACAACTTGTTGTGTTTATTTTCCTAGACCAGCCAGAAGATGGGATACTGCTGCTGTCCAGTATTTTCGAGACCTTCTCAAAGGTAAAAAATGCTTCTATTTCGGGGAAAAAAAAAATGTTAGAGAAATATAGTACTTGTGTATAGACACAAGTTTATTATACTTATGTATACTTGGTTATATTTAAGAATGTTGTATGTTAAACATAAAGAGAAAGGAGCTGCATAAGTTTTTTTGTATAGAGTAAGGCACAGATGTTTGTGGAACTGCATTTTGAGTACTGTGGGCTTCCAGGCTGCATAAATTTTGGTGGTTGACTAGATTGTATCTGGCCTTCTGGCAGGCTAAATAAGGGGGCATTCATGTAACGTTTGCTTTGGACATTGGAGCCTTTCTGTGTATTTGGTGTGAGTCCCTGAATCAGCATCACATGTGGTGGTTTGTACAGAGGTGGCAACACCTGGCTTAGGAGTTCACTCATTCAGTTGTTGTTTGGCAGGGATGTAAACACCAGCTCAGAAGAGGAATGTCTTTGTAACAGTTGTTAACAAATAGATTGAGCTCCACATATTGTTATCCAGTTTGTTCTTGTCCCTTCCCATGTTTGGTGTTCCAGTTGACTGTCCTGTTTTTTTTCATATCAAGCCTTCCCTTCTGATATTCCCTTTTGGTCTTAGTAAAAAAGCAGCTGTTTCCTGGGGCTTTGTACTGGCTTACTTGCTTCTACCTGAAAAATTACCTCCCTCCTTACTTACCAGTATTACCAAACTCCACACAGAAGGTATTTGGGAAGGAGGGGATGAGTTATGAAAGGAAGAAAAGGTCTTTAGGCTGATAATTTCACACACCGAGGCATAGCACTTCTTGCTATTTACTCCCCCCCCTTTACACACATCAAAGTATCACTGTGCAAAGTAAAGGTTAGTAGGGAGCAATAACAAAATAGATATTCCTAGACTGTCCCATAAGTAGTAATCCATACTTGTTTCAGTTGCTAGTCCATCATTAGTGTAGGTACAACTGCTTCAGGATTTGGGAATGGACTTTTATCGTCTGTGTTTGCTGGAATGAAATGCTTTACAAAGCTGTACAGATGTGCACAGACAGCTTCTTTCACAAAAAGTAAATGTCACTGTTGGAAAGCACACACTGGTGCTCCAGATTGTCAGTGTCTAAAAGATCAACCAAGACTTTAGTGTAGAACTAAGAGCAGCTTGTCTCAAGAGGTCATTAATCTGTTGCAGCTCTCAATCCTCATTCAAAGAGTAAGGGCAACTTCCTTTTTGGAACTTTTTTAAGTTTTTATTGTTAACTTTCTTGTTTATTTCACATAAAGCAAACATTACTAGGTTTGTTTTAGCTTCTCTGCAGGAATAAGTTACACATTGAGTTGTGATTTCTGGTTTTATCTGTCTTGGACATTACAAATAAAGATAGTTTGATTAAGGGTTTAATCTTTTTTTCTTGTTCTTGTGTTCACTACTACATTTAGAGGCTACTGAGGTTAAAGCCAAGGTGCAGGCACTAGAAGATAGTGTGTTTCAGGTCTTCCTTTTCGTGACTGTAAAAGGTGAAAAGGTAAGATACTTTTATATATTCAAACCTATTGATGCACTTTGCTATTAGTTTAAGACTGGAAAGCACGACTTGTGAGTTTTGCAATTTCTATCAGATACAGTAGATGCTAAATCATTAACTTATTAGAGGTTTATTATAGTTCTGTTTGATGTAGACTTCTGGAGAAATTCCAAGAGGCAGAAATTGCATTTTCCTGTATGTGAACCATTTTTTGGAAGTTACTGACAAGTGAAATCCAGCCAGTACTTCAAGTGGACAACTGTGTGAATTATTTGGTGCACTTCTTGTGATGTCACCTTTTTGTGGTATCATATTTGAAGATGTTTCAGTAGGGCAGCTGTGTAATATTCTAAAAATAACTGGAAGTTCATGCTTTTGTATACAATTGAGTCCTCAAGGATTTGGAAAAACAAACCCCAATCTAGTTCCACTTGCTAAAATGTGCAACTTGTGCCAAATCTCTGCTGTAGCTACTACCAGACTTAAGCAGCTGTATGGTAGATACAGGAAGTTGTAGTTTGATATTACTTTATTTCTGCTAGATTTTGATGTGTGCTGAGTCCAAAAGAAATAAACCAGCTAGACTGAATTAGGGAGTTCTTTTAGATTTGAAGGGCTCATAGAAAAAGTTAATTCAGTACAGAATTTTGGCCAGAAGCATGAAACTCACAACTAATTAACACCCATTGAAAAAACATACAGGAAGATAGGACTGACTTTCCTTTTCTGGAGTTAATATTCTTTAGAAAGTATTCACTGGTACTGCTTGTGTCTGGAGTTCTGTTTGGTTGGTTGGTTTGAGTTGTTTTATAATTTATAAAATCACTGCTGTTATTTAAAGCTTCAAATAAATTCTAATCAAGTATGTAGGGGTGTAGCTTATTGCTTGCTGACAGTGATGAGTAAAGAGTTTGTTGTTTTACAGATATGTGTTAATGATGATCTGGTCACAAAGTACTTTGCTCGTTACGAGGAACCTAAAGGGAATGCAGAGAGTCCTGCAGGTGATTCAGACATCAAAGCATCACTAAATGCTGAGTGGGTTCCAGTGGAGTTTGTGGGTCCTACATTTGTTCCTAGGCCAAAACTGCCGTTTGGGGAGAAGATATCACCACATCCTGAAACAGGTGGGAACTGTGTGTGGGGAAGCAATACAGCCATGAACCTTGTGCCTCAGTCTGAGTCCCTTTTTGTGCTGTATAGGCAAAGGGAGGCTGAGGTGATCACACAAGTGCTTGTTGATATGGTAGTAGCATTAGGTGTTGCTGATACTACTTGTGGCATTGATCAGTGATGCATTACTGGGTTGTTTGGAATTTGGAGGGATTTATTTGAGCAGAGTTACTTCTGAAAGGAATGTTTACAATGACTTGTGTCATTGTGATTCATGCCTTTCTTTATAAAAGTATGAACCTTCCATCCCCTCCCCTTCTTCACTCAGTTCACCTGTGTAGTTATCTTTACATAAAGACAACTATTTGTTGTTTTTGCCATTAGGAAATGATACAAGCAACTAAACAAGTCGGTGGCAACCCTCTGTAAATAAAAATACTGGCTTTTTGTGTGTTCAGATAATCAAAAATGTGCATCTGCATTTTTTACTCTACCTTTCTAGGTCTTGCTGGTTTTAGTTCTGTTCTTGAAGAGACATCCCAAAGGTCAAGCAGAGTTGTAAATGAAAATACTGTGCCCGTAAGTATTACATTTTGTATTTAAATTGTGAAATACAAACTAAATTAAACATACGTAGGTCGGATTAGGAAGACTGTAGTCATCCAGTATAACATGGATCTGTATTTTAAATGTTGCTTTTGGACGGTATTTTAGTGTTAAAATGTGTTTCCTTGCTAGATGGGCAACGCAACTCCAGGTTTGCCTTTGAAGGAAAGTAAAGCACTTCAAACGGACAGGTATGGTGCAGCATGTTAAATATTTTAAGTGATTATGTAATCAGATAATTGGGAGCTGTAGTCTGTTTCCAGTTGCTGCTCTTAGGCAGCTAAAGGGCGGGGGTGTAAGGGAAGGTGCATACACATCCTGTGGGGAAGGAGGGAATTTGAGGCTGCTGATGGTTACCCAGACTACAAGAAAAATAGCAGTTCTTTCTAATCAGTAACTTAACAACAAGGATATGGTGGGGAAGTATTTTTCTGCACACTGCATGTGTTAACTTGCTTTATTTTGTTCTTAGTGTGATTTATAAAGTTTTAAAACTTAATGAAATATGACTATGAACTTACTTGTACTGTATGTCAGTTGATGCATACGTGATAAGCCCCAGGAGTGTTTTCTATCTCTGTTTCTAACTGATGTAAAGATCAGTTGTTTCATGTTTTGAAACTTTTAAGAAACCTTTTTCCTGCAGTCCAGTCTATTTTTCTTCTAAAGTCAAGGAACCTACTGATTATCTTTGAACAAAGTTCTGTAGGATTATTTTCACTATTTTTTTTTTCAAAGGGGTGATTTTTGATTTCTTCCATGTTGAAAGGTTTTTCTCATTGGCGTAGATAATACATCAGAAATACTTTGTGTTGCTTTGTGACATTTTGGAAATGGTGGTATTTATAAATTATAAATTATAAATTATAAATATTTACTTTTGCATTTATGTTGGATTTAATGCTCGTGTGTTTCTCAGGCTTCCGCAGTTGTTAAGTTCCAATTCCCTTCAGACTCACACGGGTGAAAATGGCCAGCAGGTATTTCAAGCATCATCTTTCATTTAACTTCTCTTGTGCAGATGTTTTGGTTTTGGTAGTGTTGGGTCTGCAGGGGTGGGAGGAGGTCAGGGGCTGGTGGCAGCTGCGTTGATAACAAAACCCAGGGCAGGCCAAAGCTCAGCCAGGCTGGGGACCCTCTGTGAATGTAAGACAGGGCGAAAAAAACACAGGGGAGGGAACAAGAGAAGAGAAAGATGAGAAACAGAGGTAATGCCAAGGTCAGAGGAGTAGGGGGAGCTCCGTGCAGGTGATCCTGAAGGGACTGCAGTCTGTAGAGGACCCACACTGGAGCAAAGAAGTGGGAAGGGAACACAGGGAAGGAGCAACAGAGAGAAATTGCCATCTGTGCTGTGCCTGCAGTCCCTGCCTGGTGCTGCTCGTTGCCTCAGGGGTGGAGCCTCGTGCCAGCTGTGCACAGAACATCCACTGCTGCTCTTGAGGGGTTTAACATGGTTGTGTTAAGACCCTCTTGAAAAACCTTTCTTTAAGAGCTAGTAATAATGAGTATTTGTCTTGTCATTGGTCTGTGTAACGTATCAGTATGCACGAATCATATTTAAGGTGTATTTACAATTTTATGTGGCTCATTTTCATCAAAATACTGTTTCTTAAGTACAATGAGTGCTTTTGAGTTGAATGTAAGCTAAACCCCTTTTGTTAAGTATTGCCTTTGTCATCTGTTTGTCATTAGTTTCAGAGTTTTCAAAGTCTTGGGGAAGGAAAAAACTTCGTGTTCCTTAGCAAGAAAATTGAGCCATCATCAGTTTTGAAAACAGCACCACTTTCTGATGGTCTGAAAAAGGTAATGCTAATGTCATGATGTTACACTGATTATCTTTTTAAGACAAGCATCATACCTTAACTTTATATACAAAATACTACAGTAATACCTCAGTTTGTTTGAGGAGGTTGTTCATGTGATTGAAGCTTCAGAGAGATGCTGTAAGAATTGTACAAGTTTCTTCTGGTATATATCAATCACTGGTACAAGTCCTGGGATTTGAATTTTAATGAATTTAACAACTCAGCTCAGAAGAACTCTTTTTGTGTTACCTGCTAAGGACATGTAGTCTGTAGTGGGTCAAAAGCTTTTAAGTCACTTGGTGTTATGTTTTGTCATGTTTTGTTGGTGTTTAAGCACACGGTTTTCATGTGGAACTCTTTAATTTCTTTTTCTGCAGGAACTTGCTCAGAACAAATTTTCAGGCCCTAACTTCACAGAGTCTTACTGTTGGCCACCAGCAGCCTGGGGATATGATGTTGTTGCCATCTCCCACCAGGGAAATGATCCTCTCTTATATATTCCACCAGTTCTTACATTTTTGCAGATTAAAAGTGCCTACCAAGCCTTGCCACACACGAGTGGAGTAGGTATATACTAGAACAGAAACCTGTTACTCCTGTAAAGTGCAGCTGTAGAACAGTGATCAGAAAGCCAGTGAATGTTTGGAATGTGATCTCAGTGTATCTTCATGATACCTGCCAGTGTCTATAAGGCCTCTGCTTAGAGTCTTACAGAGCTAGACTGTGTGAATGGGGGAGTCCCAGACTTATTTATCAAGTAATCCCTAACAAGTGGTTCATGTCCTGGCACTTCAGTTTGTGATGAAGCTTTGTTTCTACAGGAGTGGTATGTAATCATTAAATTAAAATGGGTATTGGCTGTTTTAAATACTATAATTAATTTTCTAACTTGATTAAATCACAGAAACAGAATTATTGAGTTTGTAGGGGACCTCTGAAAGTGGCCCAGTAAAACAAGTAGGACAAGATGCTCCTGCTTCTGTTAAATTTTTGGACCTTTTACTGTTGCATGCATCCCTTTGGGTCTGTAACATGTGCATTGAGGAGGTGCTAGAGTACTGAAAGCCTCAGTTTTGAAGTACTTAAAGGCTGTGTTGTAGATTGTGGCTTTGCCCTAAATCCTGAAATAGTACAATTCTTAAAGGTTCTTTACTTCTGTCTGGTACTGTGGTGTCAAATTTTTTTGTACCCGTGTATTTAGCCACTAGCACTTATTGTATGTCCTGGGTGGAAGAAGGCACAACTTGTTTTTGACCTACTGAAAACGTACCAGAAAGGCTGCAGAGACCTTCATCCAATGTTGATAATCCTTGGGCAGAACAAGGAAGCAGCCAGCCATGTGGAAACCCGAGGCTGTAAGAATACTTTCTGTCGTCCTAGTTGTGCTTGAAGGCAGTGTGGGCTGCCTTAATTGCAGGAACATGTGAAAGAAGCAATTTCTGCTCCTTAAGTGTTTGGTTCCGTAAAGTGAAGGGGGGTTTGTTTGTTTGTTTGTTTTAATAGTTGTTTACAACTTGTAATGCAATAAATGCTCAGTACTTTGTGCATATATCTCAGTAGTATGCAGAGGGTGCTCCACAGAGAAACAGCACAGAAGTAATAAAAAAGCTGAAGGGAGACTTGCCCTGCTTAAGTGTATGTAGTTAGACCATTTCAGTTTATTAATCTAGTTTGGTCCCTTTGTTAAGCCTTGGTTGTTAATTGCATTTTCAAAAGTGGCTTTTTTTGCCAAGGGAACAAGAACCATGGATAAAACTATATGTAAGACTTTTCATTTCAGCAGTTTGTATTCTTTCATCCATCATTCAAGTTTGAGCCTGCTGGATGAATCCAGATCTTTTAGTAGTAGAGCTGTTGGTGTATTTGCACCGATGAGGATTGGTGTGGTTTTATTTATATATATATATAAATATAGGTACCCATGCAGACATATGCGTGTAGATACCTAAACTAACAGTGTGTGCTTTATTCCACTTTTCAAACTGAACTTTTCTAAAGTTGTCCTTGCACATATTTAATTATTTCCCTTCTGGCTGTTTGGTTCTGAAGTTGTTATATCTACTTTCAGTACCTTATTGGAAAAAAAATGGCATCCTGCTTTGTGAACTTGTTAACCTTCAGACATTTCACTGGATTGCAAAATCTCAGAGCTTTGCCCACTCAGGTCTTGGAAGACATGCAGGGGTAGAAAAATACAAGGAAACTTAAAAGAACTGTTGACCAGAAGTCAGAAAATGGAATTGAGTGTTCTCTATTTAAAAAACAACAACAGAAAAACAAAAACAAAAAAACCCAAACGAAAACCAAAACCCCAAACCAAACAACAGAAAACTCCCTAGCTTCAAGATGTTGCATCTGAAATTCAAATGTGGCCTTTTTAAGAAAGCTGCTGCGTTCTTTGGTGTCTTAACAATATTATTTCAAGATGTAAGTTAATGTTCAGTCTTTTTTTCTGACTGGTAGGTGAAGTAATAGTGACTACACCAGACAGCCTTCTGAGACTGCTGGAACACAAGAGCTGGTTATTGTGTAGACTTTGCCATCTTGTTCTTGATGAGATTGAGGTGCTGTTCTCTGACACTACTGAACAGGTAATGTTGTAATACAGTAAGTTGGTAAAATGCTGTTCCAGTTGTGCATGTCTGAAACAGTGGCACATACTGAGGGGGGGAAAAAACACTGGAAGATGTGACCTCTGATATATTAAATCTGACTTTCCCTGTTAGGTGGGGTTTTTTTTGGTTGGTTTTTTTTACTTGAATCAAAGCTCTTGGTCATCCTGATGTTCCACAGCTGGACTGCTTGCATTTATTTAAGGTAGTGTCATCAGGAACAGATTCATTCTGTCTTAATGATTTTTGGGTTTTTTTATAAATGATTTTATGGTACACCCCTTCTTTTTTCTTTTTATTTGTAAATTACTGTATTGGCAGGTTGGGTTTGTCTTCTGGTTACCTCCTAGTTTTTGCTGACTGCCTCTGGGCTTTTTGTCTAGATTTGAACAGATCCTTTTCCTGAGGTTTCCATCTTTGAACAGAATCCTGCATTACAGTCCTGTATATGTGCACGTGCTGTTACTTCATGCTGTCATGTCACTTCTCTTCCTTCAGAAGTCATTTGAAGAATAGGATAAAAGTGTACATAGCAAACACTTCCTTTTGGGATGTGAAATTTGTGGTTTGCTGTGGTAGTGGTTTTGTGGCTGGAAAATCCAGTGTGCTCGGTGTTGCTTTTCCATGCTTGTCACATGCTCCCTGGAATAGGATGAGAGGAGAGAAAAACCCTTTTTTCTTTGTAGGTGTTTACTGTATTAGATCGTTACAAGAAGGCCGCTGCTCGAGCGCGGGGGAATCCAGCGCATCAGATCATTGCCGTGGGAACTCAGTGGAACAAACACATCCCAGCCCTGCTGGAGGAGTTCATGAACGATCCTTACGTTGTGATAACAGCTGTCGAAGAAGCTGCCATCTGTGGGAATGTGCAACAGGTAAAAAAATTGGGGAATGATGTCCCTGCTTGTCCGTGTGGCCGCGGATGGTTTGTCAGGAGCAGGTGGTGCTGTGGGTGCACCTCAGGCTGCTGGGGTGCACCTCCCACGTCTGAGCTGTTCAAGTCCTGTGTGAGGGACTCACTGAATGAGCTGAAGGTCTCTTACCTTCCTTGTAGGACTAAGGTGAAGATAGTCCCTTGAATATTTCATGGTTAGTGCAAATGAGTCTGAATTTGATGTGAAGTATTTGCAAACAGTGTAATTTGTGACCAGAGTGTTACCAGAATGTTTTTGCAGTTGTTAACTGTGAGTGGCAGAACTACAAGGTAAGCTGTGCCAAGGCAGACATAGTAAAATACTTGTTTTGTTGCTCTGTAAAACCTTAGTGTGGGATTTTGATGATGTGATGGATTTTAATTATGCTTCTGGAAGCTGTCCTGAGTGCATGCATTCTGAGAGTTGTATCTCCTGTAGGTTCAACTGAAGACCTCCCACTTACCAGAGCTGCCATGTACTACATTCTCTTTAGCATTATAGAGTAAAGCTTAGTGGTTATTAAAAAGAAGAATTATATAGTAAAATATGTATGGGTTACATGAATTACCAGCCCTCTGTTTTATTCTGTCTCTAGGTCGTGCAGCCTTGCATGAACAGCAGCAAAATTGCTGAATCACTCAAAATACTGGATTTTACCCACACAAATCTTCAGAAGGTGCTGATATTCACTGACTCAATAAATGAAGTAGAGATGATTCATAAGGTAAGAGGGTATTTAAACTTAAATAGATAAGTAGGGGTTTTTTTTAATAGTGAAGTTAAACAAAAATACCTTTACTTCTGAGAATAAAGGAGGAGTGTGAATTTGGAATTTAATTATTCCTGCTAAAAGTAACCCCAGCCTGCCCTCCTAGTGGAGAAAAAAAAGGCTAATTGATTCCTGAATTCTTACCTGCAGAGTTGAATCAAACTGACTTTTTTCCAGCAGAAACTGGCATAGATGCTGTGATACTTGAAGGCTTCTTCTTATGCAAACACTGGTGTATCTGCAATGTTTATTTTTTGATGATTGTTAATGGAAGCAAATCTGGTTCAGGCTTGTGACTGTCTAACATGTTTTCCTTGAGTACTTGAGAGTTCATTTCTTCATATCAGAATTGCTTACCTGCCAACACTTAAGGAAGTGCTTGTTGATGTAAAGTTGGGTTGAATGTGTTTATAGTAATCCTTGCATACACCAACTTCGAGTATCTTACCTGGCCTACGAAAATGTTCCAAGGGTTAACTTTAGGAGTGCTTGCTCTGAGAGACTGGAAGGTGAGTCTTCATGTTGTTAGAGGGTGGAATCGACTCAGAGAGGGCACATTAATGGTGGGAAAAGCTTGAAATGAAATTTGTACTTTCTTAAACATCTGTGTAATCTATTAATCCATGGAAACCTGAGATTTTCGGTTTTATTTTATATGTAAATTAAGGAACTTAATTGCCATATTATTTTTTTTTTTCATATAAGGAACCTAAATTTCATTAATTCTTTCTGTGTGTGTCTTTGCAGTATCTGAAGTGTGCTGGATTCTAGTAAGAGACAGTACTTTATATTAGAGTTGATTAGAGACTGCTGCATTGGAGAAATGTGTAACTTTTCACTTTTGTCATCCAGGCACTGAAGAGGAACTCAGTAGTTACCTTGAAGAAACATAAAGAGAGCAAGTGTAATGTCAGTTGTGTTTCAGAGAGGTGGAGAAAAACGCACAGTTCTGGCACTCCTGTTGTGTTGGGTGAGGATTCTCTCTCTGTCTAGTTGGGGTTATGTCTTCATGCTGAGTTAAGATCTACACTAAGTACTTACACTGGGTTCTCTCATCATTTCCACAGGAGCAGATCCCTGTGAACTCTTTCCAATTGTCTGTTCACTTCTTAGTGCTACAGCTGGTGTTTCTTGTTTTCTTTTTCCCTGTTACTGTTCTCCCTGCATTAGTTAATAATTTCCAGTGTTTTCAAAGAATTACCATTATTTCACAGTTGTCTCTGCCACAGAGGAGATTTTAAGTCTGAAAAAAAGATATATTGTAATAATTTTCCGTGAGTTTCAGTAGAATTTTCTTTGCAGTTTTTTTGCAGTAACAAAGGCTTTTATCCATTTTCAAACTGAATTTTTTTCCATTTTATACATTGAAAGCAAGAAAATGGACTTCTCTTTACTTTGTAGGTTCATACTGAGCTGTAGGCATTCCTGCAGTATTTCAAGTGTGTTGTGTCTCACTCCTGTGAAGTACTTGGCTGTGCTCAGTTCTGTGTATTCTGTGATGCTGACAGGAGATGCAGAATTATGCCAGATTACTAGAGCTTGGCAAGAAATGGTGTGTCTGCCATATGCTGATGGAATTTATTGACTGGAGAAATATAAAGCCTTATGGAAGTATATTGGGAAAAGACCTTTTTCTTCATTTTCCAATCAGTGGAAGGGGAGAAGGAAATCAGCCATTATTCACGTGATGTGATACTTCTCATGTCTGAAGTTTACATGTCTGTGTGAAATGTGTTTTAGTTTTAACAGATGACTGCCTGGAGCCCTTGGGAATTACAGATGCAACTTGTGTGATCCATTTCAGTTTCCCTTCCCTAAGAATCTTTGGCCAGCGCCTACAGAGCATGACTGACAACTTCTGCACTCTGAGAAAGGTCTGAGTAAACCTTTAGTGGGTTAGTGCCACATTGGATTATTATTGGTGGATACATAAAAGCTTTCAAAAACTTTTTTTTATGATTTTTAGGATTCTTCTGTAGATCAGGAACACACAAATGCCAAATCAGTCATTCTGCTGACAGAGAACAGTCCATGTCATGCACCTGAGATTCTGAGCTATTTGAAGCGTGCAGAAGCTGAAATTCCACAACAGCTGCATGATTTGGCTGCCAGGGTGATGGAATCTGAAGAAGATGAAAAATTTTCAAGGCCCCTGTGTGCCTCTCTTAAAACATTTGGGATTTGCAGGTAAGGAGATGTCAGGTTTTTGTGCCCTGAATGATGACTGCTGCTGATTCCTTGATGAATTTTTCTGAAACAGGTTTTGCTCATGATTTTTTTTTCTTTTTTCTTTTCCCATGTTGTCTGTTGCAAGTCAAGTAAAAATGGTTTATGACTGAAAACAAAGAGCTTTTTTCCTAAAGCTGTGGTGTTTTTTATTGTAGGAATAGAACAGCGTGTCCAGATCGGCATCAAATTAATGTATCAATAGACATGGCCCAGAATATCCCAGATGAAATGATAAAAACACCTGAACGTGTGATGGTAAGTTAGAGTTTTCCTTGGGTTTGGGTACCAGGAGGACAAGTCTCAAACAGCTACTTAGCAAGTTACTTCTTTTTTTTTTTTTTTTTTTTTTTTGTATTCCATTAATTTTATTGCAGTATGTACACCATTTGTCTTGGCTGTTTGTTGTTTTTTAGTTTTTCCCCCCTCTCCCTTGCCTAAATACGTGTGCCAGATTTTCCTTGCATCCTTAGCTTGAACTTGAAACTGTTTTGCAGATGATTGAATTTACCTTAGATTTTTCTTCTGCTTTGAAGATTCACATTCCATGGGAAGAGGACTTGTACTCTGTTTATTCTTTCCTTTATAATTTAAGACCTTATACTAAAATTAACAAAGATGAAGGCTTACAGAAACTTAAGTTACAGTTCTTGTAGAGGAAACACAAAGTAATCTTTGGGAGTGAAGAAGAGTTGAAGTGGAGGGTGACAGATGTGTTGTTGGAAGTGAGGATTTTTTCTTAACTGACGTGCTCATGTGAACTTGATGAAAACTAAGCATTTTCTGGCCTTGGAATTTGAAACTTGTGTACTCATTTGCAGTACCCACAGGAAGTGGGATACAGCTCCTCTCTTATAAATTGAACTGTTTGGTTATTTCCTACTAGATGTCAGTGCTTTGGTGCTTTTTGCTGCAGAGTGCTTTCACTACAGTGTTGTTCTTTTTTTTAATAGTTCCACATTCAGAAAACCTTCATGGCTATTGGGGTGACTTTGCTATGGTGGTTCTTTGCATCCCAGCAGCAGTTTGTGTCTCCAGCTCCTTTAGAAACTTTACCTGAGGTGTTCTCACAGCAGCACTTGTGGCCACCTCCATTTCCTCTTTCAGTTCTGCTGGTTGTGGCCCCAGAGCCTGGGTGTCTGTCTCACAAATGGGTCATCCCTTTCTTTCTTTGGAGCCTGGTGTAATGTTTCCTTCCTTTAGGAAGAAAAAAAAAAAAGCACCTGGTGCTTTTTTTAGGATTTCTAGTAAGTGGGAATTGCCTCTCTGGCCCCTGCCATCCTTCCTGTCTGGCCTCACATACCCACTTGCATCTCAGCACTCCTGCCTGGCATGGCCTTTTGGATGGAATCACCGAGCACTTTATGCATAGGTGTTGACAACTGTAGACCTGTAGTCTTTCATTTAAGTCATTTTAGTGCAAAAAGAGCAGTCAGTTCTTCTAAAACTCCCTGTCAGGCTGGAGAGCACTTAAGAGTTGAGTTGGAATGGTGTGGAATGTCCTAGTGGTGAGTAACCTTGGCAGGGTTCACTGAAGTGGAATATCATCAGCTGAGACCTAACAGTTCTTGCTCCTTAAATTCCTGTCCACTGGACTACAGGCACTTAGGATTAAGAATAATAAGATTAACAATAACTCATCTTCTGAAATATGTGTGTACAGCAGCATCTGGCACCTTTTGGGGCTGGAAAGAGGTAGGTGATCTTGGGTATAAAGACTTATATTCCATTGATTTAAGGAATCCTCCAGCCCTCCTTTCTGCTTAATGTGTTTGATCCTTTCAGATTGTGCCTCTCCACATTGTACATGCAACAAACTACTTTGGCCGAATAGTGGAGAAAGAAAAGGACCAATACACAATTCTTGCTGAAGAAATGCGGAATTATTTTAAGGTACCAGGACAAAGGATTTCTGTAACCACCATGGAGAAGTCAGCATTTTATGGGTTATGTGAGGGAGCCCTTTGCCACAGGTAAAATTTTGTTGGCTTTTTTACTTTATTCATGTGCGTGTTTTTATACAAAGCTTTTTAAAAATTTGACTGCTCTGTTAAAAAAAGGTCAATCCATCCCCAAAAGGAGCAAAAAACCCACTGCTGTTCAAATCATGCTTGTCAGAAGCTCTCACGTACTCTCTGACTTGCTGAATGGCAAACAGGATGATATCCTTCCCCCCCTTCCCTAGTTACAGTGCTGTGAAAATGCCATTTTTAAAATGAGAGATTAAAAAATCCTTTCACAACTGGTTACGTGACTAATAATTCTGTGTTTCTTTTCCTACTAAATGAAGGGTTCAGGTGGTAGACATTCCAGCAAAAGAGGAAGAAAATTTTGTCCGTAAGGTCACAATTAAATATATAGATGAAGGCAGAACAAGTCAAGTCAATAGTGATCAGCTGCTTCACTTACCTGCAAGGTTTCAGAGTCTGCCACCTCAGGCTGTGGAATTTATAGTTTGTAGAGTGAAACCCATTGATAATGAAATTGAATGGAACCCAAAGGTAATATTTGAGCAGGTTTTGCATGCTATTTCCTTTATGCTCTTTGCCTTCTCTCTCTGTGTTACTTTCTACAAGGCAACAGTTACAGACTGTAAACTTAGGTACCAGATTTCTGCTTCATTAGTATTACCACTAAATATCTGCCAATGGGCCAGATTCCAGCAAGTCAGTTTCCATTTTTGTTTTCCTACAAAATAATACAGTGAAATTCATGGGATTTTCTTCTCTGTGATTTAAATGGTTTCTACCAGAAGAGGTTACTGCTGCTTTTGAATCTGGGGGAGGAACAGCAGAAGGGTAACCTCTGTAAACTGACTTGTGTTTGAGTGCTCTTTCATTGAGGAAGCTCCTTCTTTAAAGGCTAATACTATTCTAACCTACAGTTAAGGTGGAGTATTCCACTGGTTTATTCAAAACTCTTATTTATTTATTGAATACCCTTTTCATTGTTAAGCTCAGAAGATTGTTTCATTATAGTGAGTTTTATAGTTAAAGTAACTGTAAAGCTGTGTTGGTATTGATACATCCCAAATGCAATGACACCTTGTTTTTTCCTAGGTGACTGATGACATTCGTCGCAAAATTAAAGGAAGACTACATCATGCAAAAGTAGTCCATACCTTGGGAAAGACAGTTTGGCTTGACCCAGTGGTAGGTACAGAATGACAGCACTATGAAATCTTGGTATCTTAACTCCATTACAACAAGAGCACCCACTATTCTCTCTCCTTGTGTCTGTTCCTGTAGTGATTTTATCCTGTGTGGTACTCACATAGTGGTGCTGGTTAATTTGCTGTGATGGTGTCTGAGCACTGGAACAGGTTGCTCAGGGGTTGTAGAGTCTCCATCCCTGGAGGTGCTTAGAAGCATTCTGGACATGGTCCAAGACTACTCCACAAAGTTAGTAACAAAAGTGTATTTTGGCAGTACTAGTTTTCAGGAGTTTGTCTTGTAAAATCAGTTCTGCAGTTCATCGCACATCCCCCTGGAAGAATGAAACTTGGATGCTCCAAGATGGTTTCCTGATACCCAAGAGCTCTTGAACTAGATTTAATTTATTCTGTTTACATTTCTGAGTCTGCTGTCTCTTACAGTGCTTGCACTACTTTGCTGTCTCGTGTAAATTTTTTTCCTTCATTTTCTTGTCCAAAATAGGAAGAATGGCTGCTCTTCTTCTTGAATTTTTCTTGTTTTACAGTTTCTCACATATGTTAACATCCAGCAGGTGACTTGGTCTTGTGGAGTGAGTCAGCTGAAAAATTGAGTGGAAAAAGATCTGGAAGTCATTCTTTTTAGTAGCTTCTTTTCATATGGTGTTTCTCAACCTTTCACCAATTTTGAGGCTTTGGTTTTTCTTCACAGTTTTTCTTACTGTGCCCCTCACCCTCCTTTCCCCAGCAGTTTCCTCTTTGGGACTCACAGTTACTCTGTGATGTGTATTTTTGCTGTCACTTACATGATCAGGGCTGGGATTGTTTACTTCATTGCCCCTCTGGTTCTGTTAGACAGGACACACTGCCAGGTACTTGAGCCGTAGTCACAATGAAAGAGATGATGATACTTGAAAAACAGTTAAACACAGGTGGGTTCCTGTGTGAAAATCAGAGAAAACAAATTGCTTACAGGTGTAAGTCAGCAGGGCCATACTTGAAGTTTGACTTAAAGGGCATCTTTGAGTTGGAGTTGAGACCATTTAAGAACTGTGGTTTCTGTTTGTTGTGCTGTGTAATTCAAGGTCAGGGTTTCCAGCCTTTCCAGTGTCAAGGTGTGGATCAATGAGTACAACATTCGATCTGAGATTCTGTCCACCGGTCTGGGAACTGACAATCCAGAACATCTGGCAGAAATTCAGAAGCTGTGCAGGCACGTGCAAGTGTCAGATTATGCAGAGAACTTGGAGGACTTGTAAGTGTCCACAGACTTTTTTTTCAGCATATCTTTTTCTGAGGAAAAAATACTGTTTCATTTTAACTGAATATTTTTGTTACTAATACTGTGATTTTCATTTAAACATAGAAACAATTGTGTTTGTGATGTGTCTGCTTCTCTTTAACTGTTCTTTAGCCACATAACCACAAAAGAAAGAAAATTCCAGCTCTAGAAAACGTTAGACTAGAATTTGATGCAGACAGTCGAGTTAATGATGAAAATAATGGATTCTGTTCTAACTCACTATGGTCAGTGGCTGGTTTGAATGCTTACCAGTCAGTACCTAGTACGAGTCAGAGCAGATGAGCATGTTGTCTGTGTGTGTGTTCAACAGAGTGCAAGCTGGAAAATGTAACCAATTTCCTTTGAAATGATTAGAGCTGTACGTTTAAGGAGTGTGGATGCAGGGTGGGTTCTGCAGAAGCAACACTGAACTTTTTTTCCCTTACCCTGTAAACTTCTAGAACTGAATAAATACAGAGTGCGGTGGGAGGGCACATCTCACTCTGCTCTGCTGCTGATTCTTAGGCCCTTGATGTAAAATGTTTATGAGCAAGATATCTGTAGCCTTTTTGTTCTGGCCCTGCATGGCCCCCAGTGCAGCCACTTAATCTTCAGTCTGGGGAGCCGTCAGTGAAAATAAATTTCAGTACTTCTGTCTGACCAGCCAAGGGTTTTAAAGTACTTATAAGGAAGAAAGAAATCTCAGTTACTTTCTTCCAGAGTAGCTATTTCTGGGTAAACAAGAAAGGTCCTGTAATACCAGCACAGGCTGTGCTGTCTCAGGGTTGAGCAAGTTCATTTAGGCTGTTGTTTCTGTGACTTTACTGATCAGCAAGAGGAGGAACCCTGACCCCATTCATACTCCATTTCCATCTTAGATTGAGGCTCTTGAATTCCTCTCTAGAACTGTGCCAGATTTTAATCTTAACCAAAGGATTTGGCTTTTCCCATTCTTGTTCAGACTTGGTGTATGAGAACAGTGTTTGCACTGCTGATGCTTGGAAGGCTTTTTTTTTTTTCAGGTTTTATTCCTTACAGAGGACTCTCAGGCTGTGAGATTTTTGCTACCTCCAGGCACAACCTTTTTTGCATTCATTTCTCCTTTCATGCTGTTAGTGAACAGGAGAGGAAGGCTGGGAACCTCCACATGGTCACCTAAGCATGTAATGCCAGAGACCAGCCAACTTTACTGTGGTGCTGTGTGCCGTGGCTCCATCTCAGATACGTTTAATGCAACTGCTTGGATCACTTTTTACAGATTCACTAAGCCTGATACTACTGTTGAAACGTTCAGAACTTATTGCAGGCTTTGTTAGTAAGCTACAAGTAAAGTAAGGGGGACTCAGAGAGCTTCTGTAAGGTGAAGTTCACTGGGTATCATTTGTGGTTTTCTTTTAAAACATTGTTTTCCTATGTTCAGAAGCATAAAGGAGGGCACAGCTTATGTAGAAGAGAAGGCATCCAGTCCACAGGATATGTCAATAGAAGAAGCTTCTCCTGAAAGCTGTAATCCTTCTGGGAGTTATCCACATGGTAAACCTTCTCATAATTTCCTGTGGTTTTCAAACTTGAATTCAAGCTTGGTGCTTAAAATCTGTGGAAATATCAGCTTGAATAACAGTGTTGTTCTCTGGGAGGTTTTTTTTTTTTTCCTGAGATTTGAGGTGGCAGAAAATAGCTCTTCCCTCCTCCCCCATTTCTTTTTAATCTAATCTGAAGGATGTGGTATTCAGTCACTAGAGGCTTAGAAGTGTTTAGGCATAGCAGGGGGACACAGGATTACCTGCCAGCAGCTGGCACATGAGTCTGGAGCAGGGAAAGCTGAGAGATGAAAAAGTTGCAGCAGACAAAGTCAAGTGAGATCCGGGACTGCTTATCATAGAAGGCTTTTTTTCCCTGGTGTGGTAGAGTCACATTAATGCTGTGTTTACAACTGTGGTGGTGACACCAGTGTGAGTTGTTTCATCCCTGAAAGTCCCCATCAGTTCCCAAAATGGCATGTTTCAGGTTTCAAATAAATAATGTCTTGAAACTGCAATAAACTTTTACCTGACCTGGAAAGCTGTGTGTTTGGTGGGGTTTTTTTATTTTTATTTTCTTACAGCAGCTATAATACTCTTGTTAGTTAAAATTTTCAGTTAATTATAAAGTTTATGAAATCATTCAGGATAGGAAGTACCCAATATAAAGGCCAAATACAGTCTTGCAGTAGTAATTTCATTGCTAGCAAGTTATTTTTATGATGGTACTGGGGTTTTCTGCAAATACATGTTTCTACAGTATAGGTATAAGAGATGTTTCTGGATGTTGCCTTTTCAGATGATGTAGCTCAAACAGAGGAAGCAGAAGACTCTATGCTTCATCAGCATAAATGGTAAGAAAATAGTGATTTGTTCCCATTTTGCTTTTATATGAACTGCCAGACAGGGTTGTATTTGTGTCTGTAGTCAGCTGAGAAGTTTCTTTTGTGTGTCAGAGATTGGTCTTGCTAGCACATACCACAGTATTTGCTGCAGAACACATTAGAAGAACTCTTTAATAAGCTACAAGAACCACAGTTAGCTTTTCCTTTGGCGTTTCAAGACCAGACCGTGATGTCATCCTGAAGTGATGACATCCTTTTAGATCTCAAACAACAGTGTGTCTCCCCACTTGAATTAGTCAGTTTGCTCTTCCAGAGACTTGGGACTGTGGTGCTTCTGTAGGAAGTTTGAGTGGTGCCCTGTCACCTGCTTGCCTGGCACTGCTGCTGGTGTCAGTGCCCCTGCAGACAGGGACACTTGGCTGAGTTTGTGGGACTTCATGGGAAAACTCTGGCTGTGTGTGAGACAGCCTGGTTAGACCTCAGTGGTTTTCTGTTTTGAAAAATAGTCCCAGTGAACTACCTTTCTTTCAGCTATCATCCAGAAATCAAGTGGTTTCAAGATAACAAGACTGTTACACTGAAGGTAAAAATACCAAGTGCAGTTGACACTAAATGCGAGTTCTCTAAAGAGAAGGTGGTTTTCAGGTAGGTTTCAGGAACTTAAGTATAACCAACAAAGTGTTTTATGATCAGTTTTTGCATATAATTTTTTAAGCTTTTTGTATATTGCAGTGCTAGGTCAGGAGAAAAACTTTATTTGGCTGATCTGGAGTTGCAAGAGTCTGTATTTGCAGAGAAGTCCACGTGTGTGATTAAGGATACAGAGGCTGTGATTGTTCTGGCAAAAGAAAAACAAGGAGCATGGTGCAAATTACTGAAGAAAAAGGTGAAGTGAAAATTCATTTGTGAGTTATTGAATGTTTTGAACACATTTGTTGTGCCTCAGAGCAGGTATTTCAAACAGTGTTTTTATCAACAGAATATTCACGTGTCTTTAGATTTTGAACATTTGGAGGAGTCTGAAGAGGAAAGCCCTTTTTCAGTTGGTAAGGACTGAATGAGTCTGTTTAAAATATATAAAATGATGAGCATCCTCGGTTTTGCATCATCTTTCTCTGAAATACTCATTTATTTCAGAGATGTGACACTTGCCACATTGCTCAGGTTCTCTGAAAAGAGGTGAGAGGCTCTCTGACAGCAGCCTTGAGGCAGCAGAGCATTTTTCTATCACACAGACAAAAAGCAGTTGGAAGTAGTTTTGAGTATTTGGTCTAGTTTCTAGTCTAAAGTGTGTTTTGCTAGGTTAGGATCATTTAATACTACCACGTATTTGTTCTGAAGTTTGTTTTTTCTTGGTTTATGAATGTTGCACTTTGTTAATTACTTTTAGGTGCTGGAAAACAGACTTTCCCTCCTGCAGGAAGTGAGGAATGGTTTGACTCATCAGAATACAGTGATACAGAAAGTGATGATTAGTTGGGAGGAGAAGTTCCTTTCTCCTCTGATGAGAATTATATTGTTAATTTTTAATTAAACAGTTAATGTAATTGGTGATTGTTGATTTGATTGTTAATGTAATTGTTGATGTAATTGTTAATTAAAAATATTAATGCACTCAGGACCCGACTATGGCTATGCTTTAATTCTGTCACCTGAGAACAGGTATTTGCAGAGCTGTACCTGTTGCAGCAGTACTTAAAAGCTGACGTACCTGTGTTTTGGTCTTCCTCTGTACTGTGATGCAAACAAAAAAACTGTCAAATCACCTACTTAAAAAAGAGCCCTGCAGCTGATGTTTTCTTTTGCCTGTTTTGTTCTTCTTTGGCATGTCCAGTATCTAAATATAAAGTGATTATTTGTTTTTTGCTGGTATGTTAATCCACTGGGTTATTTGAAGGACGTAAGTTACCTCTAGTTTTTGTTTGAGAAATAAGGCCCCTTAGATGAAGTGGAAGCCAAAGCTGGGTTTAGCCATACATTATTAAACAGCTGAAAGTGCCAGTCTGTAAAGAACGGTGTAAAAAATACAGCAGTATATTCCAGTAACATTGTTCTGGCCTCAAGCCCAGGCCCTGCAGGGTCTGTGATAGTCGAGGCAGCATCTTGAGGGGTTGTGAGCTCCGGGAGAGGTCCTGCTCTGAGAGAGGTGCTGGTTCTGCAGCCCTGGAGAGCTCAAAGGGCCTCCCAGGACTGCTGTTCGTATGGTCACAAGATGATTGACTTTGGCCACCAGCAAGTTTCCATCCTGGCCATAACCAACGTCGGGAGCTGCAGGGTTTTTTCCCCAAGGCGCGGTAACGATGGTACCAGTTCCGCGCTGCTCAGGGTTTACCGGGGCTGCACGGGGTAATGGCTAATCCCGTGCTGGGTGGGAGCTGCTGTGTTCGAGCTGCTGTGTTCGGCTGTTCCTGCGGCGCGGAACGGACGGACGGACGACGGCGCTGTTCCGCGCTGTCCTTCACACACCGAGCACCAGCGTTCGGCTCCGCCGGCCTGCTGCCGCGCCTGTGGCACCGCCCGGTGCCGCAGCCCCCTGGCCGGACCCGGAGCCGCCTCCCGGCCCCGATAAGCCCCTCGGGCCCGGCCGAGCCCGTCTGCCGGGGCGGCCCCCTGGGCCGCTGTCCCTGGTGCCAGGGGGCCGGGATGAGGACGCGGGCGCCGCTCCTCCCGGGGGATGCTCCGCCTGCACCCCGCCTCGGCTTGCCAGGCGGTGGTCAGCGCCGGCCTGGGTTCCAGCAGTAATTCCAGCAGTAATTCCAGAGGCACCGCGCGCTGCTTTGCGCTGGAACGCGCGGTCACAAAGAGCTATAAAATTTGGGGAAATAAGGCTGGTTCGTTATGCTTTTGAAAGCATTTGTTTTGTAGCTCTCACTGATCTCTCCACCTGCACGGAGGTTCTCGTGGTTCACAGGAAAACGTGCGTTTTCCCTTAGAAGTCCTGGGTCAGATCGCAGCCCTGAGGGTGATCTCCGTCGGATCCCACCCAACTGGGCAACCACTGCAGGTGTTCTGCAGGGTGGGAAAAACTGCCGGAGACCACCGGCAGCGACCTGGAGTCAGCAGAGGCACCGGGGCCAAGGGATCTCTGCCCACAGAACTTCTTCAGGACACCCCCAGCACGGGGCTGGTGCTGGCTGTACCCTCTGGCTTGCTCAGGAACTGTGCAAGGGGGAACTGAGGAATGAGTCCATGTGCTTTGAATACCGGGGTGGAATTTGAGTCCCCCTGCTCCTCCTTCTTGGCACAGCAGGCAGCAAAAGAGATGGCACTCTGTGCCCAGCAGTGCCCGTGTCCCAGGCTGTCCTGGTCTAATCCCAGTGGGCAACTGAGTCCCTCGCAGCCACTCACACACTCTCCTCCACGCTGAGAGGGGGGACACGATCAGAAAGGTAAAAATACCAAACCTCATGGGCTAAGACAGTTTAATACAGAAAACAAAGCAGAACCAAACAAGTGATGCAAAAAGAGTGGCTCATGACAAGCCACACAGCGCCTTGCTGGTCTGGGAGCAGCAGTTGTGGGGCTGAGCAGACATCATGAGGTGTGGGATAATCCCTTGGGTTAAGGGAGTCTGCTGTCCCAGCTGTGTCCCCTCCCAGTGTCTGGTGCCCAGCCTGCTCACTGGTGCTGGGCTGAGGAGCTGAAAAGGCCTCAGCACTGTGCACTCCCTGCTCAGCGTGGCTCGGGCGGTGCTGTGTCACCCACACTGCTTTGGTCACAAATCCCAAAGCAATGCACATTCTCAGCATTGTCACCAACTCCAGGCTCAGTGAGGTCCCCATCTCTGGGCTTGGTGCTGTCCCTGTCACACACTTGCACATCCCCAACCCGCAAACTTTTCGAGGTCCCCACCCCCTTGTTTGGTGCATCCTGGTCCCCACTCTCAGTGCTCTCCACATCCCCACAGAGCTGACCCCACTCCCGTTCCCATGCTTTCCATTACAGGCATGCCTGCCATCAACAGGGAGCCTATCAACACACAGGAGGCCTCCTTCCCCAAATCAGGGGAGGGGGACACACACAGATGGGTGGTGGTGATGTCATAGCAGCCACTGTGACATCATCACCAAGGCCAGCATCAAAGGATACTGGGCATCAGTGTTATCTACAGAGGTTAGGAGAGGGGTGTGGAGAAGGAGCTTGCCCTGGGCTTCTCAGGGGGGAGGGTAGTTGGAGGGGCTCTGGGACCTCACACGCATCCCTCTGTTCCCTCTGCGTTGGTGGAGGAGCGTCAGGAAACCAAACCCCAGCACGGCTGGGGCAGAGCATCTCCCAGTGGTCACCATAACATGTTCCATTTCACAGTGGTGCAGCACAACCTCAGCTCAGGAGGCTCCCACGACACCACGGCCATCAAGAGAGACAACTGCTCCCAGTTTGGGCCCATACGGATCCGGCACCTCCTCCGGCAGGAACGGCGGGCGAAAAAGCCCTACAGCCGTCCGGGAATGCAGCGCAGGGCCAGCCGTGTGCCAGCCCCCCGTGCTGAACCCCCTCACCCGGCACATTAAAGTCTGCTGGTCTGCACTGGGACATCCCACACTCATTTGTCACTCATCCTCCTCTGCCTGTCTCGAGGGAACTGTTAAGGGGGGGTTGTCTTCTCCCTTGGGGTTGGCAGCACCTTCCATGCTTCGGCCTCCGTTCCCTGTCCTGGCTGAGCTGGGGGGTCATGGCACAGCCTCAGCCCACCAGGGCTGGGTAGTGCTGCCAGCTTTTGGGAGGTGCTGCCAGTTTTGGGGGGGGGTACCTGGCCAGGGGGAAGATGCCTAGTTCAGGGGTATATCTGGAGGTTCTTTCTGGACTTGTGGGACTGTTGGCAGGTTTAAGATGTGTCCCTGGGCTTGGGAGAGTTTGTTGGGTTTGGAGGTTGCCAACAGGTTTTGGGGGTGTGCCTGAGTGTGGTGTCTGCTGCCAGTTTGGGGGGAAACGCCAGGGTTTGGGAGGGTTACCATGTGTGTCAGGTGTGTGCTGCCAGATTTGGGGAGTGCTGCCAGGTGTGGGGTGCATCTGGATTTAGGGTTCGTTCCTGGATTTGGGCAATACCACCAAGGTTTAAGGGATATTTCTGGTTTGGGAGTGCCAGTGGGTTGAAAGCTGTTAAAAGCAAGTGACATAGAGACATTTCATTTGTGAGGGATTTGAATCCAGCTTATATTTTAAAGGAAATTCAGTGTATGATGCATTTGCAGAAAGAAGTATCATAAGTCCTATACTCCCCTCTCATTTCCCTTTAGATGACTATGCACTGTTTATCTGTTTATCTTGCCTTTGTTTCACTCTCTCTCTGAATCTCTATCATCCCAGTGAAGCACATCACATCTGGTTTGCAGTCATAACTATTTCCTTGGCAAGACTGGGAATTCTCCCCCTATGCACGTTAAGTACAACTCAGTGGACTATTTTATGGACTTTCAGCTAATTTTTGTTCTGCCTGAAAATCAATTTGAATTCAGTAGGAAGCTAGCATTACATTCCTTTACATCCTGACATCTACTGATCCTGTAATTGAGTAGCAAAAAAAAGCAGCCACAGTTGCCTAACTTAGTGTTAAGATGATCTAATGAGGAAAAAAAGCATTTATGGAAGTGCAAATTAATGGACATATTGGATTTCATTTCAACCTGGAAAAACCAGTGTATTGGTATGTCCCTATCAGAGGAGAAATTTCCAAAGGCTAGAATCTCATGTTGGCACCAAGTAGCTGGATTTTCAAAAGGTCTTAATTACTGAGTGTTGAACGCTGTTGGACCTTGGGTCTCAATGTCTTCCTTAAAACCTGGTCATGAATTCTCCTGAAAGTCATGCACAAGATGTTTGATTTAAGGTATTCACCTTTCCCTACTGAATGAGAATATATATATTCTGTGGTTTTGAAGAGGGACCAAAGGGAGACTTACCTCCAAAAATAGTCTGTGGCTTGTACAGACTTTAAAAATGAAAAATAGATCTTTAAAGAGTAATGGTTAACAATATACCCTCATTACTCATTTTTAAATTGCTTTTCTTGGCACAAAACACTTCTGTGGTGGAGCCTCTATTCCACAGTTGGAGAGAATCCAGCATTTTAACTCTTTGATACAACTCACAAAACTCTTCACAATTATTCTGTCTTCAGTGGTAATATGGAACTCTCAAAATAGGTTAATAAAAATCTCCAAACACACTTTTGTAGGCCCAAGTCTCTAATGGGGCTATCCTCTGCTACAAATATTCAGCAAGTGATTGGAGTAGTCAAATGTAACATATAACAGTGTTAAAAAGCAGATCTCAGTCCTCTCAGCTAAAGATCATATTCCTGAATGTTTTTCACATGATTCATTAGCTTCTAACAGCTAGTGTCATCCCTTTGGCAGGAGAGCTTGATAAGGTACTATTTAACTTTTTCCTCAATAAAAGTCAACTGTATCTTGATCTTACAGAGGAATGTGAAGACCCAAACTATTTCCTGACACAAGAGGGGAGCAGAGATGCCTGTGTAGTGTATATAGCACTGTCAAGCAGGAAGGTGGGAAGAAGCATAGGTAAGAGAAGTTCTTAAACTACCAAGATATTTCCAGCAAAGTTTACTGTATCATGACAAAAAGAAAGTATTAAAATCACCTTTTAATAGTACCTGGTTGACACAGCAGCTAAGGAAGACTTATGAAACAATTTGTGTGTTCTTGCTTTCTCAGGTTTGAGTTTAAAGACAAAAGGTGCACCCGTAGCATCTGGGTCAGACAGTTGCCAGCAAAGCTTTTCTGCTCCATGACTAGTGACTACAGAGCTTCCAAAGAGGAAACTCATGTCTAGCTGTCTCAGGATGTGTAACTTAAAGGATTTGACACTGTAGACATACCCTAATCATTCAATCCTGAAAATTATCTGCTCTCATCAGCTGTTCTGGAGAGGATAGCTTGTACAGTTGCTACCAGGTAAAGCTGATTAGAGATCAGAGATCAGCTTTTCCTTTTTTTTTTTTTTTCCTTCCTTTCTCCCTAGCCCCCTTCTCTGCATCTAATCTCTCTTTCTTCTTCCCTCCAAGAAAAGAAAATTAGAAAAAACTCAAACCCTCAAAAATTTTCTGCTTTGCTTGATCATTTTTCTCCTGCTTTTTTTTTGCTTGACCACAAAACCAGACAACCCATTATTCACCCAACTCTACTGATGAGTTTCTTTCTCAAATTTTATGTACCCTGCATAATGAAGAACATCTGTACCTTGAGTAAAGCTTGACATTTCCCTCCCTATTGACCAATGGCCTTTTTTCTTTCAATGCAATACTACTAAATGCAATGCCTGGGAAAGAAAACTGGCAGAGTCTCCAGAACATTCTATTCTGATCACCTTCCCTCAATATTTCAGTAGAATGACCCAATTCATATGGTAATCATTTCCTTCTAATCAGTGTTTCATATGTGACCTTGCTTATTCACTCCTACTTATTCCCACTTGCCAAGAAAGCCAAATGAGACTATTGGGGGCATATGTCTTTCATGATACTAAAAACAGATTGATCATGCTGACAGCATGCTAAGAAAAAGATGTTTATCATTAATTAACACTTATAAATAATTTGTCAAAGGTTACACAGTGCTTGATGTATTCCTTAATAAGCTGTTATTACATGGACCAGCCAACCAATAAATTGCTTATAACTACAAAAGCTCTTCTGTTGTGGTCAGAGTGCTTCTCAAGCTTTCTGAAAACCAAAGGGCACCTACTATCTCATGGAAATATGTTTCATATGAGTTTATTATATTTTTATTACTCATATTAACATATCTCTGTATTTTGCCTTGATGGTTTGGTCATCTGCATGAGATTGATTTTCTGAAAGGAGGGAGACCATTTTTCAGGCTACCTTGTGGTGTCTGGCAGACCATCAGTGTTCCAGGTTGAGGTATAGTGATGGATGGTACCCACTGCTCAGAGAAGGTGCTATTAGCAGCTTCTTCATGAACTCTTTCTAGAAGTGTACTTATGAACTTAGATTCTACTCATTAACTTATTGAACAGCTGCAAACACACACACACATACATGTCAGCAGGTACAGTTTATATTTCCTAAGAAGCCTTCTGATTTTATTTTAACACTAGTACAGCACCAAGTTTCAGTAGGGCAGCTAATGAAGACCAAAAAACCTGGATTTAAAATTCTGAAAAAAGACAGCAAAGTTTGTCTCTGGGGGACAGGGACCTGTATCAAGTCTCCTAGTGCCCCTGATATGTTTGCAAGATCCAGTGGATGCTATTTAAATGCCATATATTGGCAAATATATTGTGGGAAAATTTATAGTGCCGTGCAGGCCAAAGTCTGGGAAGATTCACATGCTAATAAAATCCCCCTGAGCCCATTGTCTTCCATTTTTCCAGTGTCTCCATAGCAGAGTGTACAAGGGAAAACTGAAGGTGTTTTCTTTGGTACCTGCCTCTGATCTCAAAAACTGCATTCACTTCATACGCATTCCAGGATTCCACAGTGTAATCTGGGCTGATCCCAAGAACTCAGCTGGATTCTCCACAAGAACCATCCACTATCACAGGGGTTCCTTTGGCCAGTCTCAAGATAAATGCTTTCTTACAGGATCATCTGAAAAGGGCCTTTTAAAGACGATATTCATATGTGATTTCCTTACCAGGGAATCCGCATGAAGTGGTTCACCTTCTTTATACTGGGAACACCAGCAAAGCAGCCCATGAGAATGTAGTCCTGTGTCAGTTAAACTCAGGAATAAATTACAAGAAAACAGAAACAAAAACATTACACCTCACTGAAAGATCCCTTGTCCAGATTAAACACACATCTTTAGGAAGATCTCAAAGTACTGCAGCATATTAGTAAAATTTTCCACCTGTTACCATTTTGAACCAGTTATATGTGTTCCATCTTACAGACATGGGAAGCAGCCTAGGAGGTCAGGCAGTTAGAATTTAACTTCATTTAAAGCAGTGGAGAAATTCCACTGAGATTTTTGCATTAGTAAATACAAAAGAGAATTAGTACCAAAGATTTTATAAACTGGAGACTAAGCAATATTCATAACATTGTCTTCACACAACAGATTTTATGAAATGTAGGATTAAGAGAGGACAAAGGGCTTCTTAGCAATGCCTTTCAACTATCTTTTATAATGTTCCAAAATGCTCACAGTGATTCTTGGTAAGCAACATTCTCAGCAAATGCTGTGTTTTAATCAGCAAAAGAGCATGCTAGATGGTAGCAGGTCATACATATGATGATTAATAATAAGAATGGGTTGATAATGCCAATAACTCCAGAGCCAAGAGAAAGTTAGGCATGAGTAAACATCTTTGAAGACAATGTTTGAACCTCTGACCTTGGTGCTTGGAACAGAGGAAGCTGTTTCTCACCTAGTGGACCTAATTATGCCTCAACACTACAGACTACAGAGTCTTAAATCTTTGTGTCAGCCATATTTTTATAGGAAATAGTTTAATTTTGTGTAGCATGTATGAAATATATTTGCAATAGGAACAGATGTAGCTTTCATTTCTCTAACCAATTAAAATCGTAACATTATAGATATAACATACATATTTGAACCAAGACAAATATCTCAGTCTTCATCAGGCTACAGTGAAAATATCTGAAATAGTGCCTTCTCAAACTTGGACAGGTTTCCTAAAACACATTTGCCTCCAGCATGCATGTTTGCACTTCAGCATATTGTTCTGTGCTTAATCAGATACAAGCACAGTTTGTTTCATCCTTATAATCTTGATATTTTTCACTTTGCTGTATTTAGCTTAGACTGATTACTCAGCTAAATATGTAGAATGGTAATTGGTTTAAGACCATGGTAGATTTACAGAGCAGTTCTACAGTAACTCATTATTGGCTACACTGATCACATGGTGTGCAGTAACAGAATTAGTCTGGACATACTGGGGTAAATATGAAAGATAACATTTGTCAACTGAATGTTTAAAACAGCATTACCTGACCCAGGAATCAAAAATAAAGTTAATTTGATATGGGCTTTTTTTTTTTTTTATAGAAGGGAAATTCATGGTCCCTGTCAGAGGACAGAGTAGTTGTGGCAGGAACAACCCTTGCCCTCCTCTCTCTCCCGGCTGACATCTTTGTTATCTGGCACTTGGATCCTCCCACCTGGTCAGTCCCTGTGCTGTTCCCACACACACACATTCCCACTCAGCTGTTCCCACATTCCCACTCAGACACTGCACTCAGCATGGAGGGATGTGTCTGTGCTCCAGACAGTGGGATATTCATCACAAGCCCTCTTGGAAAAGAAAGACACCCTAGTGGCTGAGGTACTGGTTCCAGAAGAATTCATTTTCCTTTCCTTGCTCAAAATTGCTTTATTTCACTTCTTAATTTCTTAATGCTTCAGCTGTCCCTTTGTAAAATGGGGATAAAATCTTCCTTTTGTCTATCTAGACTGTAAGCATTTTGCAACAGGCACCTGGTTTTGCCAGGTACACCAGAAGGCTCTGAACACAGGACATGCTCATATTTTAAGTTAGAATAAGGAACTCTGGCAACATATAAGAAAAAAATTAAATCAGTTGTCTTTTGCAAAGGGCTAATTCTGCTAGTTCTTCTTGACCTGATGTCTGCATTTGCTAGTTTAAACATCTCCAGGAATGAAACCAGGGTGAATGAAACCAGTCAGTAAAAATAGAAGAGGGATGACAAGTCTTGTTTTGGCCCAAAGTCTGTTGAAGTAAATTGAAAAACAGTCCTTTTGCTTCAATACTTCGTAGGTCAGGCATTTTCACTTGGAATGGACTGAAGGATTTCACAAGTGAAAGGTTTCCACAAGACCTAGTTCTGCTCCTGTGCTTCCTTCACTGGGAAGGAAAATCTCACTGCTACTGAAGGAGGAGAATGAGTCTTTTCATTTACACTGGATTTTCTGAAAAAGTAAAAGGTCCTGGCAACTCTGCCTTTTGAACAAATATTTTCTGCAGGAGCACTTGAGAATGCTTGTCTTAAAGCAGATTGTACTTCAACATTTGTGTACTAAGAGTTTGGGATATTCTGGTTGAGACCCCCTTGATTTCAACAGGAATCTTTCCATTCACTTTGAAGAACTTTGGGTCATGCCCTAATAGTGCAACTCTAGAAGGTTTCTATTCCATTTTCCCTAAAGACATACGTTTTATTTTTGAAAACGATTATCGTTACATGGAAAAATAGTGTAGTACTTTCATAGATTTACAAAGATAAATGCCACTGTGCCTCTGAAGAGGTTAAGTATCCCTGGAAAAGCTATTTTTCATTATATTTGTTTAAATTAGGGAGGGGGAGATTAATTTTGAAGGGTTTAGTAATTACTAGCAGCTCTCATAGCTGTGATACAATATAAAGGCAGCTCATTTAAAAGTACATCCTTTACTTTACAACTAAACCCTCTGTAGAGTCTTGTCCCTGTTGTGCTGCTGCTGCTTTTCTTTTTAATTACACCTGTATTCATCTCTGATTATCCTGACAGAGGTGATATATGTTTGTGGAATTTTCCACATTTCTTCTGCATAAGCATAGAACAATAAATCGTGGTGTTTTAGTATGTCTATCATGTTCCCATGGTTTAGGTCTAAATATCTCTAGCTTATAAGCAGCCTGTCTATTTAAATGTGCAATCCACAGGTGCCTGACCCTAATGTATCAGTAAAAGGCTTTATTCATTATCACAAAAAGTTTTTAAAATCTTTTCTTCCCTATCCAGGGTTCAAATGGGAATCACTGTGTGAGTGCCCCTGCCATGACACAGCACCCCTCTGCAAAGCAGCGTGCAGAACTCCAGCTCTTCCAGCCCCTCAGCAGCTGGACACAGGTGTACTGGGGAGCAGGTGGCCCTGGGGCACAGCTTGGTGGGACTTCTGCAGAGATGGGAACCCAGAGCTGGAACTGGAATGGGAAATGTCACTGGGAGAGCCCAGATGGTTTCAGAGAATGATAGCGGGAGACCAGTGTAGAGAAGGGAGCCTGATGGGCTCGAATGGAAAAGATGGGAAATGCCACATGTTTATCAGGAGAGGAGAAAGGTAGGAGTGATGCTCTGGGGGAAAGAACTGGTGCAGCAGTGGGGCAGAGCAGGCCCAGCAGGCAGCAAACACTCACCCTGAGCTCATTCCTCATGGGCACATTTGGCCTTTGAGAGGAAAGACAGTGGCAGTTACTTTGACAGGACAAAGTTTGTCTCCCTGCTGTGTTTTCACTTTGTTTTCTGTCTTGCTCCCACTACAGGTATTTCTCAAGGAAATCTCCCACCATCTCCTCTCCAATTCTATCCACATGAATTTTCCACCATCATTTTCCCTGTTGCTTTATGTCCCTTTGTTATTTCTTAACTAATCATCCTGTTGGGAAGCTTCAAACTGATTTGTGTAAGGTGGGTTTTGTCTTCATGTACTAAATCACTGCTGAACAAAGTTTGGTATCTGTGTCTGCTGGCTGATAAACATCCACCAAAAATATCCATAAACATTCCTGCATACAACTTCAGAAGTTTGGCTGAAATAGACTGAATGGGACATAAATGTATAAACTCCTCAAAGGTAAACAAATTCTGGAATTGCTGGTGAGTTTTCAGTTTGACTGCAGCTGTAGGGATATGCTGAGATACTGACTTATTTCAGACAAGCCAGAGGTAAAGAAGCCATACAAAATTACTTCAGACTTTTAATCATGTAAAAATGTAGGTAACAGGAATACTGACCCCAACCTTAGCAAAGGCTAGATTTTGAAAGAAAATTGTATGTAAATGGGGACTTTTTGCTTCTCTATTTCAACTCAGGAGCTGAGTGAGAGAATTCAAAATCAGGCCAAATACATAAGCGCAGGATGAATGAAAACGGATTGAAATGAGTTGAAAATTAATTTAATTACAACATATTACAGTGATGCATTCAGTAGTTGCATCTCATACAGCAATTGGTAAGTAGGAATCCAAATTTTGTCCTGAGGCCTGTAAACACAACAGTAAAAAAAAAGTTCCCTTTTTGAATCCTCAAGAAAAGTCTTAGGAAAGAATGACCTTCACATGGATGCATAAGCTGTCAAAAATACTACAACAATTAAATACCAGTAATTGAAAATTTATTGCATAATTTAAGAAAATCTTGCACATTTAAATGGTAAGAAGTAGGACTGAGCCTCCAAGCAGCAATATATTTAAATATTTAAATGAAATTCCTATCCACAAGAGAGAAACTGCTATTTATGACATGAAGGCAGATCTCTGTTGTGAGGATAAGAACAGCAAAGAGCAACCAGAGCATTTTACTTCGTTTTCAAATGTCAGGCATTAAGTTGGGAAAATTTGCATGTGGCCATGGTTTGAGCTGTGCTTTGGCCCCACTCTTTTGTGCCACTCATCCTGCCTTTCCCACAGGGAGAGGTGGGATGTTGTGTCCAGAAAGGGGATCCTCCCTCCCTCCCTGTGCTTTCAGGCAGTGTGACTCTCTGGGTGATAAAGCCTGTCTGATGCTGCAGGAGAGAAGGATTATTAAGGCTTTACACAGTAGAGGTGTGATCTCGTTTCAGGTTGGTTTCTTCTATGGGAATGTTCCAAATGGCATCTGATATTTAACCATAATTGAGACATTTAGAAGCAAACTGATATTTTAGAACAGCCACTCCCCTGTTTTCTAGCATTGTATCGTTGTGAGCTGCATGTGGCATAAAAATTACCATGAGATTTTTCTGTTTCATTCTCCGTTCTTAACCCATAGGTAAAACTCTTGGTCACAGATACATCCTATTAAGCTCTATCATGATAATGGCTGTTTTTCACAGGAGCTCACATAATGCCAAAGTCCCTCTTAAGCTCTGGAACTGAGAGGATCCTTACACGTTATATTGGGAAGGGTCATCATGCAGCAATCTTATGTAAATAAAGTACAGAAATAGGAGGTGAAATCCAGCAACCCAAACATCAGGTTGAAATAATATGCCAAAATATGATACAATGTGGGTTAAAACATAATATATATCTCTGTACATAATGAGAGCACTCAGAAAACATAATATTTTTAGCATCTGAATAAAAAATAATTTAACAGAGCAAACTTGTGTTTCAGGAAGGAGTGAGTACGATGCAGGAGATGGATACTTTTAACTCACCACACTCTAAGTGGGAGGGGTTCCTAAGCAAAACTGCATGTTAACCTGAAACTTGGCTATGGTCTTTTGTACCTGTAATTATGGGATCAGGAATTCACAAATGTATCTTTTGGCGGTACGACACACCTCATCCACCCACTTGCCTTGGGATGAAAGAGAAAAAAACACACAGTTCTCACGCTTGCCCCCATTGGGCTGGGCACGATCCCAGTTGAAGTACTGCAGAACCATGCCATTGACATCAACAAATTTCCCTTCATTGATCATGTCAGTGACCCCCAGCCAGAACTCGGATGCTCTGGGCGTGCTTCTCCTGCCGTAATCTCGCAGAATGTTTGTTTCCTCGTTATTCCTTGGGATAGCCAGTGTCCCTCCCTTGGTTATGCAGTCTTCGTTGGCTTCATGGAAATGCTTGGTGCCTTCTGACATGAGGTAGCACTTCTTATGGGCCTTTGTCCCACGGAGACACACTGGGAATAGAAATGAGTTTGTACGTTCAGTACAAGTGTGGGCAAGAGCTTTCAATGATGGTTCTTCTAAAGATAATTTTCTAAAGGTATGTTGAAAATGGAGCAGACAAGTCCCTCAGCAAGTGAAAGGCTTTGACTTCCCAGAGTGGAGTTTCTTCTTTTACTGAATAACCCTGCTTTTACATATTTTTTATCTTATTTCATCAGTCTTGAATAGATAACTTATGGATGTTTGTATTGCTGGCAGATGTGAATTGGTCATCAGGAAACCTTTATCTGACTTTATAGTAGAGACAGATCTAAATGTCTTTTAATATTTATGCTATTTAAGTGCTAAAGTAAAGTAAATTTTTATACCTTAACTAAGCTCAGTTTCCAGCAAGCAAAGGCAGGAGTGAAAAGTGCTGTATTAAATGTGTCCTGCTTACCAGAAAAAAGATTGATTTGAAATTTATAATGCAAATCTTTGAATGATTGATAAAACTGTATTTCCACTTGCAGAGTTCATATTCACCTCTTTAGGTGTTAATTTCTTTCCAACAAAGTCCCCCCCTTCAAACTCTAAATTCAAATGAAGTAAAGTGACTTACATCTATAAGCACTTTTAAAAAGTGCACACTTATTACTGAGCTTGCAGGACAATCTGGACCAAATCTTCTAAATATTTGCATTTATAAATCTGTTTGCTTTTACTTCTAGTGGAAAATATAAGGGAAGTCTTGATGTAAAGTCCAAATGCACTAGAACATTAATTTGGCATATGCTCTGTAACTGGAATTGCCTTGCAGAGCCGCTGTCGGAGTCCTTCCAGCCCAAGGTCTGTGAGGGAATCCTTAAACTTTGCTTTCCAACTCTCCTAATGCAGATATGTGAAAAACTGATTCTCCCAAGAAAAATACTTACAGCAAGAGAACCCTCCTTGATGGAGTGTTCCTTCTGAGCTGAGGAAGGCAGCAAAGGCCTTGAATAAACTCCTGTGACAATTATATTTAGAATTCTACATGTGGCTACTTGCAGATTATTTCATTTATTGCTTAACCCCATCTTGTACTTACAACATCTTCTGCCCTGATGTTTTCTATAATCTGTTTCTAATTCCTGTCGTCTGTTCTTGTAAGAAAGTAATTATGTCTCTGATCAACAGGATATGGAAATCCACTTTGGACCATATCCTATGTCTCAGTTTTTAGTATTTCCAGTTGTAGTATTCACTGCATTCCTTAGCTGCATTTCGTGGTCATAATTTTATATTAGGGCTTAAATTTCAAATTTTAACCCTTCCAACTGCTAATGGCCAAAGAGGAGTAATAAACGTATTTGTTAAATGTGGAATGCTTTAACAAATTTATATTTGTGGGAAAGATCAGAGAGACTTTATCTACTTCAGCATTGCTGCATCAATGATAAAGACAGGCCATCTTTAAGGAGAGAGTGATGTGTGGCAGCATTTCACATTTCACGCCATGTAAAAAGGAGACCTAGGAAACTCAAGCAAAAGAAGATTTTTAATGTGTATTTTAGAAATGTCCATAAGCTAAAAAAGCAGCTCCTTTTTCAGTTATCATAAGGACATTAACAAATACAGTCAGAGCTGGGGTGGTGATAGGTCTCTTTTTGTCAGAATTGGAATCCAGTTGAACAGTGTGGGTTATGAATTTAGAATAAAGTTCAAAATAAGTTTTGAGGATAAAAAAATCTCCTGGCTCTGGTTTCATTTCTAAGCCACTGTGTGCTTACTCTCAAGCTCCTTCTGGAAGCAACACAAGAGTTACTTTTAAACAAGAGTTACTTGTCTAGCACAGGCTCCCTCTTTTAAGAAACTTCTAAAGCCTTATTATAAGACATTTGAAATAAAAATATTTTGTAAAGCTCAAAAAGCTCTGTTTAACCCAAGGCATAAAACTGGACAACCCAGATATTACCATCCCTAAGGAAAATATGTTCTGTTTCATGGGAATGATGTAATTTCCTCTGTAGTGTCTTCTTGTACAAGATTAAATGCCAAATTTTATGTCAACAGCTGTGAAAAAGCACAACTGTCTAGTAGGTGCATGTGTATTTATCCTTCTGATTTTGTTTGGAAATTTCCATCTGGTTATTTAAATACTTAAAGGACTCTGCACATTGGTGCAGGGCATTTCAGAACTCACAGTGGATATAACTTCGAAGTTTTATGGCAACATTCAAATTTGAATGTTGCAAACCGCACATTTTAAATAGGCTCTGTCCTTTTAGCTTCCTTTTTGGGGTATTCTCAGCCTTTTCCATGAATGCTTTTGCCTTTCTAGTTAGCCCATGTTCATATCAAAGCCGGGCACCTCACTCTGAGCACTTAAACCCTCAAACCCAGAAACCCTCATTGTGTTGCCTTTGATGATATCAAAACTCACAGCTCTAAGTTGTGCAAAGACAAATGTAGTTTTTGTTCCAGATTGACTCTTGCTCTCAGACTTGATTTTATTTGTTCAGACTTGGTTTTATTTGAATCCTTGCTTTCACACTCTCTCACTGGTACAGCTGTGGCACACCATGCTCTTAAGCAGTTGTATACCTTGGTCACAAAATCCCATGAAAGAAAGGGATGGGAGTGAAGGGGAGAGGAGAGGCACTGAGGACTTCTGGAAACCATTGACCAGTGTAAGCTGCTTTACCTGTCTGGAGTGCTTGCATTTCTTTCAGAGCATTTACTTCTCGCCACAATTTGTCAATCTGGGTCTTCAGGTCATCTTTTTCTTAAATAAAATCAATATACATAAAATAAGAGATATGCACACACACACAAATTAAAAAATTATATATTAAAAGCTGTTTCAAAATATCGTGGATTGCTGCATTGCTGAGATGTGTTTTGATTATTTTTAAAGATTTGTCCTTAATGAAAGAATTCCTGCAGGATTCCTACAGACCTGTGTTACCTCCCCAGTCCTCCAGCTGCACCCTGGAAAGCTCCTCTCCACATTCCCTGCTGCCTGTGGGTATAAACCTCACTGTCCTCCATGGCTTCCCCAAGGCAGGACTTCAGGTTCTCCAATCTGTGCTACTCTGTGCTGGCACAAATGGTGTATAAGCAGTCTGTCCTTAGGATCCCAAACTTAAAACCCTGGAGATTCCAATGTCTATAACTGCATGGCTCCAGAGCAGTGCAATCTTCTTGTACAATGGCTTTATCAAAGTGTTTTTTTCATTAGCCAGGAGTTCAAATATTTGCCACCAGTGTAACCTCCATCATACCCTCTTTTATTAGAAATAAGTCTTTAAATTAAATACACAGACATCTCCAAACAGCGTTCTGTGGTTTTGTATTTGCTCTGTAAGCTTTGCTGTGGGAATTGATCCTTTATCTTTTCCTGCTAATCCTTTTTCATTGGTTTGACTTGCCATTTCACAGTACTTTTCACACAAGTAGAGTAATATTCCACAAGTATTAGACAGATATTCTGTTAAAATTAGAAAATGGTGCAAAAATCTGAACAATAATCCTTGGAGACTGAATACTTTATTCTGCTTTCCCCCCCCCAAACATGAATTTCCATTTTTCTGATTTTAATCAATATAACTAAGAATGTAATCAATGTAACTAAGAATGACTGGCCAGAGTCCTCTCTCAGCTGTACCTGTGAATTCCAAATAATGTTGACAGAGGTAAACAGACATAACAGAGCAATATATTTACAGCTTCTATACTGCTCTATTTCCATAACTCATACTGGCACCTTATTCTTGGCTTTGCTAACTCACATATAAATGTTTTAAAGACAAATATAGTACAAATGTCCTTTGTTATTAAGCATTTGTATAATGTAAGTTTCTGGTTCATGCAATGCTATTTAAAGTACACAGTAAATTTGCACAGACTATAAACTTCTATCCCTCCTCCCAGTTAAGACCCAGTACCTTTCACTCTACGTTTGCTGTGCCTCCTGGCTTTGAATTTGGAAGCCTGGCTGATGGTCTGATCCACCAGTAGTAAACTTATGAGTAGGAAAATCATAAGTCCAGTTTGTGCCATGTCTCTTTGAAAGACCTTAACAAGGACCTTCAAGAGATTCTCTTCAGCAGCTCTGAGAGCAAGTCACACAGACACATCTCAGTGGGGACTGCCTGAGGTCAGGTTTATAAAGTGTGGTGCTAGGGTTGGCTGTGCTCCTTGCTTACTAACTGTGTGTAATACTTAAGCTGGCTGTAGCATAAGACACCCCCTTGTTCTCATATCCCATCTGAAATTCCTATTTCCATTTTGAGCTCAGCTGTACCAGCACTGAACAGTGCCCTGATTGCCTCACTTGTAAGCGCCGTATCTCCTGTTTTAACACTGAAGCCAAAATGTATGGAAGATCAGATGAATGCCCAAAACCACGCTGTGCAATGCCAGCCCCAAAGAGGGGGAGCCAGAAGATTTCTACAGATGTCACAGGCTCACCCAGAATGGCTCTGTGCCAAGCTGGTTAAGTCATGACAGTGACCATCCTCTTACACTGAAACAAAACCAGAACATCCCTCCCTGAGTTAATGCAAACACTGCAACTACAGACCCACATGGAGTATATATACAGTAAGATCACATTATGTGAGGGGTGCATTTATTGCTTTATGAAGAGTTAATAAATGCCTGATAGATATGACTGCATTTCTGAGTTAGAACAGTCCATGCAACCAGCAGGGTCTAATCAGGGGAACAAAAGGTAGTAATGCTCTTCCAAAGGTTCCCAAGTCCTGTCTGTAGGGTCTAAGGAAGAGTAAAACACAACATGCTTGAAGCAGGACAGTGTCTCTCTGGATTCTTGAGAACTCTCTGCATTTGGATTTCTTTTATTTACTCTTGGGCTCTGTGGACTTTTGTGGGGCTGCCTTTAACTGGGGTTGCTATGGGAAGTAGAACTTCTTACTGATTTTGGTGGACAAATGAAATTGTCACAAAAACATGCCCATCCATCACAGTTCTCCTTTTTTTGTTGTTTTGTTTTGTTTAGCTGTTTGTTTGTTTGTGGGTTTTTTTGTTTCTTTTTTCCCCAGTGAGAGACAGTTTGTCTAAAATGTTGACACCAAAGCCATTGCTAGGTGCTGGGTGCTGGCAGGTGTAGTTCATGCCCTTCAGAGCTGTTCTTCCAGACATCCCTTTGCTATTTCTGCTTTGACTACATTCTGCTGCCTTTTTTTCAGAACTGCAACAGCAAGAGACTTATTGCTTTACTAAATGAAAGCTGAGATTTAGGAACATGCTGGTGTACTACCTAAATGCATACTGGCTTTTTCCAACCCCCACATAGAGTCTAAAAGCACTTCATGATTTACAATGCACACCTACCCCATGTGTCCTGGACACCTTTAAACAACTTGCTGTACTCTCATAGTCAGTAACTAGTAATTATCTCCTAATCATTAGTTAAGAAACTCTCCATAAATGCATCCCGATGTAATAAAACTTAGTTCCAGTGGTCCTGCTCCAAAATATTTAAGTATTAACATACATTTGGTAGGGAAACCTCTGAATTTTTGTGGTTGCTCAGTTCTCAGTGCTATTACAGAGCACAGCACACTGGAAATGGCTGTTGTGGGTCCCACCCATCCAGAACTGCCCAAAACATCCCACAGAGCTGCACATTTCAGTCCATGGTAAACGTGGAATGGGCTGGCATTCCAGCTAGCACACCAGGAGCTGAAACTTTAGCTGGTGGGGAGGAAAACAAGGAGCTTTGCAAGGGTCTAGTTCAAGATTTGATCTTTCATTTAGAACAAGCCCTAAGTCCAGGCTTGATCCATATTTTATTCCAGTGATATTAGGGCATCAATAGAAGTTAATTAAGGGCAGATGGCTGAATCAATAACTGCCTCCAGTTAGTTTTTCACTTGGTGCCTTCTCAGATCTTGTGGAATTGCACCCAAAGCTGATCCTGAACCACTGGAGCTTACAACCTGACTAATTAAACTAGTGCTAATTCCGGGTTACCTTGATAAGGGAGCTTTAAACCCCTGGAGCTGTTTCATGTGGAGCTTAACTGTCCCACAGGCTTTGGGGGAGGCAGGACCAGTAGCTGGAGTCAATAAGCCTTTTAGTGTGCATGTTTAAGGTCTCGGGATCAGAATGGATTTGTTCTTGCCCCAAGGAACTTCAGTTTGCTAACACAAGCTTCTTTTCTTTCTCTGAAATGAGTCTGACAGAGAAAGATTTGTGCTCTACTGAGGTAACACACACCTCAGTAGAAATGGAGGGATAAAGAAAACACAGATCTGGTATTCTGACAGTTCCTGGCCAAGAGTCTGAGTAAAAAACCTGCTTTTTGGAGTATGCCATGTAATGTCCTTTTAAGAACAGGGCTGAAATTCTGTTTTGAAAGCTTCAATGCCCTCGTTCACTAGTCTCTCTGACCATTTAACCAGTTTGCAAGCAGCTCAGCTGGACCTCACTCTTAAAAAGGGTATCACAAAGCTGCCCTTGCAGCTTCTGGGATAGACCACAAGGATATAGGGTCTAGAATTCATCTAGAGTACCTGAGAAATAGCTTTCATACTTATGACTAATCTACAGCAACTGAGGAAGCAAGTTTAACTTCTTGTATATGGTATGTGGGCAGGAGAGCCAGAGAAAAGTCAAAATATGCTGCTGAGAAGATGTAACCTCCCAGTGCTACTGTGAGGAAGCAGGAAATGGAGCCACACAGGAGGCCTAGAGCCTCCCTGAAGTGAGTACCTGGTCTTGTATGGGCTTGAAACAAACATTATAATGTCATTTAGAGATGGAATTTTTCTTTTACTAGCATAGTTACAGTAATATAATACAGGCCAGGGAGTGAACATAATTATATATGAATAGAAGTAATTTATTCCTGGAACAAATTATTCCACTTTCCATAACAGAATGTGCTATACAAATATAAATATTCTCATAGTTTTATAGCTGCATCCAGACTAGGATGGAATCATGCTTTTTTTATTTGCACCAGTACAGTAGAACTTGAGCACACAGACAAAATTGTGGTTTCTCTTGAAGTGCTTAGTTCACTTCAAAGCACTCTTGAAGTGCTCTGTCTGGTAAGAAACATCTTGCAAAAGCCATGGCTGTACTGCACTGGCACCAGGGGTTTTGGCTCCTGTCTCCCCACCTCATTCTGTTTGCTTTCAGACAACTGGACCATTCAGAGCAAAACCATCCTTTGGTAAAAGGTTTATTTCAGTTTCTCCACAGAGAGTCTTCAAGGTAAAACATCTATTTACTTCAGAGACAGTTCTGCCTTTATATGCTCCTGTTAATTGGCTGAGAACTGTTCATTCATCTGCTTTTTCCTCTTCATTCTCAGCCACCCCTGGGTTTCTGGAAAGAACAGGCAATGGGACAGAGTATGAGAAATCAGTGTGAGATGAGGACTGGATGCTGGGCTGAGCTCCTGAAATAGGTCTGGCTGCAGAAGTACCACAGTACTTATAAAAAGTAAAAATCTTTAAAAAGATTTAGTGCTCCAGTCTGTTGGAAAGTGAACTGCTCACATGTTGCCAGTAGACTGTCTGTGTTTTACTGAGACCTACAGTCCCCTCGTGCTTCAGAGCTAATTGTGCTGGGGGATGTTTGACCAAATGGGAAATGGATGGGCTGCATCTGCTACTGGAGTCAGAGCAAACACTTGTTTTTTGCAGCATTTCAATTCTGGAAAATTCAGCTCAGCTTCAGGATTTGTCAAAAAAAGCCTTGTATGTGAGCAACCATTTGTCCCTTCTGCTCACTAAAAAGAGAAAATGAAAACTGAACAGAGCTGTTGCCAGGCTAAGGAAGTGCAAGTGGGGCAATCTAAAGAGCCAGTATGGCCAACAAAAGTAGGTAACACAAAGATTAGTGAAAGATTTATCACCTCTGATACATCAGTTTTTACCACTGTCTTGGGTGCTAAATGGGATCCAATGGTTGATTTTTATTTGTTTCAATTTAATGTAGCAAATTTTGCAAACTCTCCAAGTCACGGATTATGTCATGTTTGGAAAATTACAGTAAGCTCGGTTTCTTTGGCCTTGAAAAGTCTTACAAGTCTTTCTTAAGGATTTGATCTCAGTCTAGTCAGGTGTGAGGCAGGATTATGGCTGACATCCCAATACCAAAGCTATTTTGGGGAAATTTGTGCAAACAAACCACGTTTAGAAAAGGGAAGGGCTGGCCTTATGGTATGGGAGGTTTTGTGAAACTTATTAATGATTAATGAAACTTATTAATAATGCCACCAGTTTCAAGTTTTTTCCTGTCATGCTAATTTGGTGTTCTGAAAGAAAATTTGCTGTGTACGAGTCATCTGCTCTGTCTGTCAGCATTAAAGGAGGTCCCAGGTTTATTGCAGAACCAGGCTGCCCACCAGTGACCTGCACTGAATGTCACGGAGGTTTGAAATGAGGGCATTCATGCCTTCTTTAAATATGTGATGCTGCTCTCCCAGGCATGTGCCTCACCTTGGCACTGTGGCACTGATACTGGGATTGATCAATAAACTGGCTTCTCAGGGTGGTATTTTCCTGTTCCAAACTGAGCTGTTTTACCTACAGGTCTGGTACTTTTCACTTCCCATGCTTTAAATAGAAGCTTCAAAAAAAGAAGAAGTTGAAGATATAAATAATGTATGTGTACTGAAAAGGAATTAGGGCAGTATTTCGAGCTTCTGGAATAAGTGCTCTTTGTATCTCTGATTTTGGGGTCATTGTAACAAAGCACCTCACAGCTCGGTCTCAGCAAGCAGAAAGGAGGTGAAATGGTTTGCAAGAGGCAGCAGAAAGACTTGTCTTACACCTATCACAGATATTTAAGGCAAATAGCATCATCTTGTCTATGTGACCAAACTGTCTCACCTGTATTCCTTTAATTCTCCTGTAATGGCAGTGGATATGGATTATAGGTTGTAAAGTGGAGAAAATGCAGTTTATCAAAGTCAGAAGAGACTTGGAATTCAGAAGAGATTCACCAAATCTACACAAAGCAATGTGAAAAAAGCCACTGAGCTCTTCTTTTGGTTACCTGTCCACTGCAGTCTGCACTGACATTGTGCCTTTTAAAGATGTTCAGGTGTCTCAAAGGAATCACGGAGCTGCTAAATAATTTTTACTTCAGGCTTTTAACTGCAAAAATAAGAAAGTGTCCTGTGTTTTTCTGATTGTCATTGTCTAGTTCTTTAAGCAGGAAGGACCCCAAAGAAATGGGTGTTTATTTAGAGATAAATGTTTTGACGACCATGTGAAATGTGCACAGAGAGCAAACCATGATCCTCCTCAAAAAAGAGACCTTTTACAGGTCAGCTGACTCTGGCATCTCTAAAAGATAAGGGAGTTTAGGAGAAAAATTAAAGCAGTTTCTTTGCAGTCCAGGTGCAAATAGAAGAGTTGAATAGGGTCTTTTAAAATGCTACTCCCACGGACTTGGCAAAGTTACCATGTTGGGAATTCCTGGCAGCAGCTCAGCCCTTTTAGCCCTTGGGATGTGTGTGAGAATGTATCTCTTTCTCTTTTGTAAACACAAATTACCTGTTGTGCTATTTTTTTCTCCTGTAATGTGTGCTGCCTTTTTTCCTCCCTGGAAATGACCTGAAAACATCCTGAGCATTTAATTTCCCCCTTTAAGTATTTAATTTTTGATCATCATAGTGTCCCCAATATGAGGTTTTCCAGCTTCACATTAACATGATCTTAATTGGTTCTGCTCATCCTTACATGGGCCAGACAAACTGATCTGGACAAAGCCTTGCTTTAGGCACTGTGAAACTCTCCAGACACTCTGGGTTGCACATCCACAGGTTCACAGCAGGTTTCCAACAGTGCAGCTTTGCACACACTGCCAGGAGGGCTGGGCAGAGTGGGGATTATGTTTTTGGCATGTGTAGGTGTTTGTAGGATTTTCCTAAACAGGATGGAAAATCAGACTTTGTCAGGAGTGTGATCGTGTCTGCCTTTGGTGGCTACACTTTACCAAGGACTTGGAGGTTCTGCTCAAAGGCTGAGGCTTTCTGCTTTGCTAATCCAAAACTCGAGTTCCCTTCTCATGTATGGCCATATATATTGCCTTTGAGCTCCCCAGCTCCTGCACTACGGCCTTTTTCCAGAGGTGCTCCCAGAGATGCTCCTGGTGCTGCTGCTCCCACCCGGATGTGTGGCTGCCCACTGACAAGGAGATGCTTCGACTGGACTTGATGATCTTAAGGGTCTTTTCCAACCTTAATGATTCTGTGCTTCAGCTGGGGCTCCCAGCCTGGCTCAAGGCAAAAAGCCAAACCATGGCTCTGCTGTTCAGGGCTGTCACAGGATCTGCAAACACCTTACCCTGCTTTACTGTGTCTTAGGAGCAGCCCTACCCCCATGCACAGGCATAATCATCTCCTGTGCCAGGCCCTGGGCTTGGAAAACATGGGATGTAGTCAAATAAACCACTGCTCTTTACAATGTAAAGGAAGTTTTCAACTGCCTAGTCAGGAAGGAAAAATAGTACCTGAATGTAAGTGCTTGGGAGATGCCTGCTTGTCTCTGCTGGCAAATTCAAGCAGTGGAAGTGGCCCTGGCTTGCTGGAGGCTGGGAAGGGGCAGCTGGGGGCAGGACAAATCCTGCACCAAGCCTGACCCCCCATACACTGTGTGTGTCCCTGCCCCATGATGGGAGGGAAGTGCAAACTACAAATCAGCAACTGGATGATGCTCAGACAAGGATGCTGAGAGTGCAAAAGAAAAACTAACCTGTGTAATTTTCACTAATGGCCCAATACTTCCAGTCAGAAATAACATTTCTCTCTGGGAGGGCTGCCCACTAGGAAGCTCTAACAGGACCTGGAATCACAACACAATAGAATTTTTAAGCAAGAGGTTTGTAAACAAGATTTGTAAGTAAAGAGGGAAAGAGATTTGTGTGATCCCCTGTTGCTTACACCCATTCAAAGCCTGAAACCTGTCTGGGACTTCAGTGCCAGCACATGATGCTACGTATTGTCCATGTGTGTCTGTTGCATGACCTCACACATCAGGGATGAAGGGAGTTCAAAGGCTGCATTCACACTTGCAGTTTTTAGAAACTGAAATTTGATTCCTCAGCAGCAACTAGAATGGCAGGAATAAACAGGTTATTCAAATATTTTTGAATACTTTCAAATAGAAAATATTCTAGCATTTTTTGAGCAATTTAGGCACTGTCTCAGTATAAACCTCTCAGAAATATTCATTATTCATTCCATCATGCACATTCTTATTGCAGTTTATACTCATTTCCAGCAGATGTCTTCAGTGCCCTAGGAATGATCAGGAGAGCTGTGATTTTATATTGCTTATCCATCGAATTAAAAGAGAAAATGTCAGGCTTTCCTCTGCCTGCTTAATGCTCAGGGTAAATCCACCTTGTTGTATAGCCTCACACCAGTGCTACCCAGTAAAAGATCAAGTTCAGATTATACATTTTCTAGATGCCTCTTTATTCTCAGAAGAGCAGCTGCAGACAAACACCCATCAGGTCAACCATGTCTGTACAATTGGGGTGTCCATGTTGTACAGGCATGGTACAAAGGAAAGGGAGACAGTTTGTCCTGGCTTTGTCAATACTGTTTCCCAAAATAATGGGGTCTGCATGGAATATATCAGCTTCATGTAGCAAGGTGACATGATTTCACAAGTTACATCCCCACTGCTCCATCCCACAGAACAAACCCCCAGCTCAGGTCCTCTGACTGCATCTGGTTTGTGGGATTGTGGCACATGGAGGGGATGCTGCACTGGGCTGGAAACACATGGGAGATGGGCAGTGATCTGGGGGTGTGATGTGAGGGTCAGACATAGCCCAAGCAGTGCACAGAGACACAAACATATTTGGCATCACCCAACTCTGCCAGAGGAATCTCATTTTTCCGGAAGAAAAGAAGACGAAGAGAAGTGGGCATTTGTGTCCCACCTTTCAGGGCCAACAAGCATTTTCAGGCAGTTGTAATGTTACAGCATGAATTTCTTCAGTTCTAAGGGATAGTCTGTCCAGACCCATAATCCCTGCTTATGAAGCCTCCCTAAGATGCAAATGGCTGCACCCTCTCAGGTACAACTGCAGCCACATGCTGTGGTTCCTCCCCTCTCACATGCACTGGGATATCAAACACTGATATGTTTGATAAAGCAGAGAGCTGCTTTTATGGCTTTAGCAAGCCCTGTGCCCTCCCTTGCTTAACAGACTTGCATATTACTGGGAGGCTCTCAGCCTACAGGAATGGGAAAGTGGAAATTCCTGTCAGTTAAATTCTCACTAAAGGTAACAGAGCTTTGCTAGCAGAATGCCAACAGTCTTTCCTGCTTCTCTGATAACTAATGGCAAAACTGTCTGGGGCCATCTCTCTGTGGAGAAAAAAACTGATGCCAGGTCACCAAAGCTGGACACGCACAAGTGAGCCACCAACATGTGTGCAGCACTAGATTTGAGCTAACCCAGCCTGCTGAGGTGGCCAGGCTGTTTCCAGGTAAGATGGCAGGTGCACAGTCCCTCCTTCTGCTACATGGATTTAACAACTTGGGGCTCCACGGGCTGGAGGAACTTGGCACTGCACGCTGCTCCTTGGTGTAGATGCTCCCTAGGTTGCAAGCAATGAATGGTCTCTCAAGGCAGCCCCTTGGCAAGGGATCTCACCTGACCAGGACACAAACAGCTGTTCTAAAGAAAGGCTGGCAAATTCACCTCCCCACATGCAGGATCTGTGAGACAAGTGCTTGCTTTGCATATCCAATCGTCCTATACCCCCTGGCACTTGCTGCAGGAGCTTGGCTGCCCTTAGCACACTGCTTCTAGCAGAGCTGAGGGCAGTGAGGCCCCTGGACTGTCAAATGCAGCACACCTGCAAATGCAGAGGAGCAACTGTATTCTCTGTACAACGATTTTCCATTTTATACTTCATTTGCTTATTCTAGCAGCTCCATAAAACCGGTATAAACCAATATTGCATCCTCAAGAAAGATAACTGGGTTTGGCAATGCGTATTTTAACATGGAGGGTTGAGTAAGGATTTAAAAAGGAATCCTGTGGGTTTTTTCCCCCACCCAGTAAGTTGCAACATGGACATAAATACTACTCACTGAATTTTTAATGCTGCAGCTATGATTAGATTCATTTAGAGGACCAATCAGCTTGATGCTGCCCCTGTCAAAGCCAGTGGGAGCAGACCTGTGAGATTCCAGTTTAAGTTGAGCTTACCATTTTAATGGGAATAAGGAAGGAAGCTTGCAACAATTACCCTTTTATTTTCCTGTTTTGCTCGTTGATTAGTGAACAGAACACTGTAATGACTTTATGCATCTCTGACGTGTTGAACAAAATACAGATCAAAAATCTCATATGAATCACGTTATGTATGCTTTATTAAGTTAACCTACAACCCCAGGGAATGTGCTGCAAGAAAGACAATAATGAAATGAGACTAACATTTAATAGGGGAATGGTGAGAACTGGCCAAGAGCAAGTGTTGCACAGCACAGCCGGTGGCATCCAGCATGTTTAGGTGAGCAGATGCAGATCAATCATTCAAGTGAGACCTTAAGGACAATTCCTTCTGTAAATCTCCTGCCCTGTGCCTGTGCTGAGCCCGAGCTCTGCCCCTCTCTAGTGCCACCCTGCACAAACACACCATGATGTGCAGGTCCAGCGTCCCCTGGCAATCAGACTTCATGAGGGCTCTCATTTTTACATTTCAGGATGCAACACCATTTCCCAGCTGATCCTCAGGTGGAGCTGCCTCAGTTCTCCACGAGGTGAGGATGAACCAGAAGGGCTGGATCTGCAGCCTCCTCTTGAATCCAGGCAAAAGTAGGCAAAAGGCTGGGTTTGGGGATCTGGGTCCCTCCTTTCCCTGTGAGTCCCTACCAGAGGCCATTACTCAGATGTGCATGGAGAGAACGATAAAAAAAATAGTAGAAAATTCTTACAATGGCCACATTCAGTGTTGGTTTGGGCTCTGAGTTACCTTATGGAAAAGCAAGGAAAATTTAGACTATTGTCTCTCAAATGCCTGTATTTCTATGGGGCTTTGCTTGACCAGGTCTCACCTGAGGGCATTCTGAATTCAGTTCTGTGCATCTCCATTGCTTTGGAGCATGCATGACTTAAGCCAGCTTTCAGCCATGGAGGCAAAGCTTCCAGCTCAGCTGCTAAATTAATCAGGATTCCTTGGTAAATGGAGAATTAAATACCAGAGAACTGTAAGTCCTTAAACCAAATGGCAGTATTATGGCATTTGGATTAATTTAATTTTCCCTGTCTACAGTAGAAATGGCTCAGGAACTCAAAGGGATGTTTTTATACAAGCAAAGATACTTGGCGAGTCACAGAAGACTTGGTTTGATTTATTTATTTTTTTTTACAGTGGGAAAATATTCCTAATATGAAATACAGACATTAGAAGGAAAAAACAGCAGCAGAGAAACAGAAAAATAATCTGCCAAATCAAACTGACTTAGAAAAACACTTCACTTATCATCATCTCTCTTCTGTGTTAGCAACAAAAAAATGTTTTCTCCCATAAGACTCTGGAAAACATCACTGACCTGAGAGGGCCTCCAGGCACAGAATGCCTGTGTCACCAGAAGACACCCCACTCACCCTTCAGCAAACTTCACATACCAACCATTACAAATATTTGGTTATTAGCTTATCACCTGGCCAGGCCATGGGCTGGCCATTTCAGGCAAAGCAGAGAAATTCTTATCCTGAATAATGCATCCAGCATGTCTGCCATCTCAGAAGATGCTGTGTCATGTCCTGCTGCACGGCACGGGGAGCCCCAGCTCTCCATGTGGGAAGTGCATTTACACAGATTACCCGACGGGCACAAAAGGATTTGTACTGGAACCTGCGGCTTATCAGGACAATGATGTTTGGCAGGGACACAGCTGATGTCTGGCAGGACGTAGCACATTTCCAGCTCTGGCAGTTGCAAAGGCAGAGCTGCTTCCAGCAGGGCTGCAGGAGCAGGAGGCTGGATGGCTCCAAACCTGGACCTGTGGTGGGCAGAGCCCCTGGGCTGGGTGAGCACAGCAGCTTACAGGAGCAGTGGACATGGGTGGCCCAGGTGCTTCACAGCTGTGGCTCTAAGAGCAAACCTGCACCCAGCAAAACACTCAGCTTCTATTCCCCAACCCCTCAGCCCCCATAGTAAAACAGTTTTTCCTTCGGTACTTTTCCCCCCAGTTCTTTTGGGTTAATTGTAGCATCTCAGCCTGGTCACTAGGCAAGAAAAAAAAGCTCTTTCTGACAGATCAAAGCCCTCTAAATGTCAGAAAGAAAATCAGCAGGTCCCCACCCCTACAGCCTGCCCTCTGTCACAGACTACATCCCCCAAACCACAACCCTCTGTCCCTTTCCATAGTTGGCAGCTGCTGGTCCTAAACTAACAAGTGCCAGTGGCAGCTCTTAATTTAATCCCATTTAATCCCTGGCTGCCCAGTTTTCCCAGTGTTGTCTGTAACAGGCATTAAACACCATGAGGGTTCGGAAGCTGAAAGGTTAAAGGGTCTTCCTTTGACTTTATATATGATGTTTTAATTGAGACAGATTCAAAGCTTCTACCAACCATGCAGCCTGTTCCCTCCTAAATGAAAGCTGTTCTTACATGATGCAGGTGTAGGAGTTTTTAAGAGACAGGCCAATCACTATGAGGGTTGTCAATGCCTGTTCCTTCCCTTTTTTTCCCTCATCCTGCCCAAAATGCCTGAAGTTCCTGTAAGTGAGAGGAAAGGTTTCCAGATGTGAAGGGCTAATCTAGCTGTGTTAAATCCACTTGGAGTTTGTCTGTCACTCTCTGTGGGGGATGAAAATGAACATGACCATATTCTTCAGAAGGTAAATATTAATTTTCCTGAAGTGCAACCAGAGAACAACAGTGATGATTGAGTATTGCAGGGACTCTGGAGCCCGTGCAGAGAAAGGCTGGGACCCCCATGCCAAACCAGGTGAGAGGTGAGGGACTGGTAAAGTATCTCCAAGGAGGACAGGGACTTCAGCAACAGCACTGTGGGTGTCATCTTTTGAACCTTCCCTTTTTTGGCTCTGAGCAGGCCTGGCTGGGGTGGGATGCAATGGTACAGCTGCCCCATTTAACCCCCAGGTGGGGTGTGTTTGTGGCCTGGCAAACATCCATGGCTTCCTACAGAGAGACAGGAGCCAAACTGAGCTCTGAGTACCAAACAGTTTCCCTGAAGTGAGGCAGGTTTCCAGTGAGGTGGTAAAAACCAGAACAAGACCACAGAGCCTCCAAGGCTGCTCAGGAGTGTGACCCTCTGGACAGTGACTGAACCAGCCCTGTAACAAACCACCTCAGGTACCAGACAGGAACCAACACGTAACGCTGCAAATCCCGCTCACTTGTTACTCTGGGGCAGAGATACACGATTCATTTATTTTCCTACATTCATCCTCTAACTCTTCCTCATCTGCACTGCTCTCCCAGCAAAGTGTTCAGAAACCCCTGCCATCCACTGCAGAGGGAGCTGACAGAGCCAGGCCAGGTAAACACAGAAGCAATGGCTTGGGTAGGGTCAGCCAGGCACCATCAATCAGCAGGACAGGACTGAGGTGATAAAGTGACATTTTGCATTCATTTTTTAACCTGTCCTCTCAGAGGAGAACACTGGGATGTTTGCCTAGGAGTTACAAATTACTTGGGAAAAAGGTGCTTTGATGCAGATAGCAATTAGAGTGTGTTGATTGCTTTGGCTCTTTCTGCAGTGGAACAAAACACTGGCTGACATCAAGGGACCTCAGTGCTGCCAGGGGGAGAAACTTCCACATGGTTTTCCTGGAGCTGGGGGAATTAGGGGTTTGTGCTGGCAATCATGGCCATACCAGAAGAATCTTTTTTGACAAAACCCAATCAGGATGAATTGCTCAGCTCCCAGAAAACGAGAGGGGAAGCACAAAATGGTGAATTGGGAACCAGAGGCACTCAGGATCCTAGGCAGATTTTTTCATTTCTTCCAGACTGATGCCACCAAAAGACAACCTGCTGCATCCCTGCTCTGTGTTAAGAGTGTGTGACAGAGGAGTACAGACAGCCCAGGGGGAAAGCTAGTAAAGGCAGAGCTTTATTAGTAATCACAGAGAGTTTGCAAAAGGCTATGGCTGTTTGCTTTCAGCCTCATCTGACCCTGTCATTAGGGATGCACTGATCATTATTTGCTTGTTAGGGCTTGAAAACAGAGGGCAGAAATTCACTCTGCTCCTCTTCACACTCAGAAGTGTTCCTATCATCTTTTAGATGTGAGATTTTCCAAGGACTTACAAGCTTTGGAATTTGTCCTGCATGACTGGAATGAACCAAAGCCAACACTTTCTCTTTGTTTAGATACTAAACTGAAGGTTTTTTGGATAATTTCTTCCCTTCATGAGAGAGACCTTTAAAGCCATGTACTCAAGTACAGTGTAAGGTTTGGTAACCATTACCAGTTCTTTCAAAGACATGGTGAAAGCCTCCTTGCAACCCTGAGTTAAGACCAAGGCCCAGGAGAGTGGGATTTAAGATTCAATCATGTCCTCCTGCTTTATTAGCTGATTTGGTGGTGGCTGCTTTGTACTCTAATTTAAAATTATATCCTCAGAGGATCTCAGTTTCTGAAAGGAGCTGTCTCTCTGAGGATAATTTCTGTGGCAATCTATCTCCCAGTGCAATCTGAGTCCCAAAATTCTGGAAACCAGTTTCTCTTCATATCAAATACACTTCCCTGAGCATTTAATGAATGGTGCTTATACAATATTTTGAATTTCTTAGACTGTGACATTCAACATGTTATATCCAAATTGTTAATGTTCTGTAAAGTAGCACACAGCCATTTTAATAATCTCAATTAAATCCTTACCAGAAAAAATAAATTCTTCCTATATCTCACAGTGACCAAAACAAGACCTCAAATTTTCCTCTCAACCAATTCCAAGTTAGTTCCCTAATGTGACCATAATATTAGAATAAAATATGGAGGCAAAGGATAATGCTATGCTCAACATTTTATTTATATTTTTGTGTAAACATAATTTGCTTTGTAGGCACAATATAACAAAAGCTCTAAAGCAACAAATACAATTAAACAGTGTTTCAGTTCACTTCAATCAGGCTTAAGTTAAAGAGAAGCTTTCACAGTTCCTTTAAGGCAAATTGAGAAATAATTTGTTTCACTTGAAGAAACTACCCAATTGTCTCAGAGTTGTTTAAACAACACTGTCAGTAGTAAGCACAAACCTTCATTTCTGCTACAGTGAGACTTGGTCAGTACCCAGTCTCAGCTTCACCAGTTTGTACAGCACAGTCTCCACCCCTCCAGGCGCGATACTACTGCTTGTGGTCTTCTAAAAGGTACTTAGGGCTTGTGGGCCAAATTCTGCTAGCACACATCCTGCTTCCCGAATGGATACCAGAAAAACTTCCATTCATTTCAGTAGTAACCCTCCTGCATGCCATGTTAATAGCAGTAAAACACAAGAGCAGAGTTTAGCTTGCTGATGGTCATCCTCAGCTGTGTTGCACTCAGGTAGTTCCAGAAGTACTCCTTTGTACTCACTGCAATTACCTGATATTCTGCTGATCAGAAAATGGCCCTAAAATTGGTATGAATCAGCATGAAGAGTAATTTTGCCTTGCTAACAAAACCAGAAAGAACTAGCCAAAATTATTTGATTGTTGTCCCTGTGGTGTCTGTGGCCATGACCAAGACCACCCATCTTTATTTGTCTTGCGGGGTAATTTAAGTGTAGAGCCCACCAGACTGTGGTTTAGAACAGAAGAACGGGTTTGCTATTCTGCTTGCCCTACTAATTTAAGGCCTTGAGAATGCCACTTACTGCCAGCTCGAAGGTCACCAGCAATATTGCTCACTTTGGCGTCAAATCAAAGTTCCTAGTTATGTTAAGGTCTGTTGCAGGACAACATCATTACACTAACTGCAAAACAAAATTGGGCATGTTTCCTACTGCTGTCAGCTTATGAGTCATGAAAACTTAATGGCCTTTCTTAAAAGTCCAATTGGCAAGCCCAGCAAATGGAAAACTGTCACTGAATATATATGTTCTGTGGATAAAGTCCCTGTTTGGGCCCGATATGGAACTGGAAGTGTAGGCAAGTCTACCTTGAAAAGAAACTCAACTACAATGAAGTTGTGCATCAACACCTAGAGAAAATGGAAGTTCTGGTTTGATTAATATTTCAAAAGCTTTTTTTGGCATTTTTCTCCACCGTTATTTCTTCTTGTTACCTTTGAATTTGTTTAGCCCAAGGGAAACTCCTTCAGAATGAACCATCTGCACAATTATCTGGCATTAGAACAGCGACTTCATGAGTACAGTGTAAAGAGATGGACATTAATACTCAGGCAGCAAGATCAAACAAACAGAAAAAACCAAAAGAGATTTTTCTAAAACCACACATAAAAGTCATCCAGACCCAGAAGTCTTTTCACATTGACAAAAGTCTGAGAAGACCTCCCTCTCCACTTTTCTGTATTAATTTTTTACTTCTATCACTAGAGGCTACTTGTAGATTTAGGTAAACAACTAGTCATGTCTGAGTAAATACTTTCATTTGCAGAAAAAAGAAGATCAGTTCAAAGCTGTATGGCATTATGCAAGGTCTCTGACAGTCCTTCAGCATTTCTACTGTAGGTGATTGCAGTAATTTTAAAATAATTGTTTTAACAAGATATTTGAGGACCTGAGTAGTTGCCATTTGGATAGGTGAAAGATATGGAAAAAATACTAAATTTTGTCATGTTTAGATATAGTTTCCACTAGTGGGAGGTAGATAAGACTAGCTGGTCTCTGAATACTTGATCCTGCAAGAAATTACAAACATAACTGTACATATGGAGCAGAGCTTTTGACAGAACAATTCACCTAGATAAAACGATCCCTGTGCATGATTTGTGGTAGGTTTAAGGCCTAAACCTCATTTTTTGCAGAGCTAACTTCTGCAGGAGTTCAGCTCCAGCTTGATAGTTGACCACACATTAGAGATTTCAGAGCAGCAAACTGTCACCAAATTTCTTTCCACATACTGATGAGTGATCTTACCAATGCAATTTAAAAATGAAATTTAAAATTGGTTTGGGTTTTGGACACGGATGAGTCAATGTGTCCTTAAGCAGAAGAGGTTGATCAAAGTCTCTCAATTAATGAGTTCTTGCACAATTTCAGATTCCATGATTCTAAATGAGGTATTTTTGAAAATGAAAATAGGATTGCTTATGTAATGATAAAGTGTGACTGAGGAAAATGAAAACTCATCTTTGTTGCAACTTTTATTTGTGGTTCTCTAAAGGAAAAATATTTTAACACTGAAAATCCAGAAACATAAAATTTTCCCTCCAGTTACTAGAATCTTCCAGACAGCAAGTGGGGAATTTTTTTTTGTTACTGTTTCCAACTTGCAAAAGAAAGCTCAAACCTCCCAAATAACTTTATGGAAAATGTTGGAATTTGCATGAGAAAGATGCCCATCTAAAATTACACAGTAAGTTAATAAGGCTTTCAAACAGAAACAGAAAAATCCATGGGACTCCTACAGGGAAATTGGGTATCACACAGAAATGTCATAATACTGCACTGGATGAGAATGGCACTTGAGTTCAAAACAACAATGATCAACAGCTCATAGCTCAGCTGACTGCAAACAAATACAACACACACTGTACTACAGCATTTGTTCACTGATGCACAGAAGAGATTTCCCAGTCTTGTTCCCTTCTACTTCACCACTCTCCTGGCTCCAGCGCCCCCGGTGTTACTGGATGAAGGGCATGCGCTCCTTGTTCTCATTGTCCCCTTCGTGGTCCTCCTCCTCCTCTCCAGCCTCGCTTGTCTCCGTGCTGTCGTTGGCCATCTGCACCAGGAGAGACGAAGGACATCAGAGCACCTTTCTCACTGTCTGACTCCTCATTTCAGCTTGATTCCTCTCATAAGTGACTTTAGGAACTCAAAGAAGACAGACTCGCCACGTGAAAATAAACATCCTGCCCATGCAAAGCCTTTGCTGGCACTACACGCCCACCAGCTAAACCCATAAGCTGTTCCCTCATGGCTTACAGCTAAATTACCTAACAGAAAACTGCTTTGCAGGACAGTTGTACACACAGACTCTGCCCTGTGCACATGTAGTAAACTGATAGTAAGGCCCTCAGATAGGAAACAGCTGGGTAGGAAGTTTACAGAATGTCAGACCTCTGGTTTACAACTCCTGTATCCGCTCTTCTGGAAACAGGCAACTTAAAAGCAGGGAATGGATGGCTCCATCTGAGGCACAGTGTCATGAAAACTCAGAAAGCAATTTTTCTCTTTTATATATTAAAAAAAAAAAACAATGAAACTTTATAGAGCAGTGGATATGTGGATGCTGGCAGAACGCCCCCACGACAGAGTGCAGAACTCAGATCATACAGGAATGGGAAGAAACTGCACTTCTGTATTTTACTGAAGATGCCTGTATAGGTAGCAGGCAAATGCAGAAATTCGTAGTTCAGGACAGCATCTAAGGACTACACTGTGTGTTTTTTCACTTGGAAATATTTATTACAAGCTGTGTAAAGGTGCAAGATACTCCAGTACCTCACCCTGACAGTGTGACATCTCTCTGGAGGCACAAGAGTCTGGTTCACTGGAGGGGGGGTAATGTTTAACAGCACAGATTAGTGTGACTGGATTCTCTCATACACCCACATTACCTCCTGTAGGATGCAGAAGATTCCTGTAGTAGCTTATAATTACCACAAAACCAAATAAGCAAGGGACACATTTACTTTTTAAAGAGAAATGCAGTGATATTGTTCCTTCCCTGTTTGATTACTAGCCTATGCTGGAGATAAAAATCTCAAACACAAGCTGATGCTAATGCTCTGAAGTTACCCATATTTTTGACTTAACACCCTTTCATGAACGTGTTTCAAATTAATTATCACCATCTTACCAGTGGCTGTTGTGAATATCAAGAGAACAGATGGAGTAAGTGTAATAATGTTGTGCTATGCATTCTTGTTTACAGTTCAGGATGCAATTCAACTAGAAAATAATGCCCAGTTTCCACACGTGATGTCTCCAAAGCCTTCCTTTTCCTTGCAGCGATTTTGTGTGAGATTTGGGGGCAATTAGAGGCTGAGCTTGAGTTAGAGCTTAACTGTAATTCCATGTTATTTTCTGTTCTTTTGAAACAGGAGATAGCTCAGGCCTGAAAGCAACTTCATACATCAGTATTGATTTAAAGTCAGTTTTTCATTACCTCCTTTACTGCTCTTTCCTACATCCTCAGTGAACGCTCAGGCATGAGCCTGGGTTCCATTCACTGCTGCTCTCTGGAAGGTTTCAGGACCATGCTAAGTGCTCCAAATCCAGGGGAGCAGGGCTCCATCCCTACTGTCTGCCTTCAGGACATTTCTAGAAGTATTCAGGCATTATACTTCATATATTATAAAAACCAATAAACTAAATTCCTACCAAAAGTATATTCTGACTTTAGTATGAAGATCAGAAAGCACTTTAATGTTTGCACACTGAAGTAACAGATTGGGGTTTTTTTCCTGTTCAATCAACTTATTAATACAGGATTTTTATTTTTTTTTAGTGTGTGAAACATCTATTTTGGTTTTGTGAAATGTCTATTTTGTTTTACATCACAAGGACAGAAAGACATGTGGCAGCTTTACCCTGATTTAAGACTTGCAGGCACATTTTTGGAGAAGTAGACAGTCATTCAGCATAGAAAAGTAACTCCTGGGTCTTCAGGAATTACATTTCACTTTAGGTTAAATACAGAAATTATGATTACTGGTGGTATTTAGGTGCTATGGATTTAGAATAAATCAGCATTAAAAAAAATTGTGCAGGACATGTCTCCAAAAGTCACTGCCAGGCTTTAACGTGTGTGTGGCTGTTCAGCATGTCTGCAGTGCTTTGCACTCACCAGGGGAGTGGGTGCTTTCTCCACATCCAGAATGAGTTTTCCTATATTTCCTCGGTCATGGATTCTCTGCATGGCCTCCTTCACCTGAAAGAAAGATCACCTATTGATAATTGTCAGTCACACACAAGGAGAAGCCTGAATTCCTCCCTTCCAAAACCTTAAGCAATACGCTTAAGGCATACCCTGTGCAAGGTCACTCAAACAGCTGCTTGAGAAAAGACTAATGGTCAAACATTTTTTAGTGAACTTGTAAGGTCTGGTTTTTGCATTGTGTTTGCTACTATGGGATGTGAGTCCTGATGACAGTTTCTGAATAACTTAACACATCCATAACGTTAATGCAGTGCCAAAGTGATGGAGAGATGAGGTGCAGAGAGAACTACAGGGAGGTGATCCTTACAGGGTGTTCAGTACATTCTATCTTTCCAGAATATTTATCAAGAAGCCCTCCTTCGTACTGGAAGTATGAAATGTTTTTCTAATTAACCTATGGTATTTTTCAATTAATTTCCTTTGGGTTCCCACAGGGGAATGCCATGTCCAGGCAATGGCTGGGATTAACGCAGTACTGTGGCATCTTGCTACATAAGCAAACATTTATTTACTTCTTTTTCCCATTTTTAAAATTTTTTTTAAAAAATGTTAAATAAGTGGTGTCCTACTGATACCACTAAGACCATCTGTTTAACAGCTGGCTGCAATTAGTGCACGTGAGGAAGGAACAGAAACCACTTCTTACGAGTGCACTGGAGAGATACTTATTTTGATGTATGAAGTTTCAGAACTCAGGAGAGCTCAGTGTTGATGAACTGAAACTGTGTGTGTGTTCAATGTGCAGCATACAAACCACTGCTAAATCACTGGCACAGGCTGCTCAGAGAGGATGTGAACTCCCATCCCTGGAAGCGTTCAGGGCCAGGCTGGATGGGGCTTGGAGCAACCTGGTCCAGTGGAAGGTCTGCCCATGGCAGGGGGGTGGAATGAGATGAGCTTTAAGGTCTCTTCCATTCTATAAAGCACTGAAAATCAGAAAATGTCAAGTTTCCTCACTTTCATGGTGGGAAACTTCAGGAACTGAAAATATACACATAAAAAAGGCTGTTCCATACCCTCATCACACTACTTTTTGCCAGCATTACAGGGTTTGTTGAGACAAAAATGAGTTTTATGTTAATAGGATTTACCATCTGTGACATAGTTCTTTGAACATTTTAAGAATAACAGTATGTAAGTTTGAAAGAAAATGCTGAGTTGGGAACTGGTGGGTCCCACAGTACATTTAGAAGCCTGAATTGCGGTCCAGGTCCCTAAAATAATACCTGAATGTCTAATACAGCAGGATGTATGAGATTTTTAAAGATGTTAAGCAAATACAGTTTTCAACTTCCAATTAAATTTAATGGATGCTGGGCACAAAATGTCTTTCCCATCTGTCTGCCTTACTTGGAAAGCCGACTGCAGTGAACTCAGTATTACCAATTGAATTTTGCAGAGATGTTCCCTCAATTGTTAAACACCAGACTTAAGAAAAAATCTATTAGAACAAAAGAAAAATTGCACTAAAAACACGATGGCTTTCTAACTTAGGGCATTATTGTAAATTAACCTGAGAAAACACAGTCTTATGAAACCCACTGGACAGAAGGCTGACCTCTAAATATAGTCCACAAAATCACAATGCCTTTTATGAAGGTACCTTAGAGCATAAACACCCCCTAACTATCCTGTCAGACTAGTTCTGCACCGTGGACAATATTCCTTTAAGAATATCCAACAAAGACTCTGAAGAAGCAGCAGCTGTATAATTTTTTATGACTGTTGTTAACCAAATCAAGCTTTTAGGAGGTTACAGCACAGCATAAATAACAGAATTGGAGAAATCAGCAAACACACTTGCCCGTCCATTGGAATTTATAACCAGAACATCATGTGGAAAGCAGGGTATGCAACATTTATTTTAATTTGTTCCATATCATATTTAGCAAGGCAAATTTGAGAAAATGTGCTTTTCCTGCATTTTTCACATATGAAATTTAAGCCCCTGGAGAAAGGTTCAGTAGTTGTTTCCAGGACACTTGTAGGTATCCTGCAAATGCAAACAGCAGGCAGAGGCAAAGGGAACAATAAAACTTATAACAGTAATAGTGGCTATGGAATCCAGATGGAGCTATTAAAATATATAAAAACATAGAACAAAATTTGAAGAGCTGATACAACATCTGCGAATTTTAGTGTTATTTGCAACTTACCTACCCAGTAAGTCAACTTCTCTACTAGTGCAATGCCATTCAGCACTCCATGTCTGGGTTAAGAGACCATGAGCTATTTTATAAATGAGTAGTTTTTATGTTTATGGCTGCTAACAGCCCACTTATTGAACCAAGACTGCAATTACTTGTTTCCCAAGGTGTCTGAATATTAAAATTATTCTCTCTTACCCTCTAGAAGACAGAGAGGCTTAAAAACCTTTGTTATGCAAGTATGGTTAAGGTTTAAGTTGTTCTGTGCAGACTATATAAGAGAATTTACTTTTCCCTGTGCCTTTTGTGGAGAGTGGAGCTTCTGTAAGTTTGTGCCCCAGTGTTTGCATGTTCCCAGTGAAGAAAGTGCATCACTCTGCACTTGGCTAAAACCAGACCCAGGCTTAACTGGTAGTACAGGGAGGCCTGTGGGAATCCTGGAAATTACTAGAGGATCCCTGAAGTGGCTGAAGTTTGATTCAAAATAAATATCCCTTCTAGCAGCAAGGATCACAAGGGTTTCCCTCTTCTTACACCACTGTGCCCCTAAATCCCTTTTCACCAATTATTCCATATTGGTTGCTATTTGCATTTGTCAGTTCAGAGCCAAGTAAATGGATTTTACTTTTGTTTATATGGATGAGTTAATTGAAATTCTTCTTGGGCAGTATCGTGAGGGCTCTTGGATTGGAAACAGTGAAAAGGAGTGTTCATTGATCCAAAGATCTTCCATTGGAATAAAGGACAAAAACTCTCTTGGCCTGTGTTTGCTTTCATTATTGCCCAGCCCTTAGAGGGTCTCTGTCTGAACTAATGCCAAACTACAGATTTTAGCCTTGAGAGCCCCCAGTATGTACCACAGAGCTCTGCACTGGAATCAGAACTATTCTTACACAAGTGGACCACTGGTTCTTGTAGCAATGATGCAATGGATTGATAAAGTATCTCCAAAAAACCCCCATATTTCCATTTTTCCTTAGCTAATGATTTGTGAAGTTTTTATTTTACTAAAAGCAAAAGTGAATATAACAACACCCATAAATTATTCTCATCTGCTGAACACATCACCAGTGTATACACTGGGAATATGGTGTGATTTTATTGTAGCCATTCTGTCTTTGGTGAGCTGATAGCAATTTCAGCTTAAAATAAAGCACAACCTTGCATAAAAAAAAGGTAGAATACTAATTATTTTGGTTTCTTAGTACTATTTCTACAGTAGTAAAGTACTAATAGCAGCACAGTACTAAAAGTGAAGCACTAATACTACAAGTTAGATGTCAGCTTTTAGGAATCACATTATATCCACAAATTACTTAGAGAAGTTTAATGAAGTGCTCTGTCAGCACTCCTAATTTGCAATACTCTTCTCTTTGAGAAATATATGTAAAAAAGCACAAAATTAAGCATGTTGTTATCTGTAACCACTCAGACAAAAAGAAAGGATCTCCATATTGAAAATACAAATAGCAGGCACAACACATTTTTTACTCCAACAGTATCTTCAATTCTAAAGCAACGAAAACCAAGGTGTATTCCAAACAGAACAACTAACACAACATGCTATCAGAGGCTGACATGGTATTTGGATATTTGGAGCTAGCTTCTGATTACACTGGTTTTGATCTCAGGGTGTAAAATCAGTCCATTTTAAATTGACTAAAAGATTTTTTCCCCCCTGAAATGCACCTTGTACACTTGCCTTTGCTCCCTTTCCCCCCTATGTTTTCTTGGATTTTTCCTGTTTGTTTTCAGCACTATGTTTTCCGCAGGTGGAATCAGTAACTGGGACAGATTTCTTGTCTGGCTTTTCGAGTCATTCATTTCAGGTTTCCACCTCTGCTGTCCTGGTTCCTTTTCCTTTGGAAAGTTCCAGAATAGAAATGGTTTTGTGGGTGTAAGTCTGACCTTCTATAAATAACATAGGCCTGAAACAAACAATTATGCTCCAACTTTCTATTGCTGTAGTCAAGCCTCCACTTATTTACCCATTTTACTTCAAACTAATTTGTTGGCTGTTTGCATTTGAAAGTAAGAGCCAACAATAATCTCTACTGAGATATTCATAAATGCTTGCTGACATTCAGTTGGCTCTGGAAATTCATTCTGCTGCTAGAATATAGCAAGAGCAGTCTACTGCCTTATAAATACAGGAAAATATAAATGGAAAATGTATTACTAATTATCTGTTGCACCATTTCACGGTGTGAAAGAGAAATGCAGCCTGCCTAAGAAACGGATGCTATTTTCAAGCCTTTGGATATTATTTTAAACATAATGATCCATTTCTGTATTTGGCTCTTACAAGGAACCAATCTCAGGAGTAAAATAAAAGAGACTGGGAAGTTGGAACACAAAACCACTCGCTTTGCCAGTATAACACACTGGGGGCTTTAGGCCCACGTCAGGAATATGGATGTTTAATAGAGAGAAACAATGCAGGCAACATGCCATGGAAAAGCTTCCTAGTGGAAATGTCAAAACAATGCTTTTATCATCCTACATGAAGCTGTTTAGCTCAGTAATATGATTAATTGCATCAATTTTTTAAAAATAAAGTTAAACGTTTACTTCAGGAAAAAAAGGAATTGAAAGACACGTGCAATAGAAGAGTGGATATTCTTTAACTGCATGAGGTTAAATGCAGTCTGTTGCACAAAATGCCATCTACAGATTGCAGTTTCATTTTTACAGATAACTTCTTTACCCCCTTCACTCTCAGCAGGTTTATTGGATGGTGGTAGAGGATTGTGTTCCTTCTTTTCTTGGGCCCCTCTGATGGCAGTGGGTTTCCCTGAGGTATATGAAAGGATTTCTGCTTACAATAAATGAATCCTTCATTCCCCCTTTTGGTAAATCAGGTCATAGTACAAAAGGCTAAAGAATCTTATGCCAAAAGTGAAATTAGTTCAATTATCTCAGTGTAATCTGTCAAACTCCCCACTCATTCTACATGGTGTCATGTGCTGTCGAAAAGGTGATCAGCATCCAAAGGAAGGGAACATCCCTCACCTCCAGATGGGCACAGTGAAGCAGAGCATCAGCTCAGGTTATGATCTACAACTGTAGTTTCCCCCCTCATTAGTTCCACACCTTTAGGTTCAAGATTACCACTTATTTTTACACATCATCTCAAAGAATCACCTTTTGTCCTCTGTTTATACAGTGAGAATGTCCAAGCCTTCCAGCATGCCAAGATTGTTCCCCTCTAGCCATGAAATAATCCCCTCATCCACTGTAACCTGTGCTGCACACATCACCCCAAAGCCTCATTTTCCAGCTGCATTCCTCTCCTCTTTAATCTTTCAACTTATTCTTCAAGCTAAAAGCAAAGACATAAGTAGCACTATTTACTCTCTGCATCTGGCCACCAAACTGAGTCTCTTCTGTCCTCATCACCTCCTATGAGCACTTTTGTCCAGTATTATTTTAAGGACCCACATGATTTATTTTTTTTCCCCACAGAATAAAGTGTCCAACAAAGACATCTCCAAAACTTCAGTGATTCTTTACAGCAATTCCCCAAACAGCAATGTCACTGCACACCTCAAACCCTGCACTTACTGGCTCATACCAGGTGATGCTCTTGGACAGTTTCTGAAGCCTGGACTGTGTCTCCTTAGGGGGGTGCATGTCATGTCTACAGACCCCCCATCTGATTCTAGTCCAGCCTGCTCATCACAGCTGGAGCACCCAGAAATAGTAACACCACCTTTTAACCATCTGTTGTTGCCCAGCCCGTTTCATAAATAAGTAGAAGAGATGGAACAAAGCATTTTGCAACAGAAAAATAGTTTTATCTTGAAGGTTGGCTGGCTTCTGTTCTCCAAATAACATGGAGAGAAAGGAGGGAGCACCCTTTAGGCTGCTTAACCACCAGAAACAGAATTATGTCTCTTCCTAAAAGGTTGGTTTGTTTGTACTCTGTTGTCAACAAAAGTTCATAAGATAAAGAAGTAGCATAATGCAGAGGCCAGACACAAGAAATACAGAAACTAGGAAAGGGTTTGCTAATAGGGTCAGATAACAGTCTAAATATATAGGCATGTGCTAGAAATTAAAATTCAAAGCCTGGGTTCAGAAATAGGTTAGAAAAGACAAAGAACTATGAAATTATCTCATGGAACCTTTCTAACACTCAGCCTAGTATTTGGTTTGGTATCATGCAAAACAGATTAAAAATCTACTTCACAGTCCCACTGTTCAGTAGATGTTGGAAACAAAAGCACAGCATGACAGTTACTTTTTGAGGAGAATTTGGAATATTCTTTGCACACAAACAGATTTTGGTCCCTTTTTCACTCTTGTAGCCTCCCTGATGTCCCTGGGTTGTGTGTGAGTGAATAAGAGCAGGTACTGGGAGGGGAGTAAAGCCTCAGCTCATAAGGGAATACCAGTAGTGTTCAACAGCCTTCAGACACTCGACCCTACGTTCTGTAAAATCAGTATTATCATTCAATCATTCAAACATGATTTTCACACAGGTCAGCACTTTCTGAGCATCTCTCCCATCTAGGCTGAGCATGAACTTTCCATCAGGAGAACTCAGTATTTTCCTTACGGAAGCCAAGAGAGCTTCCCCCTGTTACCCCTGCCCTGGTCCTCTAAGTGCAGCTAAAACAAATAGGGAAAGTTTAGCTTCTGCTTGACTTCTCTGCAGGCTCTGTCTGACAGAGCAGAGCTGCCTGCAAGAGCACTCCTCACCAACAATTAATTCCTCTCTGAGCAGCCTGCAACTGCATCATGCCTGCAAAATCACATGGACAGGATCTCCATGGTGACAGTGTCATGTGGTGTGCAAACATCAGCTGGCTAGTCAAGGTTACTTTGGCAACCCAAGTGTCACAGGTAATGATCCAAATCCCCTTCATCAGATTTATGAAAGAATAATCTGAATTAAAACATGCCCATTTTTCATTCTAGGACTGGTTCTGTTCTGTTGCTGTTCATGACAGACACTATTTCAACAAGCCCAGACGTATCTCCATTAGAATTACAAATGTTAATATCAAGAATAATTATTTAAGCATCATTTCTATGCAGTAATGGAGAAAAAAGATGCATACAGCAGTCGATTCTAGCTGAGATACCACATAAGCAAAGCTTCAGCACTATAACTTTCATTAGTGCTACAGAGCAAAATAATTTTTGCTATCAGGCTCACTGATGTGGTCCATTAGAAAGCTGTGCTGTCTTTAATATGGACTGTGAGCTGCATTCTAATTGCAGATGCTCTTGTCGGACCAGGAGAAGGGTTTTTCTTTCACATCCTTGGTACACATGGCTTTTAAAACTAACACTGCACTCCACACAAAGAAAAATCACACAGTCTGTCCTCTGGATTACGCCTGTTTAGATTTGGTCTGCAGAAGGCAAGAAACTCAAGGAACCAAGGAGAACAGTTGCTCAGCTTGCTGGCAGCTCTGGGGGCAGTGACCTGGTACACCATTCCCTGCAGACTCTGCCAGGGTGCTTGGGAGCACAGAGCAGAGGTAAATCTTCCTTTTCAGCCACATTTGCCACAGCCCTGTTAGGGTGGCTTGGGCTAAGAGAAGGGAGAGGCCACGGGCTCCCTGGACAGCCAGGACACACATATGGCCAGCAGCCACTGCCTCCTTTGCACTAATGACTGTGTCCTTCTACTCTCAAAAGTGACATCCATCAAAATTTAGTCCCCTTGTTTTGCTGGCATATTTCCTCCTTGACAATCTTGAAATGTCTCTCTCATGTTTATGCAATATGAAGTCATGGAGTAGCAGTTCACTGAAAAACATACTGACTTTTTTTAAGCTTTTTTTAATTTTTTTTTAAGTGCATTTGCAATACTTCCCTCTTCTGTACAAGCTTTTGTAGAAAAACTGTTTGCCTGTGTGATTACTGACAATTATCATACCAGACACAGTTATTTGGACAAAATCATCATTTGCTGGTAGGGATTATTTCCCTTGGGAGCAACGGAATAACCTGTATCCAGCACAACACACTTCCATGGGAATGATCTGTATTCATGACAGGAATATTTCCCTTGCACTGTGTAGCAGAATAGCTGGCAGAAAAGTGCTTCTAGTATTTAATGGACTTATCTGCTGTGACAAAATCCTCCAATTACCTGTTTGTGTGGGAGCTGGGGATACGGGAGACTGGCAAACCCACATCTGCAACCCACCTGGACTCTCCTCTCTTACCTACACCATTAATTCTGAAGAGGCCTCCCAAACTCTGCTCTCCTGGATGCTGAGGGCATGCAGCAGCTTGCATGACAGATGGAAAAGCAGCATAATATTTACAGGATTTTGAATAGGCTCTATTCCTGCCTGTGGTGAATGCAGCCAGCTCTTAAGATGCAGAAACTGAGCACTGAGAATATGCAAGAAGACACATCAAACTCAGGGTATCTGGGGCCCAATTTTCATAAATGCCTACTGGGGAAAAAAATGCATGGAGAAAACATGGATACAATCAAAATGTAAAAAGTTAGTCTCACTAGCAATGATTTTGAGCTGGTTAGAGTATTTTTCCTAGAGGGGTAGGGAAGTAACTTGGATCATGAAGTCTGTTTCCTTGCCATGAAGCAAACACATCATCTCATGTCATATCATGTCATCCTGCCAGTGCCCATCTGAAAGCCAAAATTACTTTATCCAACTCAACTGTTTATGCCCCGTCACGCTGAACTTTAGTCCCAGTGGTTTTTCCTGCCCATGTTGAAACAGAAAGTACTTTTTAAATCTCTCTCATCCCTCCACTGCTATTCACAGCTGCAAACAGCAGCTCTGGCCTCTATTCCCTTCTGCTGCCTGTCAGTTAGGACAGACCTTTTTGTCTGGAATACCTTTTAGCCTCTCTATGTTGCTATGGCAGCAAGACTAAAACCAGACCCAAGATGAGAAAAATGTCAAAGGAATAAAAACTGACACTACAGGCAAACTCTGAGTCCTCCCTTGGCTGCTGAAGATACCTATTAAGTGATATATCTTCTAGATGGGGAGCTACAGCTGCAGAGCTGTGCTGTTTTCACTCTTGCCTTATTCCTATAAGCTCCTGCTGACGTCAATGGGTATTTGTTTTGTCTCGGTAAAACTCTAAGAAAAAGAGATTTAAAGCCTTGTAATCACAGAATAACTGAGCCAAATCTCACCAGCCTTTACTTAGGGAGTCAATAGGGATAAAGCAGAAAAAAGGCTGAACCAACATCAAATTAAATATTTAGAAGAACTAAACAGCAGTGCCTAGACTATCAGCTTGGTGGGAGCTTTTCTACACGATAAAAGAGACAAAAACTTGAAATTTGATCCATCAACACAGAGAATTCCATCAAGTTAAGATGGGTCAGGGGTATTCAGCACTTTGACAGTTACAGACTAATGTGCTGGTTGCAGAGAAGTGCCATAGAATGGACATCTCTCTAAGACTATGTGCAGTATCTCAGAACCCACACAGAGCGACGACAGACACCAGTTTTGATTTAAATTTGCACAGCTTTTCTCTGTATCACTTATTATTAAGATAAGCTTAAGAGAAAAGTGATTTTTCCTCCATGAATATGGAAAATAATTATCTTAGTAATTTCAAAGTCAAGGGTTTCTTCTGAGGGGTAGAGATTTGGTGACAAAATCCCTTGGAACACAACTGAGTAGAAAAGACACATCTTGTGAATCAGGATGAAGCTTGAAGGATCCTGTGCTGGAATTTCTTTTAGAGCAGCAATAAAGCCAGAACTCCTAATCTATGCCTGTGAGCCACTGACTCCCTGCTGCTGGTTGAGCCTTTGGGATTGATGGCAGAAGTTATAAGAGCATGTTCCCAATTTCCCCTAGGAAGATGGCTTTAAGCACATCAAAGCCATGAGCAGAGGAGCTTGGAACTGGTCACCTTCATGCTGCCTTTCTCCACTCTGAGCATTAATGCCTCTTACAGTAAGTTGCAGCAAACTGTGCACACAGGGATGCCCCAGGCACACCTGAAGCTTGGGGTATTCAGGAGTGTTAGTGGTTCAGATTCTGCTCTGGTGAGGCTGGCTTGGTCTGCTGCAGCAGCTCTTACACTGGGGAAAATTCCTTTACCTGTGAAGGACCTCTGGGAATCGCAGGCAAAGAAACAGGCCCTCTGTATTTGGTTAGGATGAATCAGTCTCCTGCCTAAATTGAATTCATATATAATGTTCGGTTTGCTGTATTCCTGTATTGCATCACAATCTGCTTTAACAAATTACAGCAGGAAATAAACTTTACTACATTCATCACTATGCAATTAAAAAAAAAAAGACATCTTACATTGTTATTGACTATCAAGCTCCACGACATGGGTTTTTAAACTCTTTCCTCAGCAATGCTGCCCTGTGATGTCTTTGAGAAAAACTGTACCAACCCAAAAGAACATCTTATTTGTTCTCTTTCAATTCATCCTTACAAGTGTCATTAAACTCTCCCTCTCCTCCACCTCCTGAACTTGCATGCTCAATTCTAAGCACTTTGTTTTGTGCAGTGCTGTACTGTTGGCTTTCAAATCATAAGGCCTGGACTATCAAAGGGGAATGTTGCTGCCTTGCAGCAGCAATCCTGCCCTGTGGGAATCTGGCAAACAGAGATCCCTCTTCACACCCAAGTGAAAGATCAGTCGGCCTCTCTGGAACAGCCATATGAGAACTCCAAGTCTGAAGCACTCCCAGAAGCACAGCTTTTCACAGGGACCATCTAGACACTTGCAGGACATGGCTTTAAGATAGAGGAATTTTTGATCACCACATTCCCAGTTGCCTCTGAGCTAATTAGCTTCAAGGTGTTCCAAGTCAATCCATGTCTTATCTCTGCCTCTGGGCAAACGGGCCCAAACATTGTCACTTGAGGCTGGGGGGATCCCCACAAAGCAGCTTGCAAAGGGGATTCTTGAATATGCATTTACCAAGAATCAATGACTATTCTACCACGTTTTGGACACGTATGCAGTTACACCAGAACACACATGAACTACCAAAGACCAGGTTCTTTTCTGCAGGGTCTCCACTCAATCTGAGCGACACGTGGGACTGTGGGGCCCCCCCCGCCGAGGTTCCAGGCACAGCACACTTGGCATTACTGAATTAGACCTTCACAGTGACAGCAGATGTGGATATTATCTGTGGATTTAACACTGCTTCACTGTATGGCTGAGTGCAAACATCTGAATTCCACGCCCTGGTTTCTTTAAAACAACACACAGTATTTACACAGCCCACAGGAATAGAGCTGTGTGCCAGCACATCCATCAGGTGGCCCTTCCAACCACACCACAGCTTCAGTGTACAGGCTACTACAATTGTTAGTGTTGAGGGTCAAATAACGTAACAACATTTTGCCAGAAAGCTCAAAGTGCCCGTTCCAGGTGAGATTTCTTTTATAGTCTCTAACTAGCAGCCCTTGCCATCTCAGAAGCTGGAGAATGGTGGAGATGGAACCCTGTTCTGACCTCATATGATGCAGATCTACACACCCCGCTTGGGTTTGTGTCTGTATGCATAAGATAATTTGTACTATCCCTTTTTTGCTACTACAGTGAAAAAAAAAAGATATTCTTTTTTAAATGTATGTGTAGACCAAAAGCCCCTCCAATTACCTTAAGGATACAACAAAACCAAAACTCCAAGTGTGGCTACTTTCTTGATCTTTCCCAAGTTTTCACCAGCATCTGTTTATTCAAATTTCTGTTTACTGACAACAAAAGAGTTTATTTTATATAAAGGAGATTTTTTTGTGTGTGTGTACCTCTCTAGAGAGGATTTGCTTTGTTTCAGGAAGCTGCAAAACTACACAAAACTACACAAAACGAAGGTCCTTTTTTTATTTCCTATTGTTTTACCATCACTCCATGATGATGGCCTGTATTATTTCCACCTCATTTGTCTTTCCTGCTTGTTCCAGTTCTCCAATCCACCAGATTAAAAACTAATAACCGGACCTTCACAAAAAACCTAATTTCTGACTAGATTCCTTCTTTCCTTAGATTGCTGGGATTGCTGATTCTGCCTTGCTTTCTTCTACTCGAACCTTGCAATAAGATCCTGCCTCATAAAAACATGTCTTTTTCCTGTACCTTTCCCAATGGCAGGTGATTCTTCTTGGAAGTCAGGCACAAAACCTGTGACCAGCATGGCTTCTGCCACTAACATTGCATCTTATTTTCTAAACAATTCAAATGAGTCAAATATTTTTCTCCCAAAGGCCTTCTATCACATATTCCTCAGACTCTTCCTTCAGCTCTATTTTGAACTATTTATTTCACAATATGAGACCTTAAAATCAGTAATAAAAAAAAGGAGAAATTCCTGTACAACCTCGCTGCTTATTCCAAGGAACTTGGAGTCTTCCTTTATTACTTCTACGAAGAAGAAATTGTGCTTTATTCCAGAACCACAATTCCAAACCATGGGATCTAAACTTAGTGATTAAAAATTATAGCAAATATTCAGTCTCCCAGATGGTAAAGAGGTTATCAGTAAAAAGCCTTGACACTCTAATTTCCAAAGTCTGAGAAGCTTAATATACAAATCCACCTACTAGAATCAGATTATCAGAACACAGTAATATTGTGTTTTTGAAAAATATCTCCATGTCCTTTTGTAACAATGGCTTATCTTCATTAAAATACATCATCATTGAGTAAACTAATGATGTAAATTCCTGAAACTCATCAGGTAAATACCAAAGGTCTCTAGAGATACCAACGAGAAAATATTTTGATTTCTTGTGTAATTTTGTTTTGTTTTGTTTCAGAAATTAGTGCCATGAGGACTGCAAATCTAATTATTCAAAAGTCATCACAGTATTTTTTGATTATTCAAAAAGCTAAGTCAGATCTTACCATTGGGTGCCACTCTGTAACTCAATTAAAATTATATTTAAACAAAACCAAAATGCACTGATATATTAAACTGTAATACAGTTGTAATATTAGAGAGTATGATTCATGCTTAGCCTCAGTTTGAGCTACATTGCTTTACAGCAAGATTGAAATCATTCATCTAGGCAAGAGGAAAGGTATTTGAATTTTATCTTGTTCGCTAGTTGACAGTTTGACAATATATATTGCAGCCCTATTTGCTTTATTACTTAATATTTCTCCTGGCACTGTTAAAAAATGTCTCATTCTAAGCCTATATTAAAGATCTTAACTTCCCGTTAGCATTGTACCAGTGTGATTGCTATAAAATTGATTTAGTTTACAGCAAGTTTAATGCTCATGTGTGAGCACTCATTCAGCTCAGCATTACATTTTATCGACCCAAATCAAAACGCGATGTAATTGGTACTGGGGAGCCAAAGCACAAGTGTCCATGTGATAGAATGTCCCTGATGCAGCCAAGGCAGTTTCTAATCTAATTCAATTAAACTTGCATGTGTAGAGACACCCAATCCCCCCCCAGCATGTACACTGGCTACAGAAATGCAGGAAAATAGGCAAGAACTTCAATAACACACATTTTTTTAGCTCTAGGCCAAGGTAGGTTTAACTTGGAATTAAGCTGGATGTTTCCTTTAGATTAAGGGAAAAGACAGAGTACTGTGTTAGTGCTCCTAAAGAGTTCAAAGGTTATGCCCTTCTTGCTGAGGAAAATTTAAGATCTTTGAGATATTTTACACCCAGCATATAACCACAGCATGGAATAGAAAAAAACCCTCAGGTTCTTCTCAAGGTTGTAGGTATTTGGTGGTGGTCAGGAATTAACTTTTACACAACCTTTATTCTACTAAACTAAACACATTTAAACAAAGATTTGGACCTGTCTGTGATGTGTGAGGCTTTATTTCTTATAGATACAGCCTACATTTCCAGATGTGTGCAAGTACCATCTTCAAACCCTGAGCTTTGATACTCAAACTACCATCCTTGGTACAATCAAAACTCTGGGAAATCAGCTGTTCATTTGAAAGTCTTCAATTACATTCCTTCCTTGTAGTAATGTTTTCTCAAAGTCAGTCATCATAACAGAGATTTTCCCTACAAAATACCCTTGTGTTCAATCATTCCCATCAGGTATATATATATATATATATATATATATATATATACACACACACATAGGAACCTTTTAGTATCAACAATACATCTGCTTTGCTGCCTCAGTGTAAATTTATATCATTATCTGTAATGAGCAACAATATCATTACTAAACTGCAATACCACATAAAACTCTCAATTATCACATTAAATCTGGATTATGTTACGCTCAGAGATATCTTTATGCCCAAGAGTAATTTTACTTTTAAAACTCATCTGTGTTTAAAATAATTGAAAAGAATATATGAGCCATTTTCATTAGATGAGAACAATTATCTTGATTAATAATTGTTATGCACTAAAATAAGGTGTTATTTTGAGAAAATCATGGCATTTTGTTCAGGGTAAAATGATGAAAACCAGAAAAGCCAACTTGCTTCCAACTAGAGTCCCTACCGTACTTACAAAAGGAGAAGTTAATCATAGTACACACTAATGTTGTAAAATGCTATAATATCTTAATGCTTTAAGACTTTAAAAATCACATGACAGGGAATAAAGGCAATCTGGTAACCTAACTAGACTACTAGTATGAAAGAAAAAACAAATGAAACCAACCCAGGAGATTATTTTTGTGCTACTGCTCCAGAGATTTCCAAGATTTCTACCAGTCTGCCAAAACTAGTCATCAACATGATTAGTTCCTGAGAGACAAACTTGGTTTTGTTGATGGAATTGATAATTTACTTTGGCTGCTGTTACATAGATACACCAACAAGCAGATCCTAGGAGAAGAGCTAGAATGTTAGAAACCTTAGAAAGGCATTTCTGTGACCAAAAAGGCCAATTTAATTTTATTTAATTACCAGAGTTCAGTATCTACTAACATCTAAATGTCTCTCTACTGTAGCTAAAAGCTTATGCCAACGTTTTCTCTTTATAGGTCAAGCACCCAAAATTCCCCAAGCAGAAAAATGTGAGGTAGAATTTACAGCACCTACTGGTGTTTCTCACCACACTAACGCAGCAGCCTCTGAAAGCATCTCATTTCCTTCTGCTCTATTAACCTTTCTGCCCCCTGTCAGTCATGGAAGAAGGGCACAGGGGTGATGTCACCAATGCAGCACCATTTAGACAAAATGGACCCATCAAATTTAAGTATACAGAGATATTTTCATTACTCTTATCTCCCACTGCCTTTTGATTCTTTTCAGTGACTTCTTAAGTGGCTTTCCAGGCATTAATTGATTAATGAAGTAATAGACTCATAGATTACAGCCAGAAAAAGAAACAAAATAACTAGTCTGATTTTTTAGTAAATCAAGTGGCCAAAACCTCATCCAAAATCATCAGGGATCTCTTCCCAGTCTGAAAATGGGAAGGTTTCAAAGGCAGGAGGAATGCAAATTATTTTTATTCTCTACTGTGCCAGACATATAGGGATGACCTCTCTAATCTCTCCCAACATCACCAAGTAGACTTCATTATTTCTCTCTCTCTTTTTTTTTAATCCTTAGCATCTGTGAAAATAGGTCTTTCTTTAATTTGAATCGAGACCAAAAAAAGTTTCTGAGAGAATGTAATCACGAGGAACTGTTAACACAAACCTCAGATTTCTCCTTCATGCTCCCCTGAGAGAAAAGATGAATTTCTCACCCTAGCAGTCCCTGCCCGCTGAACTCCACTGACCAAGACCTTTCTTCCCAAACCAGTCAACTAATTAACAAAGAAGTGTGAGTGGAATTTTTTGACAGAGGGAAGTCCTCGGTTCCATTCACAGGCTGTGTGGCTTAAACTACACACATTAACAATGCACAGTGCAAGAATGAAGCGACATCTAAATGTGGCTTTGAAAACTTAGTTTCTAAATGTTCTCCCTTTAGTACCTGCTACTTTTGTCTAGTGAGTTTCATTCACAGGATCCAATAATTATTTCTGAGTGACAGAAAACAGTCATTGTTCTAAATCTTATGAATTCCTTGCCAATTAGTGGTAGTACCAACACAGTAAACTTTCTGCTAGAATTCATTTAAAAGTATTTCTGTTGGTGGGTGCAATGTATTGGCATATATTTAATCCACATGCAAGTCTGGGAGAAGGCAGGTGGATGTTTCCTGCATTATCAGAGAGAAATTAAAAGGAATAGATTGAGGCATGCTTGGATCAAGGGTATAAAAGTAAGTAGCTTTTATTCTCTAATACTTAATGATGAGTGTAGAAATTGTTTTTGAATAGGGAAACGACTCCATGAAACCCTGTTTTCCTGACTCTTGAGAAGAGTGACACAGACAGTAAAAATGAAGTGGAAAACAACTGTGCTACAGCCATTATTCAAGATAATCAAAGAAGAAATATACTCTGTCTTCTGGAGTTACACACACAGGTTGGTGATTTTAAAGGCATCATGGATGTCTACAGCAAAGCTTTCCCTAACTAGATCTCTGTCTCCTTGCAGGGGAACAGTATCACCATATCAGTTCAACACATAAGGAATGTGTGTCAATTTATTACTTAGAAGCCAGCTAATATATTTCAGAAAACAGACTACTCCTGTAAAACACTGCTTCTTCACAGTAATTTATCAGCAGTTTGCTCAATGTAACAGGTTGGTCCCTATTTTTCTAATAAATGGCAGAGCAGTTTTCCCCATATCCAATCTCCTGTTGCTAATTTAATTAACTGGAAGCATGTGACTAGTTTCTCTTCAATAGTACACACTTTTTTCTTGAGAGGAACCTATCAATGCTTCCCATATTATTCTCCTGCCTATTTCCCCAAGCCCTCACATTATGCTTTAGGACCCAAGTCCACATGTTCTTTCCCTTTGGCCTGTAGTTCCAGAAAGCTCTTATCTCTGTGGCACACAAGGGGAGACAGAAAAGACAGCCTGTCCTGACCCAGAAGCACGTATCATGACTCACCACTGCACTTTCAACATCCAGTGCCTCATGCCTTCCAGAATGTATTTTCTGCCTGTGTATCTCCATAACTAATTAATTCTTAGCAGAGTGCTTACTAAGTAGATGAGAAAAGTGCTGTAGCTGCAGGCTGTATTTATGTTAATTGAGAGGTTTAGTCTCACACTAGTCAGCTTCTAACCTTTGTGACAGCAACATCTGAATCAATGCTCATCAGAAATATTGCCAAAATACTTTTCCACGTTTGCCACTTCATTCCAAAACATGAAAATACAATTCCCCTGAAAATAAACAGCTTAGTGACCTCTGGTAGAACACACACCACTCTGAGACCAGAGCTCTGGATCACAGAGGCTCTGAGATGCTGAGACACAGCCCAGGGCCTCGGCTGTGAGGGGCCAGAATTAGAAATTAGAGATTTTCAGGCTGATCCATGATCTTTACACTCCCATGTTGTATGGCCTCAGGCAAGTGATGATATCTCCACCACCTCTTTTGTTATTTATCTACTAAATGAGTATTATATCACGAATATTCTCAGTGTGCATAAAGGAACATTCTGAAGATTCAAGATGGCAAAATTGTTTAAACACAGGTATTCAACTGGCAGGCTAGACAAGGCAAGCTAAATTTCAGAAGCTGCAAAACAAAGTCATAGAAAGCACAGAGTTGGAATAAATTACTAGTTTAATTAAATTCTGTTCATGTAGCTTGAATTTCACACAGTGTTTATGAATAATTTATAGCAATTGAAAAGAATTGACTTCTGCTTACATACTTACCAAGTGAAGTCTAAGTTTCCTAAAACAGCTCATTTACCCAACCTGATTTTGTGGCAATCACAGCCAATGTCATGTATCTGGGGCCTTATTATGAAGCCATGGTGCCTCTATAGAAGTCTTCTCTTGCTTCTTTCTCAGGCTTTTAATAAAATCATAATCATGTTACATTGCCATCAACAGTGTGTGAATCCAAAAAGACCACTGGGTCATGCCATCACTTCCTGATAGTGGCAGGAAGGGTAGAATAAGTTATGAAGTAACATGAAGTCCTGTTAAACAGCATTACATGGGGAAGAAGTGCAAATGAAATTATATAGGCACTTCATAGGAACACAGTAATTCATGTAAGAGCAGTGAAGATCCCATAATCAGGTATACACAATGTTTTGGAGGGAAAAATACCTAATTAACCTCCAGTACTTTCAAGGTATGTTTTACTCATCTGAGCATACAGAAACAAAATTATTTTGAGTTTTAATTACTATTTACTTCATATATGCATCTTGGGAAAAATTCTATGTCAAGTCTAAATTGAAAATCACCTTACTCATGGCTCAGTTTTCAGTCATTTAGAATTTGTTTTCACTACATTTAATGTCAGTGAGGTAAAATTCAAGTGGAATAGCTTTCCCCTTACTCTGAGCCTAGAGAAGAGAAGGTTTTGAGGGCTGCAGGAAGGATGGAGAGGGACTTGGATCAAGGTCATGGAGTGACAGGGCAAAGGGAAATGGCTTTTCACTGACCAAAGGCAGGGTTAGATGGGACACTGGAAAGCAATTCTTCCCTGAGAGGGTGGTGAGGCCCTGGCACAGGTTGCCAAGAGAAGCTGTGGCTGCCCCATCCCTGGAAGTGTCCAAGGCCAGGTTGGACGGGGTTTGGAGCAACCTGGGATAAAGGAGGGTGTCCCTGCCCATGGCAGGGGATTGGAACTGGATGGTCTTAAGGTCCATGATTCTATGATTCCCAAATTGGAAAGATATTTTGGCCTCTGTGTATATTTTGACTGCAAACACAGAAGCAAGCTGCCCTGAATTATTCAGATTTTGCTTCTCAGCCTGCTTTCCCCACATCTCTGTTTTCAAACCTGTTGCATCAGTAAGACACAGTTCCTTGCATTTTTGCATGCTTTGATAACTGCATGAAGCTTGTATCAAACTTGTGTTAGACCTGTTTGTATACAACGAAACAACAGTGATGTACAGATAAAACACTTAAATTTACTTTGAACTACGGGTATTTATTTCGTACAGTCAGAGGGAACAGGATCCACACACAGGAAGAACAAAGAGAGTTATAAGGCAGCATCAGAGGACAGTGTATCTGCAGAGTTAATCCCTGTACATCAGGAAAGCTGTTCGTGAAGAACTGCAAAAGAATTTGTTCTGTCAAAGAAATAATCACAACACCAAACCAAGCAGAGTCTGCTCTGTAGTGCAGAGGAGCAAGCACAGCACAGACACACCAGCACACTCGTGGGAGGTTTCACAGAGTGAGTTACAGTTCCCTCTCTCGACACTATAATACTGCAAATTAAATTGTTTTATGCTTATGGAAAAATTAATCTTTTCTGTATTTCAGGGAGGCTGATTACTTTGGTTATAAATGTACTTCCACTTTTATCATGGTGCTCTCTGTTATTCTGAATACCCTGAAGAACAAATACAGGTTCTAAATGCTATAGAAGTCCTTGACTTCAAAGAAGGTACAGTTTGTTCTGCTGGAGAACGTTTTCATCAAGCTGAAAAGACAAAACCCTTTACATGCTATTACAGTATAACTTTAAAAACAAAAATAGACCCGAGATGGCATTTAGTATTCCTAACAAGGTACCAGCCTGATCTGATATTATTAGATTGCCCTCTTTCTATGTTAAAAGTAACTAATAGGTCAATTTTCTCCATGTCTCACCATGGTGATACATGACAGGCTTTTTGCCCTGAAGCCAAGATCAGAGAAAGGCACAAATAGCTTTTGATGAAATTAAAGTCTCTGCTTTAGGGGGCTCACTGTTATTATTCTGTTATGGGTTTAAGCTCTCCTGTCCCCCCCCGCCTCACATAATGATACTGTTGATATCTAAAAGCCTGCACTGAGATGGTAATTTATAAGAGAGGATGGGTTCAGTGGAAAAACACAGGTTTACAGTACCTGACTCATTTGAAGCCACTGAGCAGTGCTAAACCCAGACATATTGTGATTGCCTTGCCCTCCCCAAAACCTGCAACAAATTCTGTACAGAAAGTCTTCCTTCATCCAGTCCTCATCACTGGATTGCAACTCGATAGGGCTGAGATCTTAATGGAAGGTTTCTACTCTTTTCCTTTGCATGCTGATAACACTGGCAGCTAACCCAGAGAGCACAAAGGATGTGAGAACAGCAACCTGGGAGAAAATGTTAAAGGAAATTTTTGTATCAGCAGGTATTCTATAATGTCACTATAATGTGATTAGGTGCACTGCATTCCCTTAGCTTTAGGTTCTTAAACACAGCTTGGGTTTCCTTAGCAATTTACTACAGAGAAAAGCTCTGGCTTCAAGAGCAGGAAATCTCACTTATATAAAAACTGTACTTACAGTCAGACCTGCAACATCTCTCATAATTATTAAGCCAAAAATACCCAGCGACTGGTTGTGCAGTGATCATTACAAACTAAATTAAGGTGCAGGGTTCCTTCCACTTCTGTACTCTATGCACTGACCACTGTGCACAGTCATGAGAGTTCTCTGATATTCATATCAAGATCTGTAAGAGTATTTAGTGCCTTGATTCCGCTGATTTCAATCAGCTGAGTGCCATGGTGTATTCCTGGATCTGGCTACAGTTGTTGCATTACTATTCACCAAATGAGGTGTTGCTAAAGATATTATTGCATTATCACTCCAAAACAACAGCACAGAGGGATGTTCAGTGACTACTATAAGGTATCAGCCAATTGTTGATATGCTATCAGATTATCCTTGCTTTTTAAGAGTCAGTAACAATTCTATTCCACAGGTTTCAGTATCTTCATCACTCTTCCTGGCCCTCCAGCAGTACCAGTCTCTGATATCACTATTACTACGTAACTGCACTCCTTTAAATCATCTGAGAGACAAGAGTCCTTTTTGAAACAGGCAGTCTATGGGGAGGGAAAGATGCCTCAGATATTTTGACAACATGGACCATGACTGGTAGTTTCTGTGCAAGAATTTTTGGGGTTTGTTTCACACACTCACTGCTGCCTTTAACTGTTGTAAATCACCAAAGAAGGTGAATATAACTTCTGTGTCAATAACCCATTCCACCTTGAGTATGCATTTTCTTTTGCAACTACAGACATGAAAAACCACAGAATTTTAATAGAATAGTGCAACATGCACATTTTTGTTCAGCAAACTAGATTTTTTGAGAACCTTCAGTTTTCATGCTGCTTACTAATCTTGAATTGTCATCTGTGTAAAGTCAAAGACTTACAGACCCTCAGGAGAATGCTAATGTATAAATGTGCTACAAATTAATCAGAACGAAGTCGAGTGACTAACTGGAAATTAAGGATCAGATAAGTAGTCACTGACAAAGAAAAAACCACAAAGCTCAACAAATATTCACTGAATACTAATTCTGTTTTAAACTCTACTATTTGTAATGCAATGCAATCTTACCAGACAATCAGCTTTCTACTCCAGAACAGCATTTTAAGCATGCACCATCTACAAATCATCCCATCTTTTAAACACTTGAATGCATAAACAAATAGTTGCAAAACAGCAAGACATCTCACCAGCAGCTAATTTATTGTATGACTTCACTCGTCTCATGATGAATAATTCCCAAGTTGGATTTCCATTTTAAAGTATCTGTGGCTTTTATTACTGTCTCTTAGTTAAATCCTTCTTACTTTCACACAATAAAATGGTTCTAATTGCCTACTTGAGAAAAGACTTGACTTCACTAGGATTTATGGATGTAAATTTCTGATTAAAATTACCCTTCCCAAACAAACACCAACAGCTAACACAGCAATACAAATAGTTTTGTTCCACAGCAGCAGTCAAGAGTCTAGACCCCGACCTTCCTTGTGTCAGTAATAATCTGAAGAAATACACTTATTCTCTGAAGAAAACTGAGTCACTTCTAAGTTTCTCTCCTGGGTCAATTGGTAAATTCATTTAAGCAGCCTGTACTGAAGAGGCAGGGCAACCCTTATCCTAAAACAAAGGCCAGTGAAAATAGGAAGCCTTCCACGGACTTCATGGCCTTTGGATGCAGCCCTAAAGCAGAGAAATAAGGACACCAGGAGGGATTATATCCTAGTTAGAATGATCTTGTGGACACTCAGGCAAACCTTCGTGGTTCAACAGGAACAGTATCAAGATAAGTCCATCTAATAATTTCTGAACACTGCTGTCTTTAATATTATTTGACAATCAACAAGACATCACATAACATAGACTATGTGACAGAAAAATGGGAATCCAGTAACTTTCTCTAAATCCTGTGTTACTGTGACTTGAAACACTTTAAAATGGAAAATCTCACTGTAATTACAATATTCTCTAATCAGTATGTTCTTTTAAATTCAAACTGTCTGCTCCTGCAGAAAGTATTAAGAAATAAATCCTGTTCAAGGAACGATACTCAGCTTTTAGAACAAAGAAATACTTCTTTTACACAGTTCATGGAGACCTATTAAAACACTAAGCCTTTCTCTGGCTGTTCTCACAAGCACTAGAATATAAAGCCCTCAATTTTGGGGTTATCATGCAAAGAAGCAGTCCTGTACCAACCAGCCCTGAGCAGCAAAGGGGAACACCAGCACAGATATAACTCATTGTCTCCTAAGACTGAAAAGATGCTTTTCAGCTCTGACACATGAATGGCAACTGAAAAGATCAGTACTTGTACTTTAATGCAGCTTTGAAAGGAAACCAGGTGTCTTCCATGTTGGCTTTAGAGAGTCTGCATTAATTTGTGAATTAATTTGCACAATGGAATACATAAAAACAAATGCAGATGCAGAGTGAATAAAGCCAGCTGAAGGGTATGCTGGGGATGTGCCTCTTATACAGAGATCAAAACTGTCATGTGAAAATATATTCAGGTATTTAACATAAAACATTTGGAAAGGTGTCCCACGGTTGAGGCTCCTCTGTGAATTTTCCTTGAAATATTTTTATTTTGAACGTCTCTTACTGGATTCAAGCTCATTTCATGGCAGATTTTCTAGATAGAGGACAAATGGATTCTCCCATAAGCCTCTGGAGAAAGTAATATTCTTCCACAGAAAACTATTCAATCTTCCATTTTTAAATGCCATGTAGGCAGTCCACCTTTCTGACACTCTTGAGCTAAACATTCATCCTCAATGCTCTCTTGGGTCGGGAAGTTTCCTCAGGAAACCTCAAAGGTAACAACTGGTCATATACTGGTTTAGTGACAATCAATCAAATGTCAGACTCTGAAGGGGGGAGATGTTAGAGCTATGGAGTTAAAAATAAAAACCTCCCAAAATGGAACAAATATACACACCAACCTTTCTTCAGTTTGGTTGCATTTAGTCCTTGGCTATGACACATTTTCTGTGTATCATATTAACTTAAGAGTCAGCCCTAAGTTATTTTTATACCTGCAAAAATATCCCCCAAATGATAATGCCCTGAATGAGTAATATTTCAGCAACACTCTGCAACTGAATAAGCAGCTCTTGCACTACTGTATCCCTGAAGATACCAGCCAGACATTTCCTTTGTGAATTACCAGACAGCTCATGGGAAGCGAGCAGGCGTGACAAATGAGCTGGAGTTTTCTAGACTGTGCTTTACAACAGACATATTTACACATTTCACAACCTACTGGTAGGGACGGTGCATCCTACTGCCAAATGTTAGATGAAACGTTATCAAACAGAAGTCTCCCAACAAATTCCCATCATGTTCACTACTCAGATCAGCCTGCCATGTGTAATTTTTCATGGTTATGTCCTCAATCAGGATTTTTAAGCTATTGTTACTGTTTTAATTACCCTTTTTTAACTCACCAGTACATGAAAAGTACGTATTTTACACGAACAAAGAAATTACAGAGTGCCTGTCTACAGACTTGTGCCACTTAAATTTTTAAATGACTCCATAAGCTTATTTAATAATTAAATTTAAAAATACCCCGCATCAAAAACATAAATCTCACAGAATTGTTGCAGCACCTTCTGAACAACAAAATACAACGGATACAGACACAATCAGCAGAGCTATTGCAGATTATGCATCTTAAGTGATGTGTCAGGCTCAGAGCACTTCACAAACACATAAACCACAAATATTAACCTGGTGGTGGTATATAACTATGGGGTTTTTTTCATATGATAATGTCTGTTCACACCTCCAAAAGTACTTCTGCCTCTTTATCAGCATCTTAAATATAAAGGTCTAGGAAACAGTGCTTTGGACAGGAGGTTTATAATTTGTCCAGGCTGTGAGCACAATAGTTTCTTTACGTGTCTTTAAGGAGAGTTGAGCAATTAGAAGGAAAGAAAATAAACAAAAAAAAATCCACAGTCGACAATTTTAACTTACTTTAAAAGTGAGTTATGATTTGATTGTCTTTGATACACTTCCAACAACCTCCTGAAAGCCTAGAAGCTTCCAAGGTTTTCTAGCACAACCATGGCACTGAAACTAAAGCTTATGTATTAAAAGCTACTCTGGGGAAAAGATCTAAGTTGTTTTCAATTTTAATGTATGCATTTCACTCTGCACTTGTTAGTCACACGTTTCATGCACCTAGGAAACAAAAAAGGTTTTCTAAGACTGAAAAACCACATTTATTATTAGTATTTTCAATAGATATATTTAGTGGAGAAATGTGTGGATAACTCTGGATCCTGGAGTTTCTGAATAGCAGGGGGCTCTGGAGACAACTTAAGCACAATAAAAAGCTGCATACATTAATAACTACAGAACATGTTTAAAATTGATTTTACACTTAAAAGTACATATTTTTCAGAAGTTTCAAAATGGGGAAAGAAATTTTGCTCCTACCTCTTCCAAAGCCCATAATGAATCAACCACAGGCTTGATCTTCTTATTGTTATATAGATTTAGCAGTTTGTCCATCACACCCTTGATCAGGCCACTTCGATTCTGTTTGAAAAGTAGATTCAACAGGGAAAATCCAGCAATGACTTTGTTCTCCTCATACAGCTTGATAGGATTTACTTTCTCAACCTGCCACCACTGGAAACCAATAAACAACAGCGTGGTTAGAAGAACATTTTTCACAGGAAAGATCACAAGAAAACTGTCTGGGCAGGTGTGATAAACGACTCATCTGTCAGATCTGGAGCAACAGACGAGAGAAGCAGCAAAAATCTGAATTAAGGATGAGGCAAAAAAAGTATGCAGCTGACTGACATGCAGAAATAAAACAGAAACTTGTGTTTCCTGAGGCCAGGGTGTCAGGATGGTGAAGAGATTTGGGTTTAGAATGTGAGTCAGGAAGTAACAAGTTTGGACCTCTCTTCTTACTTTTGCTCTCCTTTGTTATCTCAAGACAGCCACTCAAGCTCTCCAAACATTCACAGGCAACTCTTGACTATTACTCTTCTCTCAAAACCAAGGGAACCAGACACTGCTTATCAGCTCCCAGTTACTTTACACCCATTATTATGTTTGTGATACTTGAGCAAACCTCATAATATCTAATGAAAGGATTTTATCTCATTTAGCCCAAGAGCATCATTGAGACTGAGATGCCACTTACTTGCAAATTTTATTTGAATGGGTAAATTTTTAATTATAATTTTCATACAATTTTGATGAGTTAATTTTGCAGCACAATTACATAAAGAAACTAGTTATACTTTCATACATTTTATATGCTTTTTAAACTAATTCAATTTCTTCATATTTATTCAGTCAATAAATACCAGTACTATCTGAAAACCATTTCAGTCAAAATTTATTTAATAGGGCCAACCTACCCTTCAAATTATATGCCTCTGGATATCCTGACATTAACAGTAAAAAGGCTGCATAGCAAAGATAATCTTTAGTTCATAAACACATGACAATAATAAGGATTGTCCCACTATAACCAATAAGGATGCAAAGAACAGCTCCTTGCTACAGTCTCTGAATTATCTTGTTTTCAACTACACAGGGACTTTTGAAGCCAATTCCTCCTGGGAAGGAGTTGTTGCTGGAAGCTGTAAGTGAGCTCTTGGCAGAGAGATCATATGACAGATCTTCAGACAAGACTTTCCCTCTGTTTTTCTTGTATAAAGGAATCACTTTCACTCCTGGATAACTTATTTCTCGTCAGCAGTTTGTTTGATATATTTGTCCCCTTTTTGATCTCTAGGATTTCTGTGCAGATTTTTGTAGTTAGTTGAAGAAAAAAAAATTAACATTTGAACTTTGAATTTCCCAGCATCATCAATTAGGAAACAAATGCCACACCATCATCTCTTTGATGTCACTTGAAATGAACACAGAGAACAGAAAAATGCATTTCTGTAATGAAACAAAATCCTGAAAAGCTGGAAATGACCGGACACAGGCCCCATCTTGAGACATATTTCCTTTAATTCAGTGCACTGTCGTGAGAGTGTCTTCAGATACAAGCAATCTGCAGGGTACAGTTATTCATATCCACGGAAATTATATTCTGCCATAAGTAAATAAATAATGCAGCCTAAACTTAGCTGTATAACAGATCTATATCTGATAACTAACAATTTCAATATGCACACAGATCCAATTGCTGTCTAGCTGTCCTGTCAAATGTAAACACGGCACAAAAACACCCTCTTTAGCAACATCAGGAATAACAACTCAGTAGAGATAAATGAATATTATAAAGATGAAAATGCTACAGCAAAGACTGAAGTTGGAGAACAGAGCAGAATCACAGCACTGGGACACTTACTGATTTTGCAAAACTGAAGAAGCTTTTTGTCTCCCCAGTAACCATATTAGATGAACCTGTAAAAGAGGAGTACATTCACACACAGCTTATTACATGCTAAAAGCAAACCATTTTATTATATGTAAAATAATTTCCATGACTCATATTTAGGGGGAAAAAATGCCCAGGTTTAAAAGGGATTAGTAGAAATCCATATACTTTGGGAATAATTAAGAGGTCAAGGTGACTGAGCCCTACAAGTTTATAGGAATTTCAAGATGACACTGACAATCTCCCAAGTCTCCCAATGGCAGGGACAATGCTGTCCCCTCCAGCTTTACCCACACATAACAGGGCAGCCTGGCAGAACTGGCAGGGAAAATGTGTCTACTCCATCTGTGGGACAGTCCACAAACAGGAATGAAAATCTGAACAGAAGCCTGGGCTTGGATTCCTCAAAGTCGTGTCAGATAAAACCAACAGTATTCTCCCTGAAACTGCCCTTCAGCCTCCCCTCCCACAAACTCCACTGCAGTTTCCTTGGCCACACAATGATTCCTCTGGTGTGTAGAATGAGAGATCCAAACTTTCTCCCACACTTCTCCTGTATCACCCAGTGATGTTTTAACAAGCTGAAACCTTAAGTTCAGTTTCACTTCTGGATTTACATTTTTTAAAATTTTTTTTTTAAGACTTTCTTTGCATTACCTGTTGTTTCTCAGTAATTTAGTCCATGCTCAGCTTCACTAAAATCCTTGCATGGAAATGGTTAAATTGAGAAAGCATAACATGTCAGTCACCAGTTCTGGAAGGAGTGGCATGGATGATTCCAAGCTTTGCAAAGCTTTAGTTATGAAACACGTCCTGTATTCAAGACAGATTTCCACTCACCATATAAAATGTAAGTCCCAAGTGGTTTGAGAAGACTGAGGCCTTTCCCAGTATTTTCTCCACAAAGACAGTCCAAAACAATATCTACTCCATCTGTTGAGATTCTAAAGAGCAAGGAAAAAAAAAATCTTACTTTGCAATAAGATCCACAGGGCTGGTCAGCCAGCATGACACAGGCTGATTGCTAATGTAACACCAACATTGTCCAGGTACTTTAGAAAGAACTCTGAGGATGAGACTTTGACTACATGAAAACTTTACTCTCATCAAAAGACATTTCCAACTCATTCAGTGGTGGAATGCAGGTTTGCCAGGCTAGGCAACCTCTTAGGGTTAGAAGAGTGGGAAACCATCTTGTTCCTCCCTTTTGAGGGCTTTCAGTAAAGTTATGTTATCAAAAAACAGGTGATAGAGTTCTTTTTTTTTTGAGTGAATGAAAATGTCACAGAATGTTACTTGTTTCTGGTCAATGAATATTATAGAGAAAAGGTATATTTTTCTTATACACATATTCTGGTATTTTTCTGAATTCATAAGGAAATGGATTTTCCTATCCCAGTTCTCAGACAAACTGACTTGTAAAGTTATTTAGAGAGCCTTGTATTTCAGACTTTATATCAACCAGATGTCAGCAAAGAGTTAAATCAAAGAGAAGTCACCAAGAGCTAGAAATCCTCAGGCCATATTAAAGAAAGTAGAAAATATTTATACTGTTTCAATAAACAGCATACTTATTACTTTCCAACAGTGTTGTGAATGCAATGTCAATATGATGCTAAAGAACTAAAAAAAAAAATGCCTAAATTTCCTGATTTAGGGGAAAGAGGTAAAGCTTTATGGCTTGTAATGCACCTGTTTCCTCACAAAACAAAGGTGAGACTCAGACATCCACTGGTTACAAAGACCACTATAATTGAGCAACTTCACACCTTGGCACTGCTGCCACATGTGGGGTAATAAATTGTTCCTGTTCAGGCCAATGGATGAGCCCTTGCTGGAAAGGAATAAAAACTTTACAATCAAACAGCTTTTGGTGGCTTCCCCAGTTGAACTGATTTCTCATGTCTTAGAAACAGTTTCACATTCACATCATCTCTGATGGGTCTTTTTGTTTGTTCATTTGTTCACCTGCTTGGAGTTCTGGGGGTTGGGTTTTGGTTTGGTTGTTTTTTGTTTTGTTTTGGGGGGTTGTTGTTGCTTTTGTTTTTTTTTTTAACTTTTCTCCCTCGCGAAAGCCTTTCCCTGGAACACGTCGGTCACCTGCAATAAAGCAGGTTCTTACCACTATCTTTTCTCTGCCACAGCTCCACCCTTTTCTGCTCACACACTTTTAAGAAAGGAACACCTTAGCAGAGCACAGTACACAGCTAATATCCATCAGGGCAAACAACTACACCACTCCCTCACTGCCTCTGCTAAAGGACAATTTGTTGTAACAGCTATCACAGAACTACCACTGTACTTTCATTAAAAATATTTTCATTTTCACTTTGAAAATGCACAGATCTGAGCAACAAACCAGAGTAGTGGCAGATTCTACAGGGTACCACTTCTGTCTTGCAATCAGGACTATTTACTGTGTTAATATTATACAGCTCTATACCAGGAAAGAAGCACCAACTGGCTTGTTGCTTTTATGTTTTGCCTTTTGTAGCCACTGGTTCCCTGCCTCATTGGCCTATTGCAAGGTGAAAAGGTATGTGAAAATGCAAGATCACCAAAAGGGATTTTAACAGACTTAACAGAGCAGAATTCCACCCACCCCTTGGTAGCCAGGTCTTTTGATTTCAGCAGCTGTGATCTGTTACACAGCCAGGGGTGGTGGCAGGGAACTGTCCCAGAAAGAACTACCCTGCTGAAGGGCAGAAGCAGCCCCAAGTTGGTTACCTGCAACCAAAGTCATCAGAACCTAAGGGGACTTTATTCACTTCCTAAGCACCAATTTCTGTCATATCTGCTCCCCTACCACATACCCAGATCAAATCTTGTGCTGCCCCAGCCAAGAGACAGGACTGAGGCTGGTGCTGAGCTCTGATTAATGTTTGCAAGTGTTCTCTCTTGGTTGTTTCTCAGGTGGAGATTGCCAGAACTCAGTCTTCATCTCACTACAGCAATTCTCCAGGGGCACCAAAACACTCAGGTTATGTGTACTTCCCCAAGAGAAAGGTTATCAAAAGGCTGAAAACCATGTTACAGTTATTTTGAGCTCTAAGGAAACGGTAGAAGTATCATCTGCTCAACAAATACTATCTTTTTTTTTTGGTGAAAATTCCCATATGGAAAATTTTTTCTTCAATATAAAATGTCCTTTGTGATGGATAATTTCAAATGTTCTCTTCAGCCCTGGGGAGTGCTCCAGAAACAGCAGCAGGACACCCTGATTTCTCCTGCAACATCAGCCTGGGTTGCCCACAGCTCAGACAGAAGTTCTGCCACCTGCATCAACATCAATATCTAAAAACAGTCAGACAAATAGGAAAACAAAGTATTTGAAAGCACATAAACAGAAACACACATGATGGCTTCAAAAGGCAACAGGATGATTTTAATCTGAATGCAAACAAACAAAATCTAAGGATCTGAAACTAAAGCAGACATCATGTGCTCCAGTATCAATCCCTGGCAGAGGATAAAAACCCAGGCAGATAGAAACACACCAGAGAACTCCAAAACCTGGATACCTTACAAATCCACTGAAAACATCTTATTTGGTGCATTGCAGTGAGCAAGTACAGATGCAAATCAAGGCAAAGTACATCCTGTTGTTAAGACTTTTAGTATTTTTCACATAATTTACTTTGCTCACAACAGATGTCCAAGTAGAAACATGGACTAAAAAAGCTTATGTTGCTTATAAAGAAATAGGGAGATGCTTGCTATCTTGTCTCTAGTGGGCAGATGGAATATCTGGAATAAACTACACCTCCCAAACTCACAAATGTAATTCTTTCCCATAAACAGGATCAGCCTGGTGCCTTTAATAGTATTTTGCCAGATACTATACAGACCTTACTCAGGAAAATACAAGATTACCTTTTTACTTCTTGAACATAGTCTGCATTTCTGTCAAACAGGTGAGTTACCGAGTTTTTGATTGCTTCATGTTTGAAAGATGAAGCTGTTCCAAAAACAGTAACATTGGGAATGGTTGAACAGAGCTGAGCAACAGCTTGACCCTGCAAACACATTATTATGTTAGTTCACTGACATGGAAACTGGTTGACAGACTTTGCAGCTGCCAATTCACTCATGACACAGCAAAATCCAAGACCAAACATGTGCAAGGACTTCCCAAACTAGTTTCTTTCCAATGAAATGCAGTTCAGCCACAGGAAAGAGACACGTAAATCACAAAGATACTCTGAAGACAAAACAACTGCAGGGATAAAAGTAATTTAATGTATCAAAAAATGTATTGGAAAATAGTTTTCTTATGGTTTCAGGAGGAGAGAGCAAGCTGCTATAAGAAATGCTGCACAGTAAAAACCATTTGGGTTACCTCTTGTTAATAACAATAATTATTACTGATTATTCAAAATGCAGGAATAGCCTCGAGTCCCACCAACTGGTCTGCTTAGGCCAGTGCCCCTGCCTGAAAACTGGTCACCAGCAAAGGGGCTGAAATGGCCTAGAGCACATCCAGGAAAATCATTCTCCTGGTCTGGGCAGGAACCTGCTGGGGTCCATCAGATGCTACGTCAGCATTTATGTGGGACTTGGGGCATTGGAGAATTTGTGCAATCAAACATCTGTACTTCAAGTTCGCAGCTTTGGGCCCTGCATTTTAACCTCTAATGTCACGAGGCTGAGAGAAGAAGGGAAGGAAGCACTGCCTAACAGCTGAACCACCTGGATTTGAAAAACAGATCCCAACAGGTCATCTTTATACAGCCCCAGGTTTTGTTTTACTGTTAACACACTAACAACAGGAGGACAGGCTTTTGGTAGCCACATCCTATCTCTTCTTGTAACCCCATTATTCCACTGGAGCTTGCATGGTTACATGGGTATGCCCAGAAGGAAAAAAAAAATGGCACTGTCATTCTAAAAACAATGTCTGATGGAATTAATCACATTCTGACTTATATTTACAGTCAAAAGACTGTAATTTGCAAACTGTATGCATGACTAGTAAAATCACCCACGGATAAACACATTTCTGTTCACTCCAAGCAGAAACACTGATTATTATTTGTACATACCAGTAATTAGACTTGGGTTTTATTTACTGTAGAATAATTAGCTAACCCTGCACACCCTGGGGGCCTTGGCATCCTCACACATACTGCTGAATGTAACTGCTAGTGACAATCCTCCAAGCTGAACATCACAAGAGAGGACAGCATTATTTATATGTGGTGGCATCCAGGAGTTCCAGACTGGTTTCCTAGTGGATTAGTCAGTAAACACATACACAGCAGGGCACAGTCCAAGTGATCCTTCAGACAGGTACCAACAGACACAGGGAAGAGAGCAAGAGAAGGGATCCATTCTCTTTCCTATTTTATAGATGAGGAAAGGAATACCACAGCAGACTTGTCCAACAGCTCAGAGAAACTCAGAGCAGGACCGAGGTAGGAGTGTTGATTCCTGGCATAGTAATCCAACACCAAACTAAAATGCCCTTTTCTTTTTAAAATCATCCACTGTTATCCTGGTTTGCAATCCTTAATCTCTTAAAAATCACAGGAAAATCCATTCCTAAGGGGCCTCATCTCACAACATGTTCTGTCTTTGGGGAGCAGAAAATGTTTCACTCTTTTCATACTTCATTTCTCTATTATTTACCATGTCATTCTAAATCCCTCCCAGATTTTAGCCTCCACAAATAATGTAACATAAAATTACAAGAAAAAAAATAAATTTGGATTTTGTATATGTCCTTTTCTTGGTCATTTTCACTAGCAATCCTCTTTTCCCACTTTCTGTGTCTCCCAGAAACCCATCACCCACAGTGATTTAGATAAATCAGTATTTTATAATGCATGCTAGTTGAATGAAATTCTGACATTATTGATCTATTCTCTAATTAGTTTTCTGCGTTTTCAATCCATCTTGGGAAGAGGAGGAATAATGAATACATCCTGAATCAAAACCACTGAATGTTTAAAAGGTCAAATATTCAAGAAGAAAGCAGGCTGATTTTTATCCTGCAGAAGACGATTAACATTTAACAAACTGACAGTCAGATGAATAGGAGAAAGGCACAAAAACCCCAGGATGTGAATAACCTATTTTCCTCCTGACTCCAACTCGTTAGTACACCTCTCCCTCCCCCCCCCAGAGATAAGCTTATCTAAAATCCCAGATCAGAATAGTTTCCAGTTTTCTGCAGATATTTGAAGTCTAAAACTGACTCATATGACCAGTACTTTTATAATTGGATGAACAACATCACTGAAGTATTTTGAGGCACTTCCATGAAACATTCTTCCACAGTTTTCTGAACACCTCAATTTGACATTGATTTGTACTTATTTTTGTGCAAAGTACTCTTAGTAGTTGTATCTCACAAACCTATGAATAAAGGCTGATATTGGACTTTTCATGCTTTCCCCACCAAAACAGGAGAACTGAACTCAACCTATGAACTCAAACACTTCCCTAATTTCTGTGGAATTCGACTAAGCTCCAAAACAGCACTGTGGCTATGCAAGTCACTCTTAAGTCTCCTTTCTAATCCCTTGAATCATGTAGCTGCCTCTGGATTAACCGCTAGTGTTTAGAGGGTTATACATTTTAATTGCAAGCCTGTAAGCCCCAGCGTTCAGAATGTCCCCAGTTCACAAACGAAGCACAAAGGGTTTTGCTGCTGGAAGGACGAGCATCCTCTTCCCAGGGCTGTGGAGGAGCAGGAAAGGTATCCATGCTGTCCCCCTTCACACTCCCACCAGGAAGCACCCTTTGATCACAGGGGCACACCTCTTGTCCTGCCTCTTGGATCCTAAAAACTGCTTTGTGGGAGACAAAGACAAGAGAGATTTCTGTCTCCTCCCTGCCCAGAAAAAAAATCACATCACTCTGCTTCCAGCTTCTGGAGACCACAGGGATTTGGAAGAAGGAACTGTGTTATCAGAAACAGTGTATGAACTCTAACACCTTCCAAGAAGGTGGTTAATTCCATAAGCATGATTTGAAAAATTAGAACAACATTCTTCACACATCTAATTTTTCATATACCATGCAAATTTCTACATGTAAGTACTGACTAGATTCTTGCTTCCTGAACACAGAAAAACTAGTAAGTTTTAATGGCAAAAAATAATTATCACTTGGACAATTAATTTTACCTTTAACGGAATCTAGCAGTCTTTGGGAAAATAAAATCAATCAATCACTGAAGGGATAGATATGGGTATAAAATATTCCCTAAAAGTGGAATTAATCTCCTTTAAAATATTAATATATTTTATATACTACTTATCAAAGAGTCATTATGGCTGGAAAAGACCTGTAAGATCATTGAGTCCAGCCACCAAACCCAGCACCACCACCATGGTCACCATTAAACCACGTCCTCAAGTGCCACATCCACATTTTTTGAACACTTCCAGCGATGCAGGACATCACATGGTGAATCCTCAAAGAAATTAATATCTTGGATTAAAGCATTTTTTGGAAATGAAGCACGTCTCCTACTGCTGGATGTGTCTCTCTAGCTTCACAGTCTGTTCAGTGGATTCCTTTTCAAGGTATCTGGTCAATCTATAAGATCAGTATGTTGAACCTCATCTACACATATATTATTTCTATAAATTATTATAAATTGATATCCTAACAGTAGTTTCAGACCCTCTAAACCCCCCCCTGAGATTTCTTTCTATTCCATTGCATTAAAACTCAACTCTAAACCTGAAGGAGTGGAAACTTCTCATACCGAGATAATCACATAAAAGAATGGAAAAGTAGATTTCTAGGAAGCAAAAATTAAATAGGCTGTGCATTTAAACAATTTCAAAGTTAAAAAAAAGGCATTGATATTTAAAAGTCAATATAGAAAGCATGAACAGAAGAAAACCTACTAACTTCCAACTCACTAATCTAATTAGCTTATTAGCACTAATGTAATGCTGGATAAATATAAATAAGGTGTACAATTTAGCAGATTTCCAAAAGGGTCTGACCTAATGCCACCAGTCAGATCTCAGTCTGATGTGCAAGCTGCACACTGAATTACAGCAGGTATAGGGCAGAATACTTTCAAGAAAGCATCTTTTTTGCTATTATGTAAACTGAGGTCAGATTTATAGCAAGAAAGAATAAACCATGTAAAAGACACCACCCTGCAAAACTACATCTATTAGAAGCAATAGCATCAGTAAAAAATTACCATTCCTGTGATATATTTTTGCAGTCCAAAGGTGCTATAGCATTTTTAAAAATAGCATTCAGACTTAATCTTGCACGAGAAACTTGTCTGGAACTGAACGTGAGGAGAATCCCTGTTTCCAAAATGCTTTGATTCCACACAGCCATACCTGAAGGTGAAGTACACAAACACAGCAAGCAAACTGCAAGAGAAAACACCCACTAATCTCCTGGCATCAAGGAAAACTTTTCTCTGGTGTTGGGTGAAGTCTCATACACAGCACTTCATCTCCTGAAGGTGTCATTTTCCCAATTACAGCAAAGGAAATGGGAAACCAAACACTGGGGTGAACACTGCAGAGTGGACAAACTGAAATGTGATTCTTGGACGAGCCTAAGGCAGCATCTGACACACTCAGTGCACCACAGCAAGTTTTAGAGTAGAGGGATGGGAAGAGTCACCACTAAATCATGCCCTGTTCTACCCTTTAAAATATTTTCTGCAACAATTAGCAGAGTGTGCTTTCCTACCCCTTTGTAGACTCGTGCAGCTGAGGTGAATCAAAAACTCAGGGCTGAATCGGAATGTGGCATAAACCCTCTGCAGTTCAGTGGAGCTACGACACCACACCCCAGCCCAGACTAGCCCAGAGGACACACTCTCTCCTTGGGAGGGCAGAACAGCCAAGGAAGAGTTAAGCACTGTCTGTGACCTGACTCAGCAGGTGACTCGGGGAAAGGACATGTCCTCTGGGGAGTGCAGGGCTGCGAGAGGAAAAAAGAAAGGCCTTCAAAGACTGCAGCTTGCTTTGGTCAGGGAAATTGCTTTTTGTGTATGGCTCACTGGGCTTTTGTGTTTGATTAACAGATTATGCTCTGAGGCAGTGTCTGGAAATAGCCTCAGCCCTGGCACTGGGGCTCTCCTGCGCTGCTGAGGGAGCACATCCCCTGCTTTGGAGGCATCCAGCAGCACAGGGCAGCTCAGCTCAGCCTCCTCACACCCTGTCTGGCTTTAAGTGAGAGAGCTTGGTACTTCAAGCAGCCTAGACTCGGTTAAACACAGCTCTGTGTGAGCTGATTTATTCCCTTCCTTGGCTGCCGGAGATGAAACAAGAGGAAAGCACTTTATCAAATGCAGAATGGCTACGAGCTGCTAATATGAAAAATAGCAAGTGCAGTCCTGGGAGGTATCAGGTAAAGGTGTCAGCAAAGTGGGCTGTACTAATGCTGTTGCACAGAGTGCTGGCCAGGACCACCACAGGAGCAGAGTAAATCCTAATTATTCACATTCAAGGAGTTCTGACTCGAACACAAGAGTGCTATTTAATGTGCTGCTACCTGCTAAGTGCCGACAGAGCAGCCTACCCATACAATGTTTAGAAGGATCAGGAATGCTGTGAGATCTATTTTAAAAGGCTCTGGTTTTCATACCAGTTTAGTGCTGCTTTTTGCTGCCAACCAGCTCAGAGCCAGGAAACACATCTGCCTGGAGCAGTGGCTGCAGGATGACCCAGGAAACAGACATCCAGCCTTACAAAAAAGGAGTATGAGCAAACAAACCTGCTTTTGGCCTGAAAAATACAGGCTCTGCAGGAGAGATTTGATTGTGAGCTTGCTGTAGCCACAAAAACATACACATCCTATCCAAAAGATCAGAAAGAAGTGCCCCAAGAGGGAACAGTAGCTAATTTTAATTCATTGACAATACCAGCAGAAGAAGAAACATACATTAACTGGTCACAAATACAGTCTGGAAATTGAAAAAGTTTTCTCACCAAGCGAGGTATTTTTTCAAGAAGAAATTTAATCATTCTCTTGAAAGGCTTCCTTTCTGCTGTCTGTGATAGCAGGTGACTAGATTTACTAAGAAATGCCAGATCATTGTCAGATAAAATATCACCACTTCAGTGCTTCAGTTTGGAACACATCCTCAAATATTTGCAATTTGTGCAGGGGAGACACAATAAAAAAAGAGGGTTCCTGCCAAGCAGTAACCAATCCTGCCAGGATGGCCTAAATCTGTTGCCAAGTCAGATCTACCCTTCAAATTCAAACATGAGAACTGCATCTGTAACTTACTCTGCTTGCACTTCCTCTGCTGCTGAGCCTGAAAGGGAAGGTCAGATCACAGCTTCAGGATGGCAATCAATGCTCCTGCGTGAAAGGCAGCTTATTTTTAGCATCTGCAAGATCAAAATGCTAAAGAATTGGCTAATAATTCTGCCTTGCTGAGGGGCTAAGTGATGAAACTGAAGTATTTACAAAAACTTGGTAAATAACCAAGACTTTGTGCTCCAAATATCCAGAACAGGAAGTACATAGAGACAAACAAATAAGCAAATGGACATAATGGCTCTGTCTCACAAATCTAAACCTCTGAAAGCATTAACTTTACAGGTAGATATCACAAAGACTGGATTTATTAAAGCTCGAAGGGAAAAGCCTAAGAGTTTTTTCCCTTCTTTTTTTTTTTTTAATAGAATCCTGTATTTATACTAATTCAGATAATCCAGGATACAGTTTACAAGTTTACATTAATAATTTTAAGAGCAACTTTATAATCTCATAGAAGCCTGTGCTGTGACTTGCACTGAATGCATTGAAAGTCTTCATTTTAAAGAACTAATTGTTTCATGCAGCAGGCCAGTCCCAGCAGGGTGCACACTACTGCCCAGTTTTCTCAGGGTATTTGCTTCAGTCACCACTTTGCTTCACTTGAAATAAAGATGTGGGAGCATAATTGGGAAGGGAGCTACTCCACCACTGTCTTACAGTCATTTCAAACATTAATTACAGCACTTTACAGTTAAGATGGACCAATACATGTCCTACAGTAAGTCATATGTTCTTGCAAACTCATTATTCTGAGAACTGATCTTTATATACCAAGTTTAGTGTTAGCTGCTTTCTCCCTTTTTCAGCAACCAGTTCAGAAGGACACTCAGACACTTTTGCAGCTTTCAGCATTTAAAAATCTATTTGTATTAAGCAATTATATTTTTTGTTAATTACCAAACTACCAAGCTACTCCATATAACAGTTGAAGCAGAAGCCCTAAGTATCTTGCCAAGCAGAGGGCTGAAAGGGAGTGTGTGACAACCTTGTTAGATCTTGGTCAGCAGCAGCTTGAGCAATGGTAACAGAATGATTTGTAAGGCATTCATCTCTTCCCAAAGCCTCAGTGAATCATGGAAGCAACTGTAAGTTTGTACTGTGCTGTCCAAGAAGGCTCCTGACATTTCTTCATCCTACTTCACTGCTCAGGTTGAGAGCTGAGTCAGTCTCTCTTAACTGCCCCGTCTCACGGGGTAAAACGAGCCAGGAAAACCAAAGTAGCCCTTTTCCAAACAATCAAAATCAACAAGCCAGCCCTAGGAAAACCAAATGGAAGGTTTCCTTTCAACCCCCACTTCTGAGCACTGCAGCAGGTCTTCCTGTTCTAAGGGAAGGCTACAACACAGCAACAGTGCCAGTGCTTGAGTGTCCACTTCTCTCCTGGTTGGGGGAGACAGGGTGCTTCCCTACAACAGCCATCTCTCATTCCATGACCAGGGAAGGTGGTATGATGCCCTGACCTTTCTGCTGAGTGGGTGGCAGAGAGGGTACTCATTTGGGCCAGGGAACAGGATTCAAATCTGTAACACAGAGACAGGTATGTGACACTTTTTTCAAGACAAGTTATCTCGGCACATTTCCTTTTTCTCTACATCATCTTCTGATGTCCCCTGGAACTTCTGGAATAAATAAGCTGACTTATCTAAAGGATCCTGTCAGACATTAAAGGATACTGTTCCCTACTAATCACACTCCAGGCACAGATGGGAAGACAATTGCTATAGTTACCTCACTACCAAAAATAACTATAAACAAAATAAGGCCACATAAATAAATTGAGATAATACAAAAGAGTAAAGGTCCTAGAGAATTTTCACTGACTCGATTTACTGAAAAAGCTGCAGGATCCTCCTAAAGGGGACTGGGGAGCCATAACAAAGAACCTCACAAACATTTTAGAAGCAACAAGTTCTTTTTCATAAACTGCCTGAAGCAGCTAAAATAATGATCTTGCATAATGAGAAAGGAACAATTAGAAACTTCTAGTCCCACAGGCAGCCTATTGTCTCATTAAAGTGTTGCGGAATTTCTCTGACATTTAGAAACAAACTGGACAGATTTCCCACTTGCAGAAAGTGGGAAAGGGCCTTCTATCTATTAAAGCAACAGCACAAAAAATACCTTTTCCTATAGCAATTTCAGTACCAGTTTTCTGTTCATTGACAAAGAGCTTTGTGAGAATGATTTGTTGGATTGAGGTTGTTAAATTTTTCAAAGGATTAAGAGACAGATTATTAGAGTAAGACAGATCCCTCTGAAATCTTCATGTCTGTTTAGCCAAAAGAAAAAAATTCCATGTACCTCCAGAGTGATTTTTTACCTGTAAAGCAATAGGAAAATTTCTTACCAATTCTAGCTGTACATGTTCCACAGAACAAGGGGCTGTGTGAGGCACTCTCCCCTGGGACAGCGATCACCATCCTGGCTTGCAGGTCAGCCAGCCCTGTCTCCCTCTCACATACACTCCCCCTGGATCCTACACAGCCCTTGATCAGTGACTGGGCAGCTTGGCTGTTCTTCCTGCATGTCTGGTCTTTCCCTTGGAAACTCTGCTTTATTTAACTACTTAGCAAGTGATGGATCTGATTTCTTGTTGTTCTCCTGGCAGCCAAGCAGGACCCATCCTTCCTTCAGCTTCTCTCAGAGAAGGTTCTGAGCAGCCACAGCAGAGGACCAGCCAAAAAAGCTGCTCATTGAGCATCTGGGATAAGAGAGGAAGCCAGTAGCTCCCTCCAGGAACAGCCCAGCACAGAGGTTGGGCACTAGTGCAGAAGACTATGTAAGCACAGAGCATTAACAGTCCTTCAGGAAGAGAAGGAAGAAATAACAGAGGTGAGTGAGGTCAGAGAGAGAAAGAAACAAAAGAAATTTAGCAAGGATGCTTTATCTTAAAAAGGAGTAGGAGTTCATTTTCTCCAGATACACACAGTATGTGCAGGGATTGCTTTGGGGCCAATTCTGTGTGCTCAGCCTGGGTCTGTGTAGCACCAGTTGGGCAAGTGGCCTTAGAGCTACAGCTGAGCCTTCAATTCCTGCAGAATATTCCCCTAAATGTGTGGCCTCATGTTGCTTTAACAGTCCCGAATTCCACACGAAGGGATTTAATATTAAAGAACAATAGTCAGCCCTAACACTCGGGGTTGTGCTGTGCCAAAGCATAATACGATTATAAATTCCATTCATTTACAGGAGTATTCCAATAGGACCATTTACTGCCAGAAGGATTACTGTTAGCTAAAAATACTTTGTACAGGGAACTCATGAATTTATTCCTTTGATTACAACCTTCATTTATATGAGAACCTGAAAGAAGGTCTAAGGGCACAGAATTAGGGAGAAAGTGTCTGGGGCTGCCCACCAGGCCTCAGTAGACAACAGAATATTAATTTAGCATAAATAAGGCATAACAGGAACACAGAAGAGGTACTCTGATTTGAAAGACTGCTCTCTGCTAATGTTCTCAGGTCGTAAAATCTGTCTTACGAAAAAGGACTTCATCGTTTCAAATGTAAACAAACTCCCGCCAGTATCTTAATATTCTGCACAAACTTAAACATTTTCCAAAGTAGAGAGATTTTCCTAAAAAATAGTTCAAGGAACTGGTTTCACACAAATTGCTGACTATTTCATTGTGTGCCCTGGTATTCCCCCAAATTCATCCTGGTGTCGCTTTGCCTGCACCACACAATGCCTCCTTAGGAATGATCCAAACTATGACACGCAGCAGCCACCACTCCAGACTCCAGTTCAGCATCTGTACCTTTTCCTCAGGGTTCACATGAGAACTTTTCACTGATTTCAATCCCTCTACAACAATGGGGAAAAAAAGTCTTCATAGAGAAAGCATCACACACAACTGCACACGGTATGTGCAGGAGTATTCCAAGAGGGACATTTACTATAAGGAGGATTATGATTACCTACAAATACCTTGTGCAGGGAGCTAATTTATTCCTGTCATTACAGACTTTATTTACATAGAAGTACAAGTGTGTAAGTTCAGCAGTGCAACATTTGAGACAACATTTGCTCCTCGATTGCTGACAACCAATTAGGGTTTTTTTCGGCGAGGTTTTTAAGTCACAACATTTTTTATTTCATCAGGAGCTCCTGCCAACCATTCACATCAGCATTTTGATGGGAAAACAGATGCAGTTCCTCCCACTGGAATCTCTCACACATAGGGAAGTCTGATATCAAATCAACAGCAGGTTCTGGCTCATTTCAGAAATCGAGGTGGATCAAACTGCTTCAGTTACTTGGTGACAGGAAAGTAAGAAAAGTTCCAACTTACCACCCCACCTCCTGCTGAGTGAACCAGCACAGACATGCCTTCCCTCAGGTTAGCAACCTCAAAGAGCATCATGTAGGCAGTTACAAAGTTCATGGGAAATGCAGCAGCTTCAGAAAAACTCATGTCATCTGGGATCTTGTAAACAAATTCTACTGGGGTACAGACTACTTCAGCCCAGGCATTGTAGTTTACAAAAGCCATGACTCTGTCTCCAATCTACAAATGAAGAAGAAAACAACATTGATGATACGATTGCAATTGAGACTGTAGAGAGAAACTTGTCAAGACCTTCTACATTTCTGTTCAAGCTGTGGGTCACTCACGGGCTGACTATGAAGAAAATGGTGCTCCACATCTTTGGCAAAGTAGCAGTTAAGATGCTCAGCTTTGGGCTTTTACCAATTTTTTAATTAAACAAAAATAACCAGATCATCTTTTGCTAGCAGAGCTCCTAAATTACAAATGTAAACAATGAAACCAGCATTCTTACTAATAACTTGCTCAAAGACAGAAACAAGGGGGAAAGGTTATAATTATATTGATGAGATGCATGGAATAAAGAAAATTATACCTAAGATAATTTTCACTTTGTTTTCTCAGTCCTCACACTAATTTAGAGCTACTTTCCTCTCGGTAGATTGAGCAGGGGAGGCCTTGTACTCTGGTAGATGGAGCACATGAAAGGGTTCAGAAAGCACTCACTTAGAAAATAACACCATCTGTATCCATTCTCTATTTTTATTATCTTATTAACTGATTCTACCAATACATACCCATGACTGTCATTTCTACAGCCATGTATCAGAGCACAATTTGATCCCGCAACATCAAATAAGCCACCTTAAACATCAAAAATATACCTCTGGATTTTAAGGCACTATGAAATCTACAAAGTGAATTGGACAGGATTTAAAGGAGCAGTGAAATGTTATCTTTGAATGCAACATTCCTCTACCCAGTTTCTTTGGAAAATACATGGTAGTGTGGAGAAATAAAGATTTTCTGTAAATATTAGATATAGTTGGTTGCTCCTCAGAGCTTTCAGAGGTCCAGGTACATCAGGTTCATGTTTGTCTATGGCCTTCATTGCAGCTTCAGGTTTTTAAAACAGAGATACTGACTCCCCACAGGTGGACAAGAATAACAACAAGGCAACAGGAGCTCTGAGGCTTCTGCAGGGGTACAACCTTAAAGCAGAAATTGAGCTGTTGGGGCTACGAGGGAGAGCCACAGTGAGCAAACGTTTGTCCAGTGTATATTAAAACCTTCACAGGCACAGTTCTCACAAATACTCCATAATGGCTTGTCACCAGCAGCCCCTACACACCTCTTTCCTTGCCTTAGCCCCTTTGCCTTTCTAGATTACACCAACAAAACCAGCATCCTTAACCATGAAAGGAGCTCTTCAATGGAGCCACAGTATAACTCAGGAATAGCAAACTTCAGGCCTTTATGTTTTAACTAAAACTAACAGCAACTGTCCCTCTAAAATAACTTTGCTTACCTGCCTTATACTCTCTTACGTTCTACTAATACCTCTAATGCTTTATAAACACTACAGGTGTGTAATAAAGCACAATACTTTTGCCTTCAGGCAAATGTTTACAGCACAAGCACATTTTGGTCTCCCAAGTACTTGTCATCACTTTGGCTTTGGGATATCTCAGGTTTGCTAAAAGCTAAGATGCTGCTGGCAGCTCTGAAGGGTTTGTCTCTTTTAGAATGAGAATGCTGAAACAGAACTTTCACTGAGATGCCCCCTCCTTTTGAAAAACATTCAAATTAACAATGCCTCAGTGGTAACCACTCTGTGGTTCCCTCCTGCACTTAGAGAAGTGTCTAAAATAGAAAGGCTGCTGGGGCTAATTAGTGCAGATGTTAACGTGCCCTGTATCCTTGCCATAAACCATAAATGATTACCAAAAAGAATGCAGAGAAGTCCCTCTTGGTGATTCCCAAGGGATTTCTTAGTAACAATACACACCACATTTTACCACAAATGCTATACAGAGCCCAGTCATCACGTCAGATTAGACCTCAGTTCCTGAGAATCATCCCCCCAACTGGAGAGAAATCAGGCCTGATACAGCAGAGATGATTAGAAACCACCTTTCTCTTTTCTCTTTAAATGGGAGAAGGAATAGGCATTAATTACACCATTATTCCACAAAAAAGACAGTAACTGGATGGCAATATCTCAGGTAGCACAGACTAAGGGTCTGTAAGACATTTTTACAGGGTGCAAAATGTCCACGACTTTAAACAGGACTTGAACTAGAGTAGATCTACAAAGGGAAAGAAGGCCAGAAGATATAGGATGCAATCTTTGTCATTCCTGCCATTGCTCTGGACAGAGGTAACAACATATGCCAAGGGGACACCAAGCATCTGGTGTGCTCCCATTCTGTGCAAGAATTCCATAAAGAAACCAACAGAAGGTTCTTGCATCTTCCTCATGGCATGTTCTCCTGCTGATGGATTCACACCTACACACAGGAGTGGCTCTGAGTGTCGACCCTTCTTCTGGATCACTCAAACACTACCATGACTATGCAGATCACATGCAGAAAATAAAATACCATGGCTTGTTTCAATTACAGGGAGTACACCAGTGCACAGACATGTTCCACAGTCAGAACAAAGATGTAATTTTAAAAAAAGACACAATATATTCAGTCAGGTGCCACGTTATTCAAACAAGCACCATATGCTGTAACCTCATGATGCCCTTTAAAAATATCAAGAACTTCTAAAATGAGAATGCTGATCTAGAGCAGAGACTTTCTACACTCCTCTCATAAAATATTCTGTGATATGGAGCATAACTATAAAACACAGATGCTAGAGTGGAACTACTGAGGCAGGAGTGTTTTTCAAACAGCAAAATTATTGTTCAGTTATTGCTTGTAGTAAAATACATTGAAAGACTATGACTTGTTTCAAGGCAGAGATGGGGTAGGAGGGGAACAGAGAGAAATGTCCTAAGAAGACCATCACTGAGACACTACTTGGAACTAACTTGGCCATTATATTCATTCAACTGAGAAATTTTACAGCTTTTCTAGAAGAGCAAAATGTTATCTTTAAATAAATAAAAATATCTGTATTTATTTTTACCTTCTTAAGATGTAATAAGAATTCAGAAAATGTGATTACTTAATGACATGACTGACTCCACAAATACCTAAGATAGGACTGACATGTATTAACTCAGGTTTTATTTCCAAAATTTTCTACCTACTCAGGAAATAAAGTGCAAGATTGAAGAGAATACACATGTTTACTATCAATAAAAGAACAGAAGGCAGGACAAAATGCTGTTTATGTTATAGGAGATACAAAAGAGTCCATAAACAGTTATGAAAGCTTTATGATATACACTAACTATTTCTCATTTATCACATTCTGTTAGGTGAAATGGATCCCTTTCCTGAGCAATCAGAACAAGTCCTATACCCAGAATCAGGGTCCAAATTTAATCTGCATCTCCTGAATGCACACAATTGTAAGAAGCAATGCTTATTGTAGATGGGGCTCTTGCTAATTCAAGATCAAAAGCTGGAACTAGAATCAGCAGCACCTTGGCTTTGAGGAAAAAAGCAGTGATGACAGCAAATACAGCCAAGAAAAGAAACTTAACAAGGTAATTTAATTGCTTTCACTTTAGTAGAAGACATCAGTCATGCTTTCCAGTTCCTGTTTAGCCATCAGGATACACACATGGCAAAAGTGACTTTTCAGGAGGGATTTTAAAGAGATGACAGTGGCAGCTTCAGAAACTAATTCCAGAGGTCATTCTCATGCTTGGGAAGCAGCAAGGAAAAACTGACCTTTCAAACCTCAGCAGCGTGGTGAAGGCTCCTGTCACTGGCACAGCAGAAGGGACGAGGGACAACAGAGTGAACTGGTGATTATTTATATGAGACTTATATATCCCACTATGAAAATAAAAAAATATTACCTCGAATCCTTTCACGCTGTCTCCAAGAGCTTCTACGATTCCAGAACATTCAAACCCAGGAACAAGTGGTGTCTTGGGAGGGTTGTCGATGTTCCCCTGTCGCACCATCAGATCAATGAAGTTCAAACCACTGTAAGACACAGGAAAAATAAAATCAAGACTATTGCCACAGATGAAAGTAGAGGAGGAAAACCTGAGCTAAGGGATGGGAAAACCAGGAAACTTTGGGGCAGCATTAAAAAGCTCTGCAGGGACCCAGCAGACATTCCTACTCCCTGTACTCTGTGCCTCAGGCAGAGGGTGCACGTGCCAGGCAACCACATCTGCCATCAGCCCCAAGCTTACCAGACTGTTTAGGAGTCACACAGGGCACTTAAAAACTCAATACAGGGAAACATTATAATTTCTATGAATGCATTACTAGCTGGCAAGTAAACTCAGGTCAATTTAAGAATAAAATCCCAAACCTCACCATTTATAGATATCTTGGGCTAAGAAGCTACATGATGTAACTGTCCTAACTTTTGATGTGACCCCAGGAATGCATCTTGTATTTGTTCCAGGCAGGAGTCCAAACTTTTACATGAACTTATTAAGTACCAGATAGCAAATAGCCTCTTGTTTTAAAACTGTTCCTTCCTGGATCACGTTTGAGCAGTTCTGCAAAAGTTATTTAGGTCTTTGAAGTCCTCAGGGTTGCTGCTCAGAAAAAAATACAGGTCTTCCCCTGTAGTTTCAGTTTTGCAAAAATCTTAAAGCACCTTTGATTTGTCTTTTGTATGCTATCCAATTTTATTAAGGAAAATTTTGTGGTTTTCTAGGCAGCCACAAAAAAAGGTACCACTTATCTACTATGTGCGTATACTGATTACTGGCCTTAATGCCATAGTTAAAACTCTAAAACTCCTAACTAGTTAGAATACATCTCAGCATTAATCCACTACACCAAAACACAGCCCTGTATTTGTTGTTAGCCAAACACACAGCCAGTCCTACTCACACATATGACCCCAGCAACTGCGTGGACACGTAACGTTACTGACGTGCACAAGGATTTATTAGATGGAGCCTTAGTCAGACACTAATCAAGACACAAACAGATTGAACAGACCCATCCAATTAAAAGACAGAGCAGACACACAGCCTAAGCACAAAGACAACACAGCATTCATGGGATGTAGGTCACTGGGGAGAGGGAGGGAAATCCCACCAAATGTAAGCATTCATAATTGTGGTGGAGGGTTTAAGAGCAACCTGAACTCATAACTTTCAACATGCTCATACACCAAGCTTATAATATCAACCAGATGGAACGTTAGTAAAGGTTTTCACACAGTTAAGTTGGAAGGTTTGAAATTATTTTGGAAAGGTCACTTCTTATCCAGTGGCTAAGACCACCTCCTTACATTGCTGCTGTAATGTTGATAATGAAAGAGAAATTCCATTCCAAATAGCAAAATGCATGTAAGGAAGTCATCATCTGGGGAAGAGGACCAAAAACAGACAAAAAAACCCCCAAAACACACCACAAACCCAGAATCCCCACAGCATTGATGGTGGCAATCACTGTCTGTGCACGTTAACTTCAGGCCTTTTGAATACGTGCAAAAAGGGCACAGTTTCTTGCAGTTGTGTTTTTGATCCTAAATCAAGAGCTGGATGCAAACGAAGATAGGGGAGGATACTAATTACCACAGGGCTCTGCAAGAACCTTTCTGTGACAGAGTAGGGATGTCTCTCTGAACTGTACAAGACTGGATTACCTGTGCACTGCTGGAGGCAAAGTTTATCAAACACAGAACTATCCCTGAGTCTGACTTTTCTAAGTCTACCTTAACACCAGTTTTGAGAATCTTGAATACTACTTTTTACATTTGTGGTTTAGCTTTGCTGCATTTTTATTTCCTTTTTTTTTTAAGTGTAGGAAGTCCTGTGGGAAGCAACAATCAACTTGTTTCTCCTTGCTCTGTCCCACACACTTGAGTATGCCCGACACCTTCTACTGCAAAATCCCAAGTTATGCAGGCCACCCCTCATACTTTGGTTTGGAGAGGTGCTGCTTTTGATCTGTCTTTCTTATTTCACTCTAAAGCTCCACTGAAACGAAATGCCAACAATCATTAAAAAAAAAAAAAAAAAAAGGAAAGGTTTAAAATTATCAGATCTCATGCTTTTTATCCAGGAACACCCATACCATATGATCAAGACACTGATAAAGTGTCCACTAGTCTGTTACACTCAGGATTCCTTTTAACTGCTGCAGTTTTTGTAAAGTGCTGTTACCTCATAGTTATAGAGTCAGAGGGTCACTTCTGCCTCATTCCTCATGATGCACATGTACAGTGGCACAAGGAAGAAATAGTTATAAGAGAGAAAAGAAAAACACAGGGAGGTAATTACAGGACACCATTCCTTATTCACACCCCCATCTGAACTGCTGCTTTGGTTTGTCTCATCGTTTAAACAATATGTATACTAATGTTCTGCTGCCTGCAAATTACAGTACAAACAAATGCAGCAATTTCAACTGCTTCATCATTATCAATCAAAAATTGTTTCAGGAAACATACAAAGCTGTGACTCAGCTTGGACATCAATGGCTGTTCCATTTCTTAGTCACTGAACGAGGCTAACACATGACTCATCTCAGCTGACACATTTTCAATTGGATCATTGATATTCCAGACCTTCAAAGGAATTATTCATCTGGCTTAGTGCTAATAGCAACATATCCTCCATTTCTAGTACCATACTACAACATGTGTACATACGACCTAAGTGGTTTTCATCCCCAGGGAATTCAGAGACCACACAAAACTTTCACTTTTTACTGGTTTATACTATTTATTGTGCAAGGTGCACACTATTTATTGTGCAAGGTGCACACTATTTATTGTGCAAGGTGCACATCGTTCTTAAAATAAAGATTATTTTTCTCCATCAGTCTGTCAAGAAAAATAGTAATCATCTACAATGATGGTCAGCTGCCAAGCTGATACAACTGAAAGCATGATTTGTACCACGTATTGATGACCGGAGCAGCCCATTTTCGGTGTGCTCAGCACTGCATCCATCAACATGTGCACGCTGCCCTGGGCAAAGCCAACAGCTCTCTCACTCCGTCTCCCAGACTACAGCCCAAGTCCATCATCATCCCGATCAATCTCCTGCATTTACAGGCTTGGGTCAAGAAGATTGGTAAATTGATTTTGCTTTGCTTGGAAGCACACTTTGGTGACCAGGTCACATTTCAAGCCCCGTGGTCGACTCCAGTCAGGAATGACAAGCAGATGCCATGCAGCCTTCAGGCTCCCTCTGGCTCGAAGGGAAGCTTCCCAAACACACGTGGCATTGTGCAACCTGGCAGTTAACTAAGGAGCACTGATGTCAAACAGCACGTGTGCAACTCACACAGCTCACTACTGACACTGCAACCCTGGAGAGCAACGGCAGCTGTAACAGAGCAGAATACTTCTGTTTTACAGCCAAGTGTTCTTGTGCAGGTAATTTGCTATTTGTGATACACACATAGATACTGCTCTGATGAAAGCGGAATTCATACAGGCACTGGAGAGTGCTGTAAACCCCTCAGGCATTTAAAGGGATATGTCCAAGTACTCAGAACGTTTTTAAGTTTTGCATGTTAACTTCTGTTAAACCAGTGGCTGAGAAAAAAACCAGATCACTCAGCAAACAAGACAGACTGTTCTCAAATGGAATTACAGCCCTGCTTGATAGCAAAATGAGCTTCCCAGCAGCTACTATGCTACCATTCTTACATTCACTTAGCACAGAATTTCTTGCTTTACCCCGTATGACCAGTGGAGAGGAAAAAAAAAAAGAGTGCAAAAAAATCTCAACTCTTTGTTTATTGGTCCTTATTCAAATTAATGGATATCACAATAAGCAACACCTTGGCATGGAGAATACTCACACAGGTCACAAATCTTATGATCCCCTCAAGTACACGATGAAAAACCCAGTGTCTGAACA
>NW_021938838.1:16409258-16429330 GCF_001715985.3 Manacus vitellinus
ATGGTTGTGTCGTGGAAACACAATGTATGGCAGAACCAGCACTTGCACAGGTCAGTTGTGGCAACTGAAGTAACATGTAGCAGATATTTTTCCATAATCCCGACTCCATTATTTTGATTTAATTCGTAACCACTCCTTTAAGAATATTAGATGATGCAGTACAGAAGATTACACTGAGATATAAAAGCAGGATTTATTCTCACAGTTGACTGTAAATTTAACCACTTTAGGAATAGGCTGTGGGATGGCCGTTCCTATCACTTAAGACTTCAGTAAAAGCATTCCAGTGGTGGCTTTCCACTGACTTCAGTGGCCACTGACTTAGACCTGTAAAAGTGAAAACACAGGGCTCAATTTGACGGGTATAGACAAATAATGTAATAGTAATGGACATGCTGTGAGAACCTAAACAGAAGGGAATCAAGAGTTCTTTTGTCACCATCTTCTTCTGCTGGCCAAGTTGGTGATATCTGTTCCTTGCAATAGTGATTTTCAAAATGCTGTGCAGAAAAGGAGGGGAATGGAAATAAATCCTGCATAAATCCTGGCAGTTGCAGTCAACATCTCCTCCTCATTCAGATCCTTTATTTTCAGAACATAATCATTTGTTCTGCAAAAGAACATAGATTATATATATATTTTATATCTATATATCCCCCTATATATGACTATATCAGGGACAAATTGAGGGTTCAGACCTGAATTTCATGGAGGGGAGCTGGCATTTAGGAGAAATCTAACTGTAGTATCACCATAGTTTTGGAATAAGTTACCAGAAGAAATTGAATTTGCTACTGGAAATACAGACTGTGTGGAAGGTCGATCAAAAACATAGATGAAGTAAATGCAAGGTTTGATGCTGTGTGGAGATGAAACCAAACCAAACCAAACAACCCTTAGACCTTTGTGGAAAAGAACTATCCTGCACTAGAACTATCCTACGCCACTCCTAAAAGAACTATTCCACACTACTCATTATGTACTTTATATCACTTTTTTTTGAAGAACAATGAGGTTTGTGTTCAAGAAGGACTTGATGTCATTGTATCAGTTTCTCTTCTTAGCAGGAACAACAAGTAAGACCCTGAATAATGGCTAATCACTTTGCTCAAAGGAAGTAACACATAAGTGGCAAAAACAAATCCTCAGTTAGCGTGCATAATACTGCAGTTTTACCTCAGTAATTTTCTCTGAGGCATAAATCACATTTTGTCTTAGAGAATAAAGTATGAAAAACATTTTTTGAAGTTAAATTATGTATTTTTTTTCCCAACAGTTATAAATTAAATTAGTAAAATCATATTGATATATGTTCTGGCTGCCTTAATGCATAATCAAGACAGCTTTTAATACATTGAGTTCCAAAACATTGTTTTCTTTACAGTTTGCTGTTACAAAATTCTGTCTAGTGCAGAAAACAAATCCTCAGGACTCCTGTAACTTTTCAATCTTATTCAACATCTTCCTGGTACAGCTTTGTGTGCTATAAAACATTCATATTGCTTGACAGTAGATGCATCTTATGTTTTGCATGTTCAGAATACCTACTTCAGCTGTTGTTACACCCTGTAGTTCACAACATCTCTTATCAATAGGAAAAAAATTTTAGTGACTTTTCTCATCTACATCCAGGTGTAGAATGTATTAACAATGACAGACATTTCCAAAGGAATCTCTAAGAGTATAGGATGCTAGATTTATTTGTTTGGGCTTTTAAAAACAAGAGACCTTAATTTCCTAAGGTTAATTCCCATTAATATAATTGTTTTATTTTATTTTAGCCAGGGGCTTTCTCTTACTGGTGAAGCTGTGTATGAATCATAGCAGCAATGAAGCAATTCTCTGTTTATAGTCACTAAAAACAACGGTACAGTTCCCTTCAGCAGATAGTCACAGTTTAAAGCTCCTCAGAATCATCAAAACTGATGAAAATGTGTTGCATTTTAAATTAAAGAGGAAAAGAACTGAAAGCATTCACACAGGATTTGGCAAGGCCAATATATACCAATATGATTTATCCTGTTCACTGCTCAGTTATCATAGTCCTTCATTGCTTTACCAATTGTCTTGTACAGAGATTGTGCTCAGTGATGGGTAAAACAGAAATTAAATAAATCATAGGTGATCAAGAAATAATACAATTTAGGAAAATTTAAATGGATTGTGGAATCTTTACATGATGGTGATGATAGTTGTCACATGCAGACTAAAATAAGCCCTTTTAACAAAGCTTCAGTTCTATATTTGTTCCTCGAGCTATAGTATCCATTTGTTTGGCTGATGTGGTATAATGAAAAAATACTGTTTGGTATCTTCTCCTCCTGGTTATGCATTCCAGCACTTCTGTTGTGTTTTCTGAAAGCTCTGAGTATTTTTTACTCTGAAAAAAATATTATTATATTATTTTGGTAGTAAAATTGAAGTTCTGTGTTTCCTTTCGGCGCTCAGCTGGGAAATGTGGGGAAAAAAAAGGTCAGAAAAAAATTGCAGAGGTGGATAGTAAATCACAAGGAGCAAAGTTACAGGATATAAGTACATTGTCATTGCTTAAAAGTGTCACTCACAACAAGCAGACTGGCTACACTGTCCCACTCCATCATTTCAACTCTCCATGACTTGTTTCCCACGTTGTAAAGCTGAGTTGAACCATGTTTACCTCGTATCAATAATAACTAGTAGTACACACAGTTACCTTCTCACAAGTGCTAGGTAACCTTAGACTTTTTTTAGGATACTGCAATGCCATCCCTGAATTCCAACAGGTTCAAGACATTATTCATATGTTATTCTTTTAGGTAATTCACAGCAAAAGTAAAATATTTCTGCATGTGTTAAATCTCCTGTTGTAGGTCCTGTGGTCAGTAACTGGACTGGTCTGTGTCTGGGGATACACAGGTTTTATGTGCTTATTCACTCTGTGTGACTTTGAGCACTGAGAAGGAGTAATCCCCCTTGGCATTTTGACTCAGTTTGGTCTCAGTAATTATGGATCTGGAGTAACTTGTTAAAAGCGTGTGAAAAAATATCTCTGAACTTTACAGCAGAGCTGAAGTGTGCAGAAGAATGAGAATTCAATGAATACTGAGAATAAGTTTGGAAAAGCATATCCAGTTATCAGACTGTTTATGTCCAGTTGTTATCCACTGTTACAGTACCATGCACAATATCAGCAGGAGCATTGCTCTGTGAATGTCACCTTCCAGACCGATCACATATAATAACACACTGTATTTCTGATCAAAGTTACTTTCTACAAATTACCAAGCTATTTTGCCTTTTTGTGGCTCTTGTTTTTTTTTTCTTGTTAAGTATTTACATGTGTAATACAGGTAGCTCTTGGAAGGAAACAAAAGTGAGCTTTTATGTTTACCAAGCTGAGGTCTGCTTTGCCTGTTTCTGTAGTTACAGTCTAAGAGCATGTGACAGAAAGGTTGCTGCTCTGGGAGCAGGGATGCTTCTAGCTTGAATTTAAACTTGAAGGCATTGTACTAATTGACAGCTCTTATGAGAGCTCTATCACTGCACAGAATTTCCACAGGATTTACAATACAAAGCACTCTCCTCTTCCCTCACAAGCTCTTGATGCAGCTTTCTGTGCTGCTCTGGTTGTGCCCTCTGTGATGGGCCTTTTGCAGATATTCTTTAGCATAATTGTGTTTTCTATGGAGTGTTTTATCACGGTCTATTAACATTCTCTTTTCCTCAGTTCCACAGCTACTTACTGCTTTCTAACTCATTGATTTTAATAAACCAGCTGAGCATGCTGCTGTATTCTCTTCTACTCTCCCTGTATTCTCTTCTACTCTCCCTCCAGAGGAAAAAAATATTACCCATAACAACAAACATAAGCACCAGCCTTTCTGGAGACTGGTTTGCTCTTAAGATGCTAATGGAACTGTTCATTATAAAGCTTCTAGGTTAGCTCTCACTTGGCTGGCAGAAAGAGGGATTTTCACTGAATAAATGCATATGAGTTTGCAGGCAAGGTTTAGAGCCCGTATTCTGTATTGCTGGGATGGAGTTATCTTTCTTCATAGCAGCTCATATGATGCCATGTTTTGGATTTATGACCCCAACAGTGCTGATAACACAGCAGTGTTTTTGTTATTGCTGAGCAGTGCTTACACAGTGCCAAGGCCTTTTCTGCTTCTCACGCCACCCCACCAGGGTGGGGTGATAATGGCTGGGGGTGCACGGGGAGCTGGGAGGGGACACAGCTGGGACAGCTCACCCCAGCTGATGGAAGGGGTGTCCTGTACCATATGGCATCTTGCTGAGCAATAAAGGCTGGGGGAAAGAAGGAGGGAGGGGGACATTTGGAGTTTTGGCTGTGGCCCTACTCTCCTGGAAATGACTGAACATCTGCCTGCCTGGAAAGCAGGGAATAAATTCCTTATTTTCCTTTGCTTGCATGTTGTGAAGCTCTGCTTCACTTACTAATCTGTCTTTATCTGAACTCACGAGTTTTCTCAGTTTTGCCCTTCCAGTTCTCTGCCCCACCCCACTGCAGGGGAGAGAGGGAGCAACTGTGAGGGGCTTACCTGCCTGTCAGAGGTGATCCACAACACAAGCAAAAAGACAGCTGTCTTCTTTTTACAGTCATTTTAATAGGGAAACTGATAAATAAGGAAACAGGACTCAAAAATCTTAATGCCTTTTTCACCTAGAGAAGTAATTCCTTATTTTATAGTTAAGCATACTAGTGAATACTTTGGGTAAGCTTTTACTGTTGATAATGGCACTGTACCAAATATTTATAATGAAAAGGCTGAGAGAATTGGGATTGTTCTGCCTGAAGAAGAGAAGCTTTGGGGTGCCCTAATTGCAGCCTTCCAGTACCTGAAGGGAGCCCGCAAGAAAGATGGAGAGGGACTATTTACAAGGGCCTGGAGTGACAGGACAAGGGGGAATGGTTTCACACTGAGAGAGGGCAAATTTAGATTGGATATTAGGAAGAAATTCCTCCCTGTGAGGGTGGTGAGGCCCTGGCACAGGTTGCCCAGAGAAGCTGTGGCTGCCCCATCCCTGGAAGTGTCCAAGGCCAGGTTGGACAGGGCTTGGAGCAACCTGGGCTCGTGGAAGGTGTCCCTACCCATGGCAGGGGGTGGAACGAGATGAGCTTTAAAGTCCCTTACAACCCAAACAGTTTTGTAGTTCTATGAGTCTATGACTCAGTAATTTATTTATTGCATCTGTAGGTGTATTGCACCGTACTGAAAGATAACATAAAAAAAAGAATTGTAGTCTGAAATGGAACCATTTGCTGACACAGGAGGACTGACTGTGCCATTCTGTTTTTTATCCCGTCCCAGCGTGGGCTCACTGCCTGGTGCACAGTGCCAGTTCACACACCAAGGTGAGGTATTTCTATTTTTCATTCTAGTTTGTGCAAACTGGGCAGCTGGGCCATAACCCACAAAAGGCTGGCTCTGCGATCATCAAAAATTTACACCATTTATACATTTTAGCAAACAAGGGCATCAGTATTCATTGGCTACAAGTTACCTATTTCTCCTATTAATTAGCATTCTGTTGGTTAAATGATTTTCTGGCTTCTCATGCTAATCAGTTCACATGCTCAGTCTTTCTCCCCCTGCAATCTCCTACCTTAAAGGTACTGGAATTACCCTCTGCCCCATCAGGGCTGATTTCAGCACAGTTGCTGAGCTGGCTTTGTTAGTTTCTTCCTTATCTTGGGAGTCCTGCCAAGTGTCCTTGTGGCCCATAAATTCTGCATTCTCTGTGCCCATTATCAGTAGCACATCCTTCTTCCCAAGCTTTGTTAACCTCCCCCGGGTCTGAGATCGTTGAAGCATGTCAAGACCTAAACCTTAACAAGGCAGTTCTACCAACAACTAGTTTCTCTTTCTAACAGCTGGGCATCACTTAGGGGCTTTGAAGAAGTCCTGGTGTAATTTCCAGTGTGCTTTTCAATAATAATCAGCTAAATGTCATATAAAGATGATTTCTGGAGACAACGTCAAGGTAAACACCACACAGCAAACCTTCCTAGGTGCAACCAAGACAAATGATTCTTCAGTGCTCCAGTCTTTTGAGAAATCAGATCTGGTCCAATAGATTCCATGATTTGTAAGTGCATTTGGAAATTTGGGGCGGGAGGGAGGGTCAGGAGATGAGAGCCCATAGAGCATCCTCACACTTCTTTCACTGAGGCAAAGTTTGTGCTTTGAGGGACATCTTAGTAGCAGGGTAGGATGTGGTTGTAGACTCAAGGTAGGCAACACATCGTGTTGCATAAGGGAAGCATTCAATTCTTCTCCCTCTAGAAATTCTGCAGATGGATTAGAATGCCTGTGAACTATCAGGAACAAGTATTCAGATAAGGTATTAAAACATGAATGGCCACAGTGGCCACTTGGCCACAGTAGCCATTGTTAAAGGGCTTCAAAGTCCTAATGAAATGATCTTCTATGTGGAAGTTTTAGACCATAGCCACTATCTCCCTGTCTGACCTAACACAATTAGATATCAATGTAAACCATAATTTTCTCGATTTTTTGTCCAGCCTAAGAAAACCTGCAAGAAAATTTGGGCACTCTGGATAAATCTTTTTCTTTCAGGGTAAAATGGAAGGGCCACAAATACTTCCTGAGCATGCAGTTTGATTTCCCCTCACTTTGAGATAATTTCATATCTAAAGCCTAGCTGGTTGATACATCAGATGATTTAAAGTAAAATTTGAAACCATTTTAGGCAAGAGTTTGGAATGCAGCCAAGAGTCTCTTTGTAAAATCACAGTACAAGGTGGACTACACAAGTGCTGGCGTTTGCCTTACTCTTTAAAGAAATAATTCAAAATGCAGTTTATATCTACAGTCAAAACTAAAAGTCGGGAAGTGAAGTCAGGACAAAGGAAATTGAGGTTTCTAGGGAAATGGGTATTTTGCACTATAAAAATAGAAAAGCTCCTTTTTTTTAACATAAGAAAAATATACAGAAACTTTTCTGCTTGATGTTTTAACCATGAGCTAAGCAATGTCCTTTCATGGTAGGTAACCAGCCAGCATCTCTCTTTAAATGTGGAGATGCTGACTAGTATCTGGAATCTCAGGTGGAGAAGGGGGATTGTGTTACCAGATCAGATCCAAATACCAATACTATCTTGGTTAAGCTGCAGCATCAGAATTATTTCTGCTGAATGTCACCCAAGTTTCCTCAGAGACCTTGAAATCAGAGGGATTGACAGGCATGTGCAGTCCAAAAAGGAATTTTTGTAATAAGGGGCTGGACCTTTTGTCACCTTGAAGTCACCTCCCTTGTAGCAAGATGGAAAAAGGCTTGCCCTACTTTCAAGTTTTTAACTGAAGGGTTTAATTTCTCCAGTTTAGAAAAGATAAAGCTATTGTTGGGTTAATCAAGTTAAAAGAGGAGCAATTATTAGCTAGGTTCAGAAAAGATGAACAGTGCTCCAGGAAGTTAACCTTGCAGGGTATTTCTCTTATTTTAACAAGGTGGTGGCAGGGGTGTTGAGCTTCCTGTATTTTGAGAGAGAAGTGTGGGTAGGAACATGAAGAAATGAAGGGAGAAGGCAGTGCCCCACAGACACACCTAAGCTAAAGAATCTGGTATCAGCTCATGGGAAGCAGGTACATCAAAAGAGAAATCTGTGTGAAGCCCTCCAGAAAGGTTTGTGGGTTACTTCTGAAAGTGTATGCCCTATCCAGATAGAACATTCCTTCAAGACAGGCAGGAATTCTTTGAAATAGCAGGATGAGTGTTCAGTGGTCTGAGGTACTGTGATCCATCAGGCACACAGAGCAATACTTCCTTCAGTGATGCCCCAGCTCCAGGGCTACTGAGACTGAGCTCTGCAGGAGATTTCAAAAGCTCTGCAGAAACAACTGAACAGCACAACCTATCAGCAAACTTCCTGCATGACCAGACAGCCGTGAACTGTCACCAAAGCCCTCCTCAGATAAAAATACAGAGCCAAGTCTTGCTGAATTTTAGAGGAAACTGCCAACAATTTTAGCAAAGATTCTGAGGGACAGTTACAGTGATCACAGCCCACTCTGCTGGTGAGCAGCATCAGAAATAGAACAACTGCAGTTAAAAGGCAGGAGGTCATTTTAACCATTGAAACAAGAGAAAATGGAGGCCTTTAATTGGAAAACTGTGACAAAGACACATCAGTGTCGAAAACAGTGACAGCACATTATCCCCATCCTACAGTGCTGCAGTGCAAGAACAGGTTCCTGCCAGGCTCTGATAGGTGTGCTCAAGCACCTCAGCCAGGAGCTGGGTTTCTTTGCCAGAATGGAGAACAGGAGATTCCTTCATCAGGAAAAAGCCATTCTGAGAGGGTTAGTGCAGCCTACTGGCAGCATATCCTTATCCTGAACACATGTGCTCCTTGACAGGATTACAAGATACGCTTATGATACATCCCTGACAATAACTCCCCTTTATCATCGCTCTCTCTGTTGAATTGTGCCATCTAAGCAAGAAGTGCTCGTGCAGTAGATCCTGTAATACCCCAGGCAATGTGTTCCTGATGCCTGAATCACAACCTACACAACATGGCTATGCTGCTGATTGGTGACAGAGCTTAAAACAACCCCTGAGTCACAACTTCCAGTTCTCCTCTTACTGATTTAGGCCTGTGATTGATATCATGCCTTGCTGAGTTACTTCCTATCATCTGAGCTGCAGTAATGGATTTTGCACATCCACAGATCACCTAATCTGTGAGGTGAATCTCTTTTTCAACCAGACCACAGAGCAGGGTAGGAAAAGAGCACATTATCATTCCACAGGAAGATTAGCTGTCAGGAACTAACTAACTATAAATCAAGCTGCAACTCACAAAGTTTCCAGCAGTTTCAGGCATTCTCACTTCCCTCTTGCCCATTCCCACAGACCCTTGCAAGGTGTTGCCTCTTCAGCTGGGCTGGCCCAGCCCCTGATGTGGCCACACTGACACACCAGGGAGCTGCCAGGGCTTAAAACACCCCAGTGTCAACTGTGGGAAATAAACATCTATGCAACAAGAACTTACAGGAACACTTTCAGTACTTTTTAACCCAGTGATCTCTTTCCCAGAGTTTTTCATTTCCCAGGCGGTACCAAAGACCCTCTTGCATACAATGTGTCACCTTATGTGCCAAGTTGTGGACAAATAATTCAATATGGGATTCCTGTTGTTAAATACTTCCTGCTCTCTGCAGTCACAAAGGTACATTCAGCCAGGGATGGGCCTGATGCTGCTGCTGCAGCTCTTCCTCTCCCTTCTGGACACTTTCCCATCAATCAGTGGGATTTCAGACTCCAGGGGAGGAGGAGCCTCAGTAAGGTGCACTCCCAAAGACAAGGGTAGTCTAAAGTGAAAATCACTGCCCTAACTCGTGCCACTTTGCTTCTGATTTTAACAAGAGAAGCATCCCCACAAACACCCATTTTTGCATGCTCTCTTCCTCCAGCCTTAAGCAGAACTCAGTAATTTAGCAGTGGTGACTCAGTATTAACAGGTAAGTCTTGCCTCCCCTCCATTAAAACTATACTTTAATACTGGTTCTAGGTAGACTAAACAAGAGTTGGACTTTTTTTGGTGTAAAGTGTAATGGTTTGTGCAGAGTCATCAGGTGCCAAGGACAACCTATACACTGTAGCAGTTCAGATGAAGCAGTTGCCACGACAACTCAATTAAGTAAATAAACGTACCTGTTTGCAGCAGCAGCTCATGTCCTCTGCATCATCTGTACCTCCACACAGACCATATGTGCCAGGGAATCTGTCCCTCCTCCCCTCCCAACCAGGGGAAATGAGGTACCACCCAGTACTGCTCACTCCCAGCTGGAATCTGACAGGAGTGTAGCTGCTTCTGACAGTGCAGAAATCTGGGTCAACTCATTGTCATCTTCCTTTTCCTCCCACTCCTCCCCAGCCTCCCCTTGATGTTGGCTGAATAGGTTCGCCTTTCAGGAATTGTCTTCTAGCTCTGCTCTAATTAAAGGCAAAAAAAGGACAGTTTGGGGGTAAATACACAGTAAACTACCTGCTTGCCCATAAAATCCGTTTGTACACAAAGAACTAGGACAATCAAACAGCACAGCCAGCCCGAGGTCGTCTTTAGATCAGCAGGTTTTGGCAATGCATGGTCTTTTAGAAATATGTACCATAGCAACTTAAGTTACTCATATATAGCTTTAGCCACCAGAAAGCTCTGGAGTAACTGACATATCTGAGTCAATGCTTAGGTCACAACTAAGTTTTAATTGCCTTTACTACAAAAGGAATGTAACGTTTCTCCATAAAGGAGTAACTGTTCTAATATCTCCCTCAAAACACAAAGCCTGAAGGAACAGAATAGATAAACCCCAAGGGTTCCTTATTAGAAAGCTGTTGAGGTTACTGCAGGTTGAGGCCCTAAATGCAATATAAAACCCAGATAACATCCACCTGCAATCCCTGAGCATCAATGGCCTTTCTTAATCTTTGGCAGCATCTATTTTTTGTGTTCCATCTTTTACCCCCTATATATTTACACCCTCTATACATTTAAACCCCAGCAACAATCCTCCCCAAAACCCCACATAAAGCTTAAATAGTGTATTCTCAAAGGATAACATCTCACTATCACATTCCTGGGCTGTCAGATTTAAGCAGAAAATGATGGATGAACTAAATCAGCATTGATTTAAAATATAATCCTCAATTTAGGAGAATAGACAGATGTTATAACTATTTTTGAGGTGCATCATCCCATTGTACTACTGTGAAAACATGAAGCCTAAGGATCCAGAGTCTGTTTTCTCAGGCACATATACCTGAAATTCAATAGAAAGTGGTAAATTGAAGAAATTCAGTCCACAGAAGGTTTAATTATACAGAGTGGAAATAAAAGACTGATGATTATTCTGAAGAATTTCAGAAATGTTACTAGAAATTGTGAGAAGTTTTGGGTTTGTTGCCCAGGCTGGTGGAAAGGAATTGGGAGTTCCTCTGCTTGGTCTGCCTTTGCAAGGTAGCCCAGGAGCCCGTGATGGCTAAAAGGCACTGAAATCTGGGCAAGTGTAATGGGACTTATGCTGACAGGAGCTGGGAGAACACCTGGATTGCCAATTCAGGATTCAGGCAGAGCTCTGGTCCTGTTTATCTCATCGGTCTCACTGCGTGCAACGAGAACTTCTCCAAGCTTTTGAATAAAACACATTTTTGTTCAGAATAAAGCCAGAATTCCCCATGCCTGCTTTTCTAATGGATAACTCCACACAGCAGACGAATCATCAGTATCTCTGGAACTAATTTCCAGCAGCTGCAGATCTGACTCACAGCACCTAAATGAAACTGAAATTTCTTTATATCCCGAGCTCCACAATACGTCTGCAGGAGCCATATGACTGCCCACCACACAACGCTGTGAACCATCTGTCTCTCCTGCTTAATAAGCCTTAATGTTTAATAAGTAAATTAAATATTGAACATTTCCAGAAATCAGGCTGCAGGTTGCGCAGTCGCCAAATGCAAAACGGCCAACAGAACACACACAGCTGCATGCCTGCCTCTGTGGATGGAGCTGAGGAACTCTTCTGATGCCAGACACTTTCTGATATGAGTATTTCTTAATGAGCAACTTTCAAGAGCAGAAAGTCTTCCTATTCTTTTGGGAGAAAGGGCGCTTGTGTATTAAGTAGGGCCTCTGGACACAAATGCAGGTATTAATAAATGGGATCAATAGTTCAAGCAACTAAACTTTTTTCCCCCCTCTTCCATCCTTCTCCGCTTGTCTCTTTAAATTCTAAATTTACTTCTTTTTCTTCATGTTACACTCACAACATAAAATGGTAAAAAGGCTCACCTAAAACTTTTCAGCTTGGATGTCTCTGAATAACCAGCTCAGATGTACAAGACAACTTGGAGGATGTCAAAAGAACTTTCTTACTCACAGACAGGACCCAAGACACTTATCTAAGTGTGGCCTGTTTGCAAGATTAGATACTAGCCCTCAGATGTGATAGCTGGGCAAGAATCTAACAGTGCTACTCCATAAAGTCTTACTGGTGCATTTATTTTGACTGATGTTCTTAAATTCAGAGCAAGGCTTTATGTAGTACATAGATCAGTGTGGTAATCAGCTATCTTCAGTCAAAGTTGGGTAAATACCACAGCAAATTCTATGCATTAGAATCAGTGTTACAGTTTTAAATAACAGGAATGTATCTGGAAGACAGGTCTCAGACCAAAGATGTTTTTTCCTTTCCTTGCTTGTGGTCAGTGATGTGATGCTGAGGAGATCTACAGCTACAGTCCTGTTCTGCACAGCTGTACATCCTCCTTCTGGATAACCCTCTCTCTCCTGCCCCACAGAGCACAACACCCACTCTAAGGTAGCTCTAACCAGGTGGTACCTTTTCCTTGCAGCCTTCTAGAGCTCCTCCCAGGCTGATAGGCTCTCAGATCCAGAGGCCTCAATCAGAGCAGCTGCCTTTTAGCCCTTTCAGCCTGATGGCTGTAGAGAACGTGCTCCATCCACTGCACACACCTTTTTCCTTTTCCTAAAGTAAGGAACAACTTGATGCCAGGTGTATAAGATCAACTTCCTTTCTTTCAACGGTATTCCCAGTTTTTCAAATAGCAGCGGGCCTTCATTTACATCTGTTATTAATTCATCAGTGCTTTTGTAGTTAACAGTTAATAGTTGAAATCCACAACTAATGAATTCTGTAGGGCTCCATTTTTAGCAAAGAAACCTGGCAATGAACTATAGCAATCCCATTTTATTCATTTTGCTTCCCATAAATATCTGTGAATCAGTACTGTAGATGATCTAAAAAGATGTTGCTCTTGGATTTAAAATTACACTCAGTATTTTAAGAACAACTAACAATATATTCTAAACAAAGGCTTCTTTAAAAGGCTTCTGATTTATTAAGTAGAACTATTAATAGCACCTGTTACACAAATTCTAAGAAATAATTGAAAGATACAAGATAAAATGTAACTGAGATAATATGTGTTATCAGTTAAATTAGGTATGCAGTATAAACTAAGGCCTCAGAGGATGTACTTTGGAACAGCTATGGTAAGGTCAATGAAATTGCTGTGATTTTTGCAACTACAGATCTGCAGCAATTAAATGATGAGAAAAATAAAATGGTTTCATTAATTTTATCCAAATAGAGAATAAATAAACACCGTTTAGGTGTTCTGTTTGTCAACCCCTTTTCTACAGGTGTTTGTTTCTATGTACAAATCCATCTATGTAAAAATCCATCTCAACAGAGATTTACATCACTATGTCCATAATCTTTTGAACTTATACAGAACCCTTTGTCTGGAATTATTCATGTCAACAATTGGATATGTGGCTCTTATGGGGGGCTCTGGAGGAGCATTACAATCTACACAAATTTAGCTTTTCTCTGAACAGCAGTTCCTGTTCAGAGAAAAGCTAGCACTTCACCACAACAGCCATAGCATAAAAATATTTTAGAGCAGCTGTGCTGGTGGTCAAACACTGCAGCAGCTGCAGATTGAATGCCAGGGGTGTCTCTTCCAAGGCCAGGTTGGACAGGGCTTGGAGCAACCAACTGGAAGGTGTCCCTGCCCAGGGCAGGGGTGGAACGAGGTGAGCTTTATGGTCCTTTCCAAAGCAAACCTTCCTGTGAGCCTGTTAACTTTAATACAATATATGTCCAAATGTAATATAGTGGAGATCAAGGCAGACAAACAGCCATGACTGGACAGTCTGAAGGATTAGAGAACCCAGGATGAGAAGAGGTAAATATGCCCACAGTAATGACTCTCTTTGCAGCCAGAGAACAATCCTGCCCCTGCAGCAGGTTCTGACAAACAGGATGACTCTTCTTCATTAATGTTCCATTATTACTTGGATGTTTTCCTTCCTAGCACGTGTACTTTTAATTTTGAAAAACAAACAAAAACCTACCCTAAATCTGAACTGCTAAGGAACAGGCAACCATTCAATGTAGTATATTTAGTTAACATCATAAAGCATAAAGAAATCTATGTTAAAACTCATAATCCCATACACTAAGTGAGCATTCTGACTGCAGAATGAGCTTCTGCAAGGAATCAGAAAAAGTGTGATTCTTTTTTTCTCTTCCTTATTTCTTAGATTACATTTTGGGAAGAGTAAGGTTAGGGGGACAGAGGGATTACCTAATGACCCTTTTTACTATAACTATTTCTTTTAAACTGGAGATGATTTAACATTTACTGTTGTGAAAGCTGCATTGCTATGGCAACCTTCTAAAAAAAGGGATCACTGTAGGTACATCACATTCATATTGACATGCAAACACAGACATGAGGTTTTTCTTGAAAGACAGAAGCATCTCCAGATTTTCTATTTTATTTACATGATTTAGGCACAGGCTGAATAGAAGTAATCTGCTTTCTTGAATATTTACATTCTCATCTATCTATACATGCCTTAACCCTGTATGAACTCCAGCTGCATTTTAACTGAGCAACACACACTGAACTGCTAGAGATGAAAGGAACATTTTGTTTTTTCCTCACGCAAATGTGCTGCAAACTAGTCTAAATACTCTTTTAAGTAATTTTTATTATTTTTATATGGCTATAATTGTTAAATACCAGTTTACTTATCCAATATATGTGCTTTATGTTCACATAAATGTTAAATACCAAAAGCCTGATTTGAGAACTGAAAAATATAGAAATGTTAAATGTTGAATCACTGCACATTAACTAAAAGAATGACTAACAACTCACATTCAACTGTACACCACTTATTTTTAGATAATTTTATATCATATCAGTAATTTTCTTGTTCTGATACAAGCCTTTGTACCCATTTCACTGTCATGCTAACATCAGTTATCCCATAGCTGGAGAATATAATCTGGAATTTATTTTTCATACCTTTTCTCAACTGAGTAATGACCTTGGTGATTTGTTTGTAAGAAAAGCTCAAGGAATAAATATACATATGTACAAACCACCTTTTCAGATTAGAAGCTATATTAACATACTATACTTAAGGTATCAGTGCATTTGCAATCGATAATGCAAAGTACAGGCACCCTTTAAAATCACTACATTCAAAATAAAAGTGGGTGGAAATAAATTTTAGTAATATTCAGATATAACACAGGAACAGTAGAAAAGAACCCTGCCCAGGTTGAAGGGATTTGTGTTCTAGTTCCTGCCCCAAAAAACTGTGGAAGATTTTTATCAGAAGATTGCCTAAGGTAACAATTTCCAATTAATAAATGTGGGACTTGCAGAATTATAGTTTTGGTAGCAAGCACTGAAATTTCCTTCTATTACTTTTGTGCTTAAAGTAGTTTTTTTGGCACTCAAATCCCAGATGGATACCTAAACAAACAATGAGTCTTTTGAGTTAAGAAAGTACTTCCCAAATTTCCAAACTAACAGCAGTAAAATTACATAGGATGCTCAGTGTGAAGCATGAAGCCCCACTGGTTTAACTGTAAATCACTCAAGAATTTGTGGCTGGACCTCTGTAAGTTTTGTTTTTCAACAAGTTCAAATGGCTGATTTATAAATCAACACAATTTACATTTTCTAAAAGGAGCAACAGCTGGAACTGCTGGTGCTGTGTTGACAGTTCCCCACAATAATGTTTAAATAGAGAACTAAAGCCAAACAATGGTTTGAATTTGTACAATTTGTGCAATTTCTGTTCAGATCAGGTTGAGAGATGAAAAGAAAAAAGTCACCTGGGAGCAGAGGAGGATGCTAAGTAATTATGTCTCTTGGTACCTGTTTTGTTTACTAATCAAAGGTCTAATTGCTTTGCTCTATTTTAATTAAAAACATTCTTGTTTTAATTACTTACTTTTCCTGCACACATTAGCACTGAGAGAAACCACTGAGGCTAGAAGTAATATGATGAAGAGTTTGAAACTGCACAAGTGCAAACACCCACAGGAACAACTGAGAGTTTTTGTTCCTCTACTTCAAGACTAGCACTAGGGCACGAGATTCTGAGAGACACTGCCTGCCTTCAACTCACCTTGGTACCCAGGGAAAATCAGCTGTCCAGGCCTGGTAACACTTGGAGTTGTGAACAACATCTCAAATCCAAACTAAGTCACTTTAACTTTTAAAAATTTCACCATTTGCCAGCAAGGTCACGACCACTGTGAACAAGCTTCTACTTCTCCAGCAATGAGGGAACAAGCACTAAGAGCACCACGTGTCTGACACTGCCAGGGTGCCTGGGGAAGGAAGAGCCAACCATACATTAGCATTTTTGTCCTTGTGAATACTCACCTCCACTTGTCTTTCCTGGAGATGACTCCTCAGTAGGGATGCTAACAAGATGCTGAGGAGCAACGTTAATTCCTGTTGCCCCTATCCTAAGTTTTCCACAGCCCACAGAATTTCCTTGCGAGAAACGATGAAATGAGCAAGATCCATTAAAGATATCATCCCACCCTCTTCCCTCCACAAGCCCAAGCAAAACAAAACAAGACTGTGAAAGCAGCCAACACTTTTAATATTTTTATTGTGCATTTTGTAAGTGCTTAAAGACACCACATCAGACTGTATCCATTGTGTTGTCCATACGTAGTTTGCCACATATAAAAAGACAGGCAGACCCCCCAAAGCTTTCATATTCCAACTCAAGGAGACACAAATTAGATACAATAGTATCATCTCATTATACAGAAGGCAAACCATAGAAAGTATCTCCGATCACACAAAACAGAGGCAGGAACTGAAACAGACCTTCCAGAACTGTGTTTCATCAAAAATGCTGTGTGCTTCTGGCAACTTTAAAAGAGATTCAAAATTATGTTAATCTAGTCAACTGAAAAACATTAGTTAGAAATAAGCTTTAAGAAGTTCCCGATTCAGAAAAAAATTCAAGTGTCACTTTCAAACAAATAACAGGTACAGTGGGAATAAACAAAACCCTTTTTCCTCCTTCAGTATAAACTGATTGCCAGACCAGTTTGTCACAGATTACTCTTCTTTCTTTCATATATAGAAGCATACAAATTAATAAAGTAATTCTCGGAGGATGAAATCAAGTTGTCAAGGTCATAATCCACTTCAAAGGTAGGTCTCTCTCCAAAAATTACAAGAGCAAGAAATACAGCAAAGTGTGCAGTAAGTCCCCATATCTTGAATGACTTTTTATGTTCCTGGTCATAATATATAAAGCAGTGCATCAGAGTTAAGGAACCTGATGAGGTTTTATAGGACAAGGCCTTGTACTTTAAGGGCTTGATGAAGTACTCCAAAGGCACAAAAAAAACCTCGCTCACTTCATCTGGATTAGGAGTGGCCTGGAATGCATCCTCTATAAATCCTACAACTGGTGTCACCAAATGATTCATCTAAAAGGAGAGAAAAAGAAACAATAAGAAAACCCTATCAACAAAACCCTCAAACATATTAGGTTTGTACCAAGTACAAATGTTATTTATTTTAAAAGCATTTCAGCTGTTGCAAAATGAGTACAAGAGGCCTATGAACTATTCTTAATTGTAATGCAATTTAGTCCCTCTAATGGCAAGCTATGTAATTTGGTTTTAACAATTTAAAATTATCTTTTTGTATTTGTTAAACATGATTTTACAAATATTCAGTTTATTCAGTTCATTCTGTATAATCATATTGCAGTTAAAAAAGCTTGTCACTCTGCTACAGAAATAAAAAACATGCATGCTTTCTCATGGGTCTTCCTTATTTGCTTTGTCAAATTCTGATTTTAATCTAAATTTTCCAAATCACCCATGCTTTATCATATTTCTGTATCTATTTTCCTAGGATATAGGAATTTTCCTGGAATATAGAAATATGTTCCTATAGATACAGAAATATGATTAAAGCATATCTAGCTATAGAACACACGCTTTTTGAAACCACCTATCTATGGACATTTTAATTTTAAATGTAATCCCTTCTCCCATAGGGAGGCAAAATCTACTGAAATAGTAGTTTGTATCAAGAGCACACAAAAATTCGTTAAGATATTTTGCTAGCTTTATTTATTCACACTAACAAAGATCATTGTTCAGTAGAAAGGAGTAACACCAAAACAGCATTTGTGCTCTTTCATGCACGGCTGGAGAGACTCCATCCGAGTCAGAATCACCTGGAATTCTGTACAGAGAAGACAAAGTAGCTTCCGACAGGTAAAATTTTTGAGGTCCAAAACCAACACGATCTTTTCTACTGACTGAGACAATTTACTGGAAAACACTGAAAATTTGATCATTTTTACACAGAGCCTCTGAGCTACATGACTTTAATGTCATCTGCATAGAAATTATAATTTAAGAAGTTAACTAAAGCATTTCGCAATAAAATTTCAAAACCGGTTCTTCTGGTTTTTAATGGGGAGAGGATATTGCTAACAGATAGAAAAACAGAAAACACAGTAATAAAATGTTACCTGGAGAACAAAAATAGTCTTTAGAAACAGCAGCCCCTCTGTGCTATGGGAAAATGCATCTTCTGCAACACTGAAGATTGTTATTGAAATTGGCAGCCTGTTAATTTACAAACAGAGACCAACACTCCAAAGACAGCTCTGGGAGTCCTCCTGATGGAGTTTCCTATGGAATCCCAGTGCACATCACCCCTGGCAGGCCCTTTCTGCCTGCACAGCCCTGGTGTCAGCAGGACACTGAGTGAGAAACTTGTGAGGCTTCAGCAGGACATTGGAGCCCTGTTACACAGCCTGTCAGGAACATCTGCTCTGGTTTTGGGCTAACCTCATGGTAAAGAGTATTTTCCTTGCATCTTATCCAAACTTCCACATTGCTGCTGGTGTCCACTGTCTCAAGAAGAGTCTGGTATCATCCTCTCTACAACCACCCAGGAGAAGAGAACAGATAGCCCTGCTGGCTTTCAAACTGAGCAAACCCACCTCTCTCATTGTTTCCTCATAATCCATGTGCTCTAACACCTTACTGTCTTCATGGCTCTCTGCTAAACTCTCACCAGTGCAGCACTGTCACTCTGGTACTCCAGTGTGTCACTAACTGGTGCCTCAAGGCTGGTCTGACAAATACCAAACACAGAAAAAAACCCTCTTCCCTTGAGGTTTGAAAAGGTCACTGTCAACCTCACAAAATATAACAACCCATCCTATTTTCTAATTTTATGTTGACTTACCTTATCAATTCCAGGCACCAGCCTACAGATCACCTCCACCTTCTCTGGCTGGAGTCCCACTTCTTCTTTAGCTTCTCGGAGAGCAGTATCAATTTCATCTTTATCACTGGCTTCACTTTTACCTCCTGGAAAACACACTTGCCCCGGTGATCTTCTCAGCTAGAATGTAAAGGAGCATTACTGTTAAATATAACAAGTTTTATATTTCCTCTTGGATGAACACAGATACTTGCTGGTATTGCAGCATCACTTTATGTTTATCCTTTCAGTCAAAGCTGCTGGAAATGGTGGTTAAGGTTTCTGCAGACCAGAAGAAACATGCCTTAGCAAGAGCTACACAAGAAAAAGCTGACCCTACCCCCAACTAATCCATAAACCCTCACTCTCAGAAATACACTGTATCCATATAGCGTTGTGTAATTCATACCGTAACTTCTGCTTTTGTATGTCAAAGTTTACATTTTGCATCATCTTGTTTGCATAAGAAACTGACAGATGAGTCCGGACAGACAACTTGAATAGCAAGATTAAAATACTCCAAGTAAGAGCAAGAACTTCCGAAAGACATAATTAAATAATGTACTTTTAAGTACGTTCCAGTAATAGGCTTGTGCATCAAAGAACCGTAAAAAATCACATTTACAATGAGCTTATCAGCTACGTAACTGTAATTATTTGGATCTTTCCAAGCAAAACCCAAAGTATTTACTGCAGACTGAAAAGTCTCATTAATAAAAGCTGCACTGCATTGTAACTTTTCTTCTTGAAGTCACCGTAAACAATCATTTCCTTTCCTGCTCTGGGAATCTTTTCCTGTCACGGGTTTCCGGGGATCCGACATATTTCTGGCACGAAAACACCAGAATCACGGGAGTGTAAAAACACATGGTCGTGCCCTTGGGCACATGAGTCGAGGGGGGGCTGTGCAGAGCCCGGGGCAGCGGGAGGGTCGGGATGGGGCTGTG
>NW_021938838.1:16429925-16444801 GCF_001715985.3 Manacus vitellinus
GGCCGTTCCCTCCTTGCCCAGCACGGGGCCCCATCGCCCCAGAAATGCGGCGCTGACGCCGTTTGGCTCCAGGGACCCAGTTCAGCCCCGGCTGAGCGGCAGGATTGGAGCAGCTCCCGGCGGGAGAGGGACGGGCAAAGTGCTGCATTTCTGCCCAAACACTTGGAGAATCACGGACTCACAGGATGTTAAGGGGTTGGAAGGGACCCTAAAGATCATCTTGTGCCATCTCCCTGCCATGGACCTGGTTGCTCAGAACCCCCTCCAGCCTGGCTTTTTGAGAGTTGCAGGGCTGGAGCATCCACAACCTCCCCGGGCAACCTGTGCCACTGTCTCACCAGCCTCACAGTAAAGAATTTCTTCCTAATATCTAAGCCACATGTCCCCTCTTTCAATTAGTACCCATTACTCCTTGGCCTGTCACTACAGTTCCTGACAAAGAGTCCCTCTCTGGCTTCCCTGCAGGCCCCTCCAGGTACTGGAAGGTGCTACGAGGTCTCTTCTCACAACCTTCTCTTCTGCCTGTCACTGACATGGGTTGTCTTACTCAGCTAAGCTCTGGGACAGTGGCTGATGTTGGGAAGCACCTTGGAAACAAGGAGCAATGGACAATGAAGGCTGAACCTTCCAGTCCTAAGGAAAGCTGGATTGTAATAATTACTGAGGCAATGGTAGTGCTCCCCTCGGGCTAGGGTTCAGGTAGCAAATGCTCCAAGGCTGTCAGGGGATAACTGATCATTGCCACTCTTGTCCTTCACCCCAGCCTTTAGCCAAGCAGCTGAAGTTCCTGCTACAGTCAGTGCTGCTCCCACATTAGCCATGCAGAGTTCCTAGTGTGATCAAGGGACACTTCACCACCCCACCCATTACACAAAGGCCAAGGAATGGGAATTCCTAAGAGAGCAGAGCAGCCTATGGAGGAATAGGGGTGATGTCTGATCACAGCTGCTTTCCTGGAGATGGCTGAGCCCCAGCTCCCAACCAAGCACCACACGGACACCTGCTCACTCCCCTCCTGTGGATGTGGGAGAGAACTGGAAGAGTAACAGTGTGAAAACTTGTGGGTTGAGACAGTTTATTAGCTAGTACGTGGATGAGGTAGAGGATGGGTGTTGGGGGTTGAAGAGCAGCTGGGGAGGCTTATGGTGAAGGCTGGGAAACCATGAGCAGGAGAAGCCATGACATAAATGGTGTCACTCTGGTTTTGCTGACTGCTGCACCTTCTTCTTCGGCTTGCTGCTCTGGGTTTCACCTTTTTGCAGTGACGTAGAGCGTTTGAGATCAGCCTTCCGCAAATAGCCTTTCCCCATCACAAACACCGATGGGCTCTTCTGAGATGGCTTCAGGTTAGGAATGCTGGGAAGAAAGGGACGGGTGTTAGCCAGATGAACATTCCCAGCCAGCCAGCTGCTCGCCTGTCTCCTCACAGAGCACACAGTGTCACATCCTCTCTCCATGCAAGCAGCGAGCAGCAAATGAAACAGAACTGCACTCCCTGCCATGGAGGCAGCAGAGGTGGAAGGGCAGAAACACAACCAGTTATGGGCCTGGGGACCAACTGCAGCATATGGGGCTCCAGGCAGAGAAGGAGGCTGGGCTTGTCCCATAAGGAAGCATAGCTGGGGACTGGTTGGCCCCTTGGCAGCCATTCTGGATCTCCCATTCCAGATTTTGCAGCCCTCCAGGAGCTTAGTGTTTCATACAGTGTCTTTTCCCATTGTCTCCACACAGATCCAGAGACATCTCCACAGACATCTGGCCTTGGCCAGATGATCATCTTTCTGTGCTCTTGGATGCTGTGTGTTCCTGCTGCCTCTCTGGGGCTGGCTGTCCCCAGGGCTGCACGCTCACCACTCCAGTCAGAGGGACTGAAGGGAGGATGTCAGAGGATGGACCAGGCTCTGCTTGGTGCTGCCCATCAATAGGACAAGAGGCAATGGGCATAACCTGATGCAAAACAAGTTCCACCTGAACGTGGGGAAGAACTTCTTTCCTGTGCAGGTGACAGGTTGTCCAGAGAGGGTGTGGAGTCTCCCTCACTGGAGGTATTCCAGAACCCTCTGGACACAATCCTGTGCCATATTCTCTGGGATAACCCTGCTTGAGCAGGAAGGGTGCACCAGATGGCCCATCCTGTGATACCCACCAGGAGCATGGATTGGAAAGCACCTGGACATTTCTTACCTGCACAGCATTTCAGCCTTAAATTCCCCCACACGTGTCGGGCAGAATTTCACTTGGAAAATCTGAGTTTGGCCAGCAGGGATGGTGCCACAGTCAGGCTCGACGGAGAACAGCGGTGGGTCATCGAAGTCATCTGGATACAGTTCCATGGAGGAACTAACGTGCTTTGTAAGGCAGGTCATCTGGCTTGAGCGGCGCCGACTTGGCGTGGGCTGAGTAGAGTGGGGCAGACTTGACTGGGGCCGAGTTGACTCGAGCGGCGATGCCCAGTGCACCCGACTTGGACGATGCTCAAACCAGTGATCCACAGTAGCAGAGGACAAGAAATAACCTGCAGGAGGGAAAAGGGCATCTTTCAAAGACAAAATCCTTTGTTCCCAACAACTCTGCCTCCTGCTGCAGGTGGGTAGAAGAGAGCTGGGATGCACTTGGAGCACCTCTGGCCAAGTACTTTCAGCAGGAGATAGAGCGGCTGGGAGCAGGGTCTCCGCCTGCAGCACACACTCCCATGCTGGGGCAGGAGGCTTGGTTTTAGACAGTGACTTTGCATTTGCCCTGGAGTGGGGAATTGCATACAGACAGCGGCTGCAGGGCAGCTCAGTTGTTCCACCCTTGTTTTTCCCAGTCTCAGAGACTTCCCAAAGAGGTGCCCTGATGTCCCCCTTCCCAGTCCTGACCCAGCATGTGGCTCTCCTCAGAGCCCGGCTCAGCTCCTGTGCAGAGCACAAGTGGCAGAGCAAGAAGAGGAGGGGCTAAAAGGCAGAGAGGGGGTAAGGAGAAAACTCTCCAGCTGCAGCTGGGAAGTGGACAGGGATGAAAAAGCAATTAATGTTTTGGGGTGAAGTGGCAGGGTCTTCTCCCCAGGCCCTCAGCTACCAACTGAAATGTCCCAGAGCCAATGACTCACGCATTAGAGTGACCGAGTATGGCTTTCCAGAACGCTTTGATGGTCTTTCCTGCTCCAGATCCACCTCCCAGGAGTATTTCAGGGCTACTTTGCCTGTATTGGACATCTGGAAACTGAAAAACAAGGAGGAGGAATAAAAAGCATGTACTAAAGTAACACTGTATGGTGGGCTCCTGGTACCACCTTCTGCTGAGGAACGTCTTCTTCTCCAGGCAACTCTGCCACATTCAGAATTGCTGCCCTGGGTGGCCCAAACAAAGTATTTCAAAGTCTGGAAGTTTAGGAGGAAAGGGCCAACATGGTGCCCAGCACTCACGTGCTTATCTCTGTCTGGAAGGGCTCAGTCTGCTTCAGCTGAACCTCAACTGTGTCCAGTTTGAACTTGGCGTAGTCAACTTGAGCACTAAGGAAAAGCTCAACCTCGCGGCTGCTCTTCTCCAGGACGGTGTGAGTTGGTTCCGGGACTGCCTTGGCCACCTGCAGGCAGAGGAGGGAAGAATCACTGAGCAGAGCCCAGAAAGCCAGGCTGAGCTGAGAAATCCTTTGGCCTCCAAACTCAGCCGCATAGAAAGGACATTCAGGTTTATTTCCCTGGAAAGATGACAAAATTGGACTGTTGTACTACAGCATTGGTTTCTACCCACTGATCAAAGCAGTCACCACCACAGCTATTAATACACTCATGGGGATTATGGCCAGCTGTCAGTCCCTGTGCTTCAACCCTGAAGAGCCTCTGACCTTTTCCCTGGTCCCCTATAAATCCAGCAGGTCTCAAAGTTAGGATTAAGTTCCCCTGCTGGAGCCCTGTAGATGGAGAAGCCCAAGACTGACTAGTCCTAGAAAGAACTTCCTTCTCATCTTAGGAGAAAGTGCCCTCCAGATGGCACATGGGGGGTGGGAGCTGGCTGTGGGCATTTTGGGATGCGAATAAACTCACTGGGAAAGTCTCCAACTGCTGATGCTCTGATGGGGAAGTTGGGTTTACAGGACTTACAAAGTTCTCAGAAAGAACCTTCACCAAGACAAGTGTGTGTGGCAATAATGATAGAAAGCAAGAGTTTCTGGAGATGATGCTTCTCCAGACTCCTGCACAGTGCCTGGGCTGCTCCATAATGAGATATCCCCCACAAGACAGAGGCCACACCCAAAATCTCTGGTATCGGTGTAGGCAGAGCTCGGAGCTCATTGGTGTACGTGGAAGAGCACTTGTGCTGCTCTCCCCTTCAGAACAAGAGACAGAATGCAGTGGAATTAACTCCTTGTGGGTGAAAAGGCACCAAATCAGATGAAGAGATTTTAACACTGTAAAATGGGATAAAATCAAACGTGACCTCCCATTCAACATGGGCTGCAACACTTGGCTTGTGGCACAGACTGGCAGTTTGCATGTGGATAAAGGTCTCTTGCCCAAAGGCTTCCCCCTGTGGTGTGAGCCCACCCGCTCACTGCGCATCCGCCTCTCCCTAAAAGGCACTGCTGGTGAACCTCCCGGCTGGAGCCAATGCCCAGGGGAAGCAGGAGCTGCTCTGCCAGCAGTGCTGGTGCTCTGCTGCTGTCGGCAGGTCCTTTTGCAGAAGCTTGGTTAGCTTTTGCTGCTGTGCTTCTTACCTTCTCCTTGATAGGCCAGCGGGCTCCTGGTAATCTCTCATTGGTGTCCTCCCACTTCTCAGTGTACATTCCATCGTCCCAGTTGTAAACTTCTTCTGGTGGCAGCTGGTATTTGATCTTGTCCACCTTACAGTTCACAGAGTGCCTTTTGATGGTGACTGGGACTTTGGATTTCAAGGTCACTCTGATATCCTTGGCACAACCAGGCTGGAGGTGTCCCACCTAGGGAGAACCAGAGAGTCAAGACCAAACTGGAATCACTGGCAAGGGCAGCACTGACAGCAAAAGGGATTGATATGGCGAGCAGCTGTGCCGGGAATCTGCACCTCAGTGAGGATTTATGTGAGATTTGATAAAGCAAAGTATCAACAGAAGGTGCCACCTCCCATAACACGGAGCCTTTTCTGCTGGGCTGACAGCCCTGCCCCAGCCAGGGGGGATCTCCTGCATGGCACTGGAATGGGCTCTCACTCTGGTGACTCCCTGCCAGCTCCCAGGAACACCGGGAAAGGGTTTGAGCAACTGGGAAAGGCAGGGTTGTCCCAGCTCACCTTGGGGGAGAACTGGAATAGGGCGTCTGCCAGCCACTCAAACCGCATCACCTCCTTGCTGCGGTTGGTGACTGTGAAGGTCTTCTCGCAGAGCTCCCTGACTGCACAGTCCCCAAACTCAATGTGATTCGCTCTGATAGCTGTGAAGGAGAGTAAGAGATCTCAGCATGCAGTGAGGTCCATCCACCCCCCTCACTTTCAGAGACACGTGTATGTTCAGCTCTTCCTTGCACCAAGCCTCCCTCCCTCTGGGGGTCCCCAAGCCCGTGGCTGTGCTTGTGCCCAGCGACAAGCAGCACAGCAAACACTGCTCTGTGTGCACGGCTGGCAAGCTCACAGGCCCCCAAGTCCAGTGGGTGACAGCCCAGCCCTGGTTAGAGAGAGGACGTGCATGATCAGACATTTTCCTCTTCCTCGCTCTACCTTGGCAGCCTCTCCTCTCTTACCCTCAATGATGTCGTCCTCCAGACTGCCCTCAGCATTGCTCTTCTCGCTGTCTTCTGCTAGTCCAGGGAGGTTATCAAAGGTGAAGTCATCGTCGTAGCCTTCACCCACCAGCTCTATGTTGATTTCATTGTTGCCTGACAGTGGCACACGGATCTTCCCTTCCAGATGTTGGGCCAGGGTGGGTTTGAAAAACACATCAAACTCTGCTGACTGCCCGTGTTCCAGGAGCATGTAAGGCTTCTCAGGATGCTTCTTGGCTGCACAGCAATGGGAATCAGATTTAAGTGATACAGCTGTACAGAGGAAATATTTCCCGGGGTTATACGAGGAATAAGAGGTTGGAATCAGTTGCTTCTAAGCACAGGTTCTCCCACCAGTGGTTCCAGACCCTCTTCCTGTGTTCACAAGACTATGCCACCATCACACATATCACCACTTAAGCTGCTTAACCTCAGGTTAATGCCCAGCCCTCATTCCATCTGCTTCCAGCCAGCTCCTGCCGTATGGAAGGCTGAGCCAAGGAGTAGTTTTGGCTTCTGCTGGCTGGCTTGTGTGCTCAAGGGCTGCCTCCGTTCAGGCTGGTACCTTCCCACATGCAGCAAAGACCTCAGCCAGTCCACTGAGGTGGTGATAGTGCCCCACAGCTCAACCCACCGTGTCTCAAAGAACAGAAAAACTTCCTACAACTTGCTAGGAGGAAACCCTGCAAGGAATCCACAAGAAAAGCTCGGGGGACAGAGAGACCAAGGAAAGAAACTACGTCTAACATGTGGCTGCTGCTTAGACAAGCCAAGATCAGGGCACACCTTTTCCCTCTGTGAATGATCACGCTGCACAGTTAATGAATTTACCTTTTCCAGTGGAGTCCTCTTCCATGTCTCCAATGTGGAAGGCACGGAGTGAGGACTGCCTGCCTTTCATAAAGAAAACTCCCTTGTCATCCACGATGTGAACTGTAAACTGAGAAAAGGGAACACAGAGCACAGTGACATTGGTGTGAGTAGAGGCTGGCACGTGGATTGAGCCCGTACGGCTACTGGTCCAGCATGGGGAAGCCAGACCACCTCCCCACCTCAAACACAGCGCCCAGCACAAAGGTTAAGTGAAGTCACACAGGGGAAAAAGGGTGTTCAGAAGCATATGGATAAACAGGACAGACAGTCATGAGCAGAACGTAATTAAACCACAACTAATTTAATTAAAATGGAGTCAGCCAGTATCAAATGCAATTTCACGGAACTGGGACATCATACATGCCCACATGAGAACAAAATGTGAGCTGGGAGATGGGGGGAAAAACACCCCACCACCTTTCTTGTGTTCTGTTCAACAAGAACACAAAGAGGAAAGACTGGACAGAAAAATCACATTTTTTGGGACCTTTGTTCCATGGGACAAGCACTTGCTCCCAGCCCAGAGCACTCCCCGAGCAGGTCCTTACCTTTGTGGGTATGACGCCATCGTTACGAAGGACCAGGGGCAGTGCCTGTGAGTCCCCCAGCAGGAGCCTCCTGAAGCGCAGCACAGGGTTTCCTCTCTTGCTCCGAAGGCCTGGGTACTCGACTGTCACCTGAGGCACGTGCCCCTCTCCACTGATAGTGAAGGTCAGCTGTTGGGGTTTCGTATTCACAGAGCTGCTGGAGAGGCACAGAAACCATTTCAGCCAGAGCCTTCCAGAATAACAGTTCTAAATAATTTCCCTGATTTGAATCATGCTGTACAGCAGATAAATAATGAGGCACCAGATGAGACGTGGCAAATCCTCTGGCTGCAGTGATATGAGACATATGCAACAAGCAAAAGCACACCATGAAAACAGTACGAAGGCAAGAAGGGAAAACCAAACCAACAGCACCATCAGTAAAGATTATTTCCAAGGATACTACAAAAGGAACTGCTTGTTAGGGCAGAAAGCTGACTTCCCTGTTCCAATTCAGCCACTAAAGGCTTGGGGAAGGGCAGGTCAGAGCCCCAGTACACAGGTCCCAGGGAGAGGAACTGGGCTTCTCTTTGATAAGAGCTCAAATCACTCCCCTGATATAAAAATAGCTTAATGCATGCAGGGAACCACACAGGATCACTTCCTTTTACAGAAATAAGGAGGAAATCTTGACTTGCTGGCACAGAAACTGCTTCATCTAAGCCTTTTGTCCTTGGAAAGCCCCAGCTCAGCTGTTGCACTTCTCAATAACTTCCAGTTGGCTACCTAAGGCCCTCTCTTCAGAGTCCCTCACACAGGCTGAAGTATCCTCCCCATTTTTCTGCTCTGCTCTGCCTAACAGTTACTACCTCCCAGATCATCTCATGCCAAGTACTCTGCCTAAGAGTACTGAAAGCATTAGAGGCACCAAGAGGAGAGGCAGCTACCAGAACGGTCCCCCCCAATACTTCACAGGGTCACTCACCTTTTTGGGATAACAACAGAAGCTGTGAAAGTACACTGGTGGTCCTTCTTTTCTTCTGGAGTGAAGGTCACTGTAGCAAAGCCATGAGATAAGCCAGGAAGCTTCATCTCAACAGGATCCAACTTGAAGATGTGGCTGATGAGGTTGTGAGGCTTGGGGGGAACCCACAGTGCAGTGTTAGTGTCACATCTTTCAGTGTGACCCAGTACATCCATAGATGCATCCCTGGGAACAGCCCCAGACAGCCTGTCTTGCTTCATGCTTCCCTGGGCAGGCTCCTCCATCCCAGGGGATGCTGACCTTGCGCCAATGCCCAGGCATACAAAAGCTTGCTTTGATGGCTGGGTAGCCACCCCAACACATGTGGGAGGTTGGGGCAGCATGGAAAACCCTGCAAATAACCCAGGACTGGCCTTTCAAGAGAAGGAAAAGCCAGGAAATGCTCTGCTTTGAGCTCTGTCCCATCAGTCCGTAACAGCCCCTCTCTGAGTGTGCTTTCCAGAGATGTTCAGGATTCCCACCAAAGACCCAGAAGCGTGAGCCAAAATTTGCTTGAGAGATGTGGAATTCAATGCAAGTGCCCCCCTGGCATTGCTGCTCTGCCCTGCAGTTCGACCTGCACTGAGCTGGACTAGTCCAGCTGGGCCAGAGAATGCAATGATTCTGGAGAACAAGGCAGGCTCTCACATGGCCTTTAGAGAGCAGTGGTCACCTTGGCCTCTTGTTCTTACCTCTCCAGGCAAGGCTTTGATGGAGAGGACCACATTACATGGGATACTGCTGGCATTAGAGATCTTGAAGTAAGCTGTGGCCCGTTGCCCAACCAGAACTTTGGTGAAGATGAATGTGTTATCATCTCTGATGAACACACCATTGCCTTGCACTGACTGTAATGTCTGGTGGAGATTGATGTTGCTGTGGATCGGGTACTTCTCAAAGATGGATGTGACGTCTTCAACAAGTGCTGCAGACAGACCAGAGGGAGGGCTGAGGCTGGAGAAGCCTCTGCTGAATTTACCTGGACCCAGTTGGCCTCTCAGAAGGCTTCATAAGCCCTTTCTGCCCAGGTGACTGCAAAACCCAGCCTTGGATAAGAGAGCTCAGTCAGTGAGGATGGAGCTCAGTCAACCTCAGTCTTAAAGGGCATTGCTTTCCTTTTATGCTTCCACACATCCCTCCCAGCCTCTCCCCACTGGTGGACTTGAAAACGACTGCAACCTCTGAGGATTTTAAGGTGGGACTTCAGGACCAGGGTGCCTCTCTATGCAAGTAGCAAGTTTAGGTGCTGATCAGCAGCAGGACTGCCCATGGCAACCTGTGGACAGTACGTACCTGGGAAGCAGGACTCGGCAGTCAGAGTAAAGGGAATGCCGAGGGGATTGTCCTTGGGGTCTCTGTTGCTGATGTCAATGTACACCTGCTCCTCGCATTTCCCCTCTGCTCCTGCGTTGCAATCCACTGTGATGTTTTGCTTGCCCCAAGGACCGATGGAGCCGGAGCAAGGGGACACGGTGAACATGCCTACAGTGAGCTGAGCCTGCAGAAAGAGCACCAGGACAGGCTGATGCCCGACAGCCGTGCCCTGAACACCCCCAGCAAGGAGGATGCCACGCCTCGGCCTCCAGCTGGGCCCAAGCACCCAGTGTCAGGGCAGGGAAGGACGACTCCACAGCCCAAAGGCAGCCCCAGGATGAGATGAACAAGCCAGAAGGAGCTGCACGTCTGTCCCGAGTGGCAGAGAGGAAGGAGTTTGGTGAAAAGAATGAAGGTGGTAGCTGGGATCCTTCAACCTCCAGGGGTACAGGAGAGCAGAAAGGACTGAGAGCAATGATGGGAGAGAGGGAGAGGATTGGAAAGAAGAAAAAGCAAAGTTGTCAGTGCTCTACAGATTGGGAGTTCAGATGGGGACAGTTTGCTCCTGTGGTGTTCACAGATCTGTGCTGGCTAGCAGCCACCAAACACAGGACCTGCTCCCCTCTCTTGACCCCACAACTGCAGGTCAGAGCCAGAGCATGGGACTGTCAGTGGAACTGAGCAGATAATGGACTCTCCATCCCGCAGATCATGTCCTATCCCTCATGTCCTATCCCCAGCCTGGGCACAGCTGCATCCTCCCCCATCCCCTGCAGCACCACATGCTGGGGAGGAGCAGGAGCCACCCACCTGTGTCGAGTGCGTTTTTTCCCTGACCGAGGGGGCAGATTCCTCTTCCTGTGAACTGAGAGGAGAAAGCAGAGATGTGTCATGCTGAGCTCCCCTGCCTTTGTCTGAGGCCAAAGCTGGCCTTCCTCCCCATGGAGGAAAGCCTTCCTGCTCCCGATGGCCCCTGGAGAGCTGCCTGCAGCACGCATTGCTGCAGCTCATGGACAGAGCAGCTCTGTCACCAGCTTTGTCCCACACATGGGGATACTGAGGTGTTGTTTTCCTCCCTCTTCCCAAGCCAGCAATCCAAATGGACAATAACCCAGGTCTGGCTGCCTGTCACACACCAGCTGTGTGGTGGTGCCTCCTCAGACAAGAAAGGCTGGTGCAGGTCTTCTCTTACCTTTGCAGTGGAGGTGCTTGGTGGATGAAGAATTTGAAGTTGAGGGCGCCTTTGTTCTCTACAGTTAAGACCTGGGTCTTCTTGGTGCCCTTAATCATGGTACCAAAGTCGATGGGCGAGGCAGGCTCGATGCTGTACTTGCTGTACACTGCTCTCGCCGACACCCTCACTGGGATGGTGGCAACAGTCTCACCTCCCACTTGGGGATCAAAGACCTGCAACCAAAGGAGGGGTTGGTAAACACAGCAGAGGCCAGTCTCTACCCCTGTCCCCTGACCCCACCCCAGGTCTCCAGCAGCTCACCCTCCCTATTTAAAGGCCTCTTCCAGAGCCAGATTTACAGCTCTCTTATGAAGCCTCCCAAATGGTTCTGGAAGTTTTTGTTTGTGTATGTAGGAGAGAGGATGCCCCAGCTAAAAACTTCTTTGCCAAAGACACCTCTCCTGCTTATGCTCCCAAGACACACTGTGCTAATATAGCCAGGCCCTGGCAGCTCACCTGGCAGAGCAGGATGGGTCTGCTCTTGAGAAGCATTTCAGTCATAGGGTGGAAGAGGATCTCAACTTTCACAGGTGGTTTGGAGGCTTTCAGCACAGCCCTCTGTGGCCGGACAGTGAAATGAGATTTCAAGTCACCCTTCTTGGAACTTCCAGTTGTCAGCTTGAAACTGTGGAGAAAGGGAAAGAATGAAGACCTCTGCAGTTGAAAGTACAGGTGCCACCAGCACAGCCAGGACTTTGCATAGGACCAGAAAAAAAAGAAAAGGGAGCAGCACGGGAACAGGTTCTAGCCATGGACAGAATGGACAGAGGGAGAACGCAGGCCTAGGAGCCTGAGGAAAAGCTCAGCACCAGGCAGCTGGACTCACTTGTACTCAATGTCATATAAGCCTTTGTTCTTAAGACTGAGGACTTCCTTCTTATTATCAAAGACATTAATGGTTCCAAAATCAACGCTGCCGTCTGGACCTGTAGAAAACCCGTAGAGTGAGGTAAGAAATGGTGAATATTTGTGAGCTGCTGCAGAGCACTCCCGGTCACAAGCTACATAGTTGGAGTTCTTGTATGGCACAAAACCCTCTTCAGCAAGTGTCCCTTCTCAGAAGTGTTCTCTAGCTACTTGGCTGCCCTTTCTCTTCTTACTCCCAAGTATCTGCAGGGTAGAAGCCAAGGAGCTTGGTTTCCATTTCCTTGCTTCCAAGCACAAATCCAACTGCTTTATGTGCTGTGCTGAGCCTTTGGGCATTGCCAACTGCCTGTTCAGATGACTGTTGTTTCAAAGCACCAAATGCAATCTGCACATGAAGCTGCACATTTCCAAGTTCAGAAGGGAGAGACTCAAGGCTGTTGGTGCCCTGACAGTGCTTTACTTCACGCAGCTTGCAAGGTATGTGCTTTATGGATCTGTGCCACCCTTGCCTGCAATGCCATCCCCTCCCAAGGGCTTTGGTTGCCCACTTGCTAAGGTAGTAAAATGCATCTGGACTGTGTTGTCTGGGAGGCATCCACTGACCTTCAGGCATGTTGATGCTCAGATTAACATCATAAACCTCCACAGAGACTTTGATGGTTTCCGCATGAACAATGCCCAGGATGTTTTCTGTATCTGAAACCTGAGGCAGCAAGAAACAAACACTGCTTAGACCATTCTTTTGGAAGACAGTCTCTAAGTCCTTGTCTCTTCCAGCTGCTCCCCCCATGGCCTCCCTGGCTTGACAAGCGTTTGTGGACTCCCAAGCTTTCCTAACCTGCCCATTTCACAGGCTGCCCCAGTGGGATTCTGCTGCAGTAAGAAACCTTATCAGCCCAATTCTGCACTCCCACAGCAGGGAATGGTGCTGCTAAAGCACCCTTGAGAGGGCCAGGGCTGTAAACACAACCACAAGAAATGTGAGGTGTCCCAGAGCAGGTGGCATTGACAATTAATGCCCTCCTCTTCAATCACCTCGCATGCTTACTGAAATGCAGCCTCTAAACCACAGGGAAGAAAATCCCAGAAAGGGTCCAGAGAGAATGCTGGTCTGTACAACCAAACAACAGCCTTCAAGCGTGCACATCAGCAAGGAGGCTGTGGTACAGGCTGCGGATGCAGAGCCTGGGCACCCGGCCAACCCAGCACAGAGGCAGAAGTTGGGGCCACAGCACCCCCGTGTCTGTCAGATGCAGCTCTCTCTGTCCCTAAGAGCACACGGCTGCTTGCTCTGCCCTGCTCTGCCAGGAAGGCCCAAGTCTCTCTCACCTCCACTCGGATCATCTTATTTATGATGCCAATCTTCTCAGCCCTAAAATTCAGTTTAACTTCTAAGTCTTTCCGGGGCCCAACAACGCCCCTGCCTTGTGACACAGAAAAATCTTCTCCAAGGTCCTCCAGCCCACTCAGATGCCATGCCATGGGCAGTGGGCTGTCATTTCTAAGGACCAGGGTCTGGGTGTCAGTCCTGCAGAGACAGGAAAACATTCAGTGTCAGCTGCTTGGTGTTCACACCAGTCTCGCCATTGAATGCAGCTCGAAGCAGCTCTATCTGAGCCTCTGGAAACAGAGTCTAATCTCTTTGTCACAAGCCCTGGAGTGCCCTCAGCCATGGGATGACTGACCTGTGCAGAAGAAGCTTGTTGAATTGGAGCTCCTGGGGGCTGACCCCCAGCTTCACATGCACCCCTTCGCAGCACAGTCGGAACACCACTGGCTCTGCGTTGTCCTTGACGTGGCAGATGAGACTGTCTTGCATGAGGCCAGTGGAAGTCGGGTACGCCCAAATAGTCAGCTTCTGAATCCGTCCCCACAAAAAGAAATACAAAGAGCCCTCTGTGAGCAGGAGGAACGGCACTTCTGCGGTGCCTGCCCTACCTGCTCACCTCCTACCTTCTTCTCTTTGGGCTGCAGCCTCATGCTGGGAGGGTCCAAAAGGAATGTCTCTCCTCTGCTGTCATTCTCAAAGGAGAAATGGACCTCTGCCTCCATGGGGGAGTCATTGAAGATGGTTAACTTCTCACTGTTGTCGGGGCAGTTCTGTGCCTTGTACCTGTCCAGAGAAGGGGAAAAGGCTGCAGAGGAGACTGTTGCCCTCACCACACACCGAGGAAAGCACTGTGTGCCAGCTGCAGGAGGTGGCATTGGAAGACCATGGTCTAACAAGCAGGGGAAGAAAAAGGATCCCTGTCAGGGGCACGAGGCAAGGTATGTGTGCTCATCCTTGCCTGGCTTTGATGCCTGCCCCTATACCTGGTGCCTGCACCCCAGAAGCGTGACGATGCACAGGCCATTTCAAGAGTGTTTCACACAATATAAATTCAAAGGGCCTGGAAAAACAACAACACACCAGGCACAAGGGTTCTTTCCCCTTCTTTCTTGGGGTGCCTTCCCTGCAGAGGATAGAGAAAGGCTTTGGAAAAGATGTTTTCAAAATAGTTCTGCTTATCTGTTTTAGAAAGTCGTCAGACTAGCACGGGTTAGCTCAAAAGTGTGAGGGAAAGAAATCAAAAGCATCAATTCCCAAGGGGAATGTGAAAGATAACAAATGACCCTTCCCTGAGGTGTGCAACTGAATTTGGAGTGAAAGGGTTAAAGAGGCAAACAGAAATCTCAGACCATCCATCAGCCTGGCCCTCCAGAGCTCCCATGGAGACAAGAACTTAACTTCAAATATTATTAAAAAAATAAAAACAAGAGTGACATTAAAACCAGAAATATGCCAACAGCTACAATGACAACATTTTTAGGCAGACTTTTTCCAGCACTGCGGATGCACTGGAATCTCAGGAAAATGTAATTCCTGCTGTAGGTTCCCCTCTGACTCACACATATTGGCAGGTCAAATCACAAAATCTCACTACTATTAGAGATTAATGCAAGGTTTACAAAACCATCTAGAGAATACTTGCTTGTTTAGTCTACCTGTAGAGCTCAAAGCACTTGAAAAAGCACCATAAAGTTCGTTTCCTAAGGGGTGGAGCTGAGATGTGGAGGGGGACACAAGTTGCCCCAAGTCACCTTCGGGCTGACAGCAGCATGTGGCTCTGGACACCAGGGCACCCACCAGGTTGGCAAGGCAGCTCCTCCAAGGCTCATTTGCCTGTTATCTGCTCACGCTCACACATCTGTGGTCCCTCACCCCATGTGTCTGCCAGGTCTCTGCCTGGGACTGCCCTGCATTGTGCCACTGGGACAGTGTGTCTGCAAGTGTGTCCAGGAGAGCACAAGGCCCTGGAGATCCCCTCCCGACATCTCAG
>NW_021938838.1:16444955-16450279 GCF_001715985.3 Manacus vitellinus
GACGTACTCCTTGACGATGATGTCCTCCTTCTCCTTGTTCTTCCTCCAGCGAGGAAACACCAGCCTGGGCAGACAAAATGGGGAATGAGGAGCTCTGACATGCTCCAAGTAGGAAATCTAGTCAGAAAGCAATCACCCTTCCTGGTGGCTGAGGTTCAGCCTCCCAGCTCCCAGCAGAGGAAGAGATGCTGGGTGCCTCAGGCAGCACCATCTGCCCCAGCCAGAAGGTCACAAGGGGCAGCCCTGGCTCTGAGGTCGGGGGTGCAGTGTGGGATGCTCCCGTGGCCCAGCCTTACCGTGGGTTCTGGCTGATGCTGGGGTACAGGGCAGTGGCACTGCAGGGTAACTGGTACAGGCGTTTTGACCCCAGGATCTCAAAATTCATCATCTGGTCAAACTGCCCTGGCATTGTGGTGCTGAAGCGGATCTTCAGTTCCACCTCCCCGTGGGCAGGAACAATCCACCGGAACTTTCTCAGCCTGGCAGTTAAAAAGGAAGCTTCAGACATTGCTAAGGGGCAAACGAGACAAGGAGGAGGGCTGTGCACTCGCCATCCCACGGAGGCACTGGCAGAGGGTCGCTGCGGAGCTGAGGACAATGGACCTTGCTTGGCAAGATGAGCGTGAAGCACAGGGATCACCTCCTCCCCTGCAGCTCACCTGGTAGGTCTCTCAAGGGTTGAGTCACTCTGCAGTTTGCTTTTCCTTGACTCAGGTGAACTTCTGGGTGTTTCTGGGGAGTGATCCCGGAGACTTTTCGGGCTCTGGGGAGAGTTCCGCTTTTCCTGGGGAGAGTTGCATCTGCTTGTGTCTTCCTCCTCCTTCAAATGGTCCTCTGCCTCTGCCTCTGGGGCCTTGGCATAAGGGGAGAGAGAAAAGGGAGAGAGAGGTGAGACCTGCCCTGAGACACCCCCATCCTGGAAAGCAGAATGGGGTTTGTTAGCCAACAGGAGAGAGAATAAATAATCACCACCTGCCCACGAACTTGGTCTTCCTTATTGGTCTTTGTCTTGCCTCGGACACCCCTCCTTACCCAGGACCCTCTCCCTGCTGAGGACCCTCTCATCAAGGCAAGTTGATGGGTTTAAGTGATTTTTTTTCCTGTTGTCTTACAGAACTGCTCTATGTCTATGCAGAGCCATCTCTTTTCCCTCATCCCTGGTGGAAAGGATGCCTGCAGACATGGGGCCCCATCACGTCTTCACTGCCCCTCCATGGTGACCCTTTTCCATCTGACCTGTTCCCTGCCCTGGCACCCTCACTGAAGGCACAAAAGGAGTACCCACCACATCATCTTCTGCAGCAGCACTTTCAGGTTCAACGAGGATGAAGTGTCTGAGGTCTTCTGCTGCTGCGGGGACCCTGTCCTCCTCTGGGTAGGGGACCACAGAGAAAAGAAAGCCTGGGAGAATGGGAGGCCCTAAGGGACCCAGTCCCAGAGAGTCCAGAATCTAAAACAGAAGAGAAAAGCCTGTTTATACTCCTGTCACCTTCATTCTCACCCTCCTTCTCTAAAGGCCCTGAGCTTTTGGCAGTGGAGTTTTTGATTTATATGGAGTACAAGTGCTTTTTTAAGCCCAGTGGGTTAGCAGGCTCCAGAGCAGGACCTACAGTGGGACCAAGAGAGAAACCTCTCCCAAGTGACTCAGGTGAAGAGAACAATGCCTGTGAGCTGCTCTGCCCTGGGACCATTTTTTATGATTTCCAGACTGAGAAACTCTCTAAACAGATGGGATGCTTGGACACAGAGCACTCCCACTTTCCACACATCTGAGGGAGGCTGAGAACATCCACATAGATACTGTGGAGCTATTGTGGAACATCATCAGTGCCTCGACAAGGCTCTGTGTTGTTATCACCTGGGGGACACACTGTTCCAGGGCCCCAGACCACGTCAAGCTCAGCATTTGAGCCTTGCAGGCTTTTACCTGCTTTGCTGGTGGCAGCTTCTTGCTCTTCAGGATCTTCTCAAACATGTTTTCACGACGCGTGATGCGGAAGTCCAAGCAGGGCACTCCGGTACTATGGCTTCTGACTTCCCCTTCCTGCTGAAGGCTCTTGTGGCTGCCATGTTCTTCCAAAGACTTCTTCTCTGGCCTTTCCAGAGACATACTGCTGCTCTTCTCACCTTTGTGTTTAGGGGAAGACTGGGACTTGTTCATGATACCCTGAACCCTGTCCCAGGATGACAGAATATGTCTGATCTCCTTCTGTGCAGACTCATAGATGTTAAACCTCAGGTCCAAGATCATGTCCCGCTTACTTGGGACCTCTGGGATTTTAGTTTCTTGCTGCTGTTGTTTTGCAGCTGCTGTTTTCCCCTTACGGACCTCTGGTTTTTTCGTTTCTTGCTGCTGTTGTTTTGCAGCTGCTGTTTTCCCCTTACGGATGTCTGCACTTTTCGTTTCTTGCTGCTGTTGTTTTGCAGCTGTTGTTTTCCCCTTACGGACGTCTGCGCTTTTCGTTTCTTGCTGCTGTTGTTTTGCAGCTGGTTTTTTGCTCTTCTGCTGGACCTCTGGGCTTTTGGTTTTCTTCTGCTTCTTTGAGGCTTTTGACAATGCCTTTTTTCTTTCCTCCTCCTCTCGAGCCAGCCGCTCCTGCTCTCTTCTGCAAGTCAAAGAGAAAACACCCCCGAGAGTCACTATCAGAAAAGTAATCCCAGCTGGCTCTGCCCTTCACTCCTTGACCCTGAGGCCAGGCAGAACTGTTAGACCATCTCTGTGGACCTTCCTCAACCCAGAGAGCTTGGGAACATCCCAAGTGAGGAAGGGTGGGAGGTGAAGTGCTGGGCCAGCCAAACCTAAGCCTTGCCATCATAAGGTATGAACTGTGCAACTTCTCCCCTGAGGTCCACCTGGACACCTCCAGCACGCTGCCAAAGGCTGATCCACCATCTCTCTGCAGTGATGACTGAAGCCCTCTCTCTCTTGGTTTCCCAGTTTAAACCTGCCCATAAATTGCTTAACACCTACTTATCCCTCCTCCAATGCTTACTTGGCTCCTTCTTCCCCCTTCTGCCTGGGCAGAGCCTGCTCATTAATGAGAATAATCATAGCAATCAGAAAGCAAAGGCTGCAGGAACTCCCCTCCTGCAAATCAGGCTCTGAACCACCAGGTTTCCTGCTGGAACACAGCTGTGACCAGGGCACACTTGTGCTGTCTGTCCTGGGAACTGATTTGAAGCAGCCCTGGCCATCTCCTCCCAGTTCAACAAACATCAGCCTGGGCTGAGAGAAGTGCTGAAACACAGGCTCGCTTTAAGCAGCTTCCCCTCCCAGCTCCACACTCTTCCTGTGCGTCCTCCTGAGCTGGGCTGCCCTGCTGGGCCAGAGCTTCTCCTGGGTTCACCTGCTGCTGCAGCTGAAGGGCAGCCTAAGCTTTTATGGATGGTGCTCCACCCTAAGGAAAGCCCTGACACATCAGCATTGCAAGGACTTCATCTAGAGCAGGACTGGGGTCTAAATCAAGCCAGCACAGCTGTGTCCCACACCAGCCCACACCACAATCCTGTGGGTTTGGTGAAGGAGGGGGATGATGAAGAAGATGAGAATCAACATCACACACTTTGAGACACTTCTGTGGGCAGTGGCAAGGCAAGCCCAGAGCCCAGCTCCCCACAGGCCATGTCTAAGCCAGAGGGCTCATGGCTAAAATAGAGAGAAGACATTCTCATCTCAACAGAGGAAGGTCCTTCCTCTCTTGGGAACTGGGGACCTGGACCTGGCCATCCTTTTGCTGCTTCTGGCCTTTGCTGCTGAACCCCTCTGAGCTCAACCAAGGTCCTTGGAGCAGAGAAACTCTCCGGGGACACTACCCTGAGGAGTAACCCAGAGGAGGTTTACTTACCTCTCCCTCCGCTCACGCTTGATTTTTTCTATTTTGTAATCAAGAAGAGCTTTCTGCTTCTCAGTGAGGGCTTCATACTCATCCACATCCACATCCCAGAGACGTTTTTCCTTTCTCCGGGCAGCTTCTTCCTTCTCCCGTGCTTCAGCACAGACCACAAGAGAAGCCATCAGTGACTGCAAGCAGAGCTTGGGGCTCTGGGTCAGCTGGGAGGATTCACAGCTCTTTCCTGACCCAGCCTCTCACCCTGCCAGGAGACACTGCGGAGCTCACATCCCTGCACCAGAATTCAGACAGCCCCCTAAACTGTGGCCTGGCTCAGGTGCACCATGGCTGTGGACAGCTGGCTGGGGGTTAGTCACTGAGCCACACCAGCTTGCACTTGCACCGAAGCTTTAATGATTGAGATTAAGGTGAGTCTTACAGCCTCAGCTCTGCTGTATTTAAAGAAGCTGTGAGCTGAGTGCTGGCTACACTGAGGCAGAAGGTGGAAAGATCAATAAAAAGATTTCTTACAAGCTCTGCTGCAAACCCAGATACACACAGCTAAGGGTGAGGGCTTGAGAGAGATTTGAGAGGGATGGAGATATCTCACCTTTCTGCTGTTTTTTAGCTGCCTTCTTCTCTCTTGCAGCCATCCGCCTGCCTTTCCAAAACTCAGAATCCTGGAAGATGTTGACGACGTGGATATGCGGGCGATTGCTGACAGCTTTGAGTATACACAGGAGAGAAGATGCCAGGCTGCTCGCAAAGAGGGTCTCCAGGCCATCAAAGACCACTCCCCTGTAGCAGTCGCTCAGCTGCCAGGACAGACAAACAGGAACAGCGAGTCAGCCATCGCAGATGTTGGGCTCGCAGCGGGTCAGTAAATGCAGATGTCTCAGGACACCAGCTGCTGTCATTCCAAGTGCATTAGCTAGGACCAGCTTGGGTCTTGCACTACACTCTGCTAACTTAGGGCATCTGCAGCTTCCCCCAAGGATCTCTGCATGCAGCACAGGTTCCTCCAGCAGCAGGCATACATACTCCTCTCTGAGTTGTACCTCACTGCCTGTCTCTCTGGAGCAGGAACGTCTCTGTTTCCTCCAAGCCACATACCTGCAGCCGTTCAGAGATGATCTCCACTAGCAATTCCTTGGGCAGCACACAGCTCAAACACTTCCTAATTTTCTCCTTTCTCCCCGTCCTGGTGAGGATGATGAATCGCTGTGGCGCAGGAGCGGTGGCACAGGAAATGGCTGTCATCTGCAATGTGGAACATGGTAAGGAAAATAAACCCCTGCAGAAAGCCCTGGACAGTTCCCACTGCTGGGCTCGGATCTGGGCTTCCTCTCTAGCGGAGACAAGGACAACCCTGCAGTGCAGGCTGGCAGCTGCAGGAGACAGCCCTGGAGGGCTCATCCCTTGGCCAGCAGAGACCCAAGCTTGCAAGCCCCCGGCACAGCCTCCCACAGCTTTGCTCGCCGCCTGCAGCCAAGT
>NW_021938838.1:16450735-16451772 GCF_001715985.3 Manacus vitellinus
CCCAATGGGCACAGCCTTGCCCCTGGAAGGGACACGGCACTTGTCCCCCAGCCTGCTGGGCACTAGCAGCACTGCTTCCCAGAAGCAGCTCCTTCCCTGCTTATCAGCACACCAGCCCATACTGGATTTTAAAGCCAGCTCTAGGTCCCTCCTAACAAATGTGCATGCAGGTGACACTGCTAGCACAGCAGTTCCCCTATGGATCAAACCAAAGATTCATCCTCCAGGACCATTGTTCCACACCTTGCACCCATCCTGCATTTTCACATGGAGACTGTAACATGCAGCCCTGCCCCAACTGCATCACCCATCTTTGCTGGAGCTAAATCCTCCATGTGGGAAAACCCCAGCTGGGATCCACACCCTTCTTCCTTCCACCAGCTCTGAACCCAACCAGGTTCAAAGCGGAGCAATGCAAAACTTCTCCCCACACTGAGCAGGTCTGCCCTCACCCTGCAGAGCTCAGGGCACCAACTGCCCAGTAAAGTTTCCTGAAAGTCTGCAGTCTGATCTGGAGAACAGCACAGCGTGCACAAGCTGTGTGACCCGACAGTGGGCATAGGAAAATCTCTGGAGAAAAGAGCTCATCTATAGCATGTCTCTCATTGGAAACTTCTGTGGGAGGTTATTCTTCCCTTCCTCTCATGTTTGCAAAGCCACACTCATAGTTGTTTTGTGCTTAATGAGCCACTTCAGAGGGCTTTTTCCTTGTGAAAGTGGGCAATGGTTCTGCCTGCCCATGAGGAGCAAGCTGGATTCAGCTTTGAGGAAATATAAAAAATTCAGAGAAAGAGACAGGTGTGCTTCACCACCCCTAGAAAAAGGAATATGTGCCAAAAATGGCAGTAAAAGTGCCCCTGTCAGGAGCCCTTAAAATCGAGCTTTTTGTTTTAAAACTAGCCAGAGATGCACAGCACCCATGTCCCCTAAGAGACCCGAGGGCTGTCAAACCATTTCTCTGAGCAAGCAGAAGTGGACGGTCGTGGTGGTTTCCTAAGCATGCTCTGGGTGCAGCGTTTCTCCTTACCCGGCATCTG
>NW_021938838.1:16451915-16457253 GCF_001715985.3 Manacus vitellinus
GCCCCGCCGAGCTGCGCTCGTCCGACATGGCTTCTGTCACCACCTCGGCCAGGGACAAGCGGGTGACACCGTAATACTTGGACAGGGCGGCTGCCACCCTTGACTTTCCTGAGAGAGAGAGGAAGACTGCTTGGTGACACTTCCACGTGAGGCATTTTCAGGGACAGGCTCTGGAAAACTCACAGACAAGTTTCGAGGATGGTGGGAGAGCAAGTGCCCTTCTAGGGGAGACCACAAGGGAGGCAGCTTTAGCATGGTTATGAGCACTGAACTCCAGCCCCAGGTGGATCATCTCCACCTCATATGCAGCTGAGGACTTTGTCTCAGGCACCATGGTCCACCAGGATGCATTTCTCCTGCTTCCCCCTCTCCTTGCAGCCCAGGGCTGTGGCTCCCGTACCTGTCCGGGGTGTCCCATAGACGATGATAACAATCCCTCTGGGCATTTGGGCTTTGATCTCTTCTACAACGGGACGGGTGTAGCGCCTGATGGCCTGACGGATGGGCCCGTCAGACTCATCCACCATGTCCTTTAACAACTCGATGCTCTCTTGAAGCGCTGCTGTGCAGAACCAGTAGAAAAGTCAGCCTCCTGCCTACCTTGGATCCTGATCGTCCTCCCTATCCCCTCAGATCCCAGGAAAGGAGACAGCTGAAAGCAATGTGAGCTTGTGCTTTTGTTGCTGGGAAGGAGCAAATATAAAAGAGCCAGTGATATTAGACCTGGTCCTACTGGCTGAAGTAGCATCCATCTGATGCTACTCTTTGTGGCTAAGGGACGAAAGGGGATATCCTGAATATTTCCCCAGTCCGTGGCAGGCAGATAGGAGCTTGCTTTGGCTACACTCCAGGTTGGCAGAGGATGCCACAGCCCTTCACCCAGGAATTCCTCCACCAGGCAGGAGATCAGATGGCTGCTAAAAGCATGGGCTTTGCATGGAGAACAAGGTGACAGAACGCTCAGGGTGTGTGGGCTGGGCTCCCTGCTATGTCCACAGTCAGAACAGCCAATGCCAAACCCTTACCATTGTCCTCACCTGATTCTTCCTTGCACTTGGACATAATTTCTTGACCCAGAGCTTCCATCTTCTTCCATTTCTCATAATATTCTAGCACCTCTGGAGGCAGCTTCTCACCCACAGCACGTGGAGGCATCACCACGGCTGCCTGGTCTCCAAACTCCTCCAGTGTCCGCAGGATCTGTGTGTGTGGGGAAGAGAAACCATCCATAAGATTCCTCTATCAACCTCCATCATACCAACAGACTCAGCCCATCTTCTCCCTCCTTCCTTCCTCCCAACAACACAGGCTATCCAAGCCCCTCCACAGACTGCCAGCAGGGATGGCTCACCTCAAAGTGCCACCAGGCTTTGCCTCAGGGATTGCCTCCATCTCCCTGGCACAAGCCTGGGAAGGCTGGAGTGCTGCAGAGCTTGGGGAGCACACACATGGGGACCAGACCTTCCCTCTCACCTTCTCCTCCTCACGGTACTCCTCGTCAAAATCCAGGGAGTAAAATTCAATGGGGAACTCGCAGGGGTTCTTCACCACCACTGTCCTCTCCAGCTCAGGGCTGCACGGCAACACTGCTCCCAGCTTGATCTCTGTGGGGCTGAACTCCAGCCGTGGCTCCAGACCCTGTCCTGAGATGTGCAGTACAAGGAGCTGGCTGCTCCCATGAACGTTGATCTTCAACTCGGTTTTGTAGGACTTCTACAAAAAAAAGAGAAAACTTGTCCATGAAGTCCTAGGTGACAGGACCCCAAATACAAGCCTTGCCCAAAGGTCAGGGGTGTTATCAGTCCCTTCAGGGGGAATGGAAACCCAGATATTTACTTATGGTAGGGGCTACAGCATCTGTGTCCTTGGCTCTGAGTAACTGGGATGAATCCTGGTGTGCAGTGTAACTGGGTATTTGGGTATGAGATGGATGTAAAATGGATTATCAGATGTTCTCTCCCCTAGTCATGGAGGAGCACATGAGAAAGGCCCTCAGTCCTGGCACTGCTGCATCAGGCAAACACCACCTCCATGAGAGAGGCAGATAAGCTCTTGCTGGCTAAAAATAAAGGTTGTCTTCTCTGCTCAGTGTTTGGTTCTGGTCAAAGCCTGACACAAGATGGTTGGTTACATCTTTCTAGCAATGAAAAGATCCCTGGGACTGTTCTTGGGCATGGAAGCACTTGTGTCCCTCCTGTTACACCCTGTCAGTTTCCAAGTCCCCATGCAAAGGGCTTTTGGGAATGTTCCATCCTTGAAGTCGACTCCCCAGCTGCACAGCAATGTGTAGGCAGGCTGGGCCAGAGCCCCAGAGACTGCTGGCAGCACACCACTACAGGTGACTGTCCTGCCATGCCCAGGAAGGTGTCTGGTGGCTGTTTTGTCTGTTGGTGCCAGCAGCAGGATGAGCCAGCATTGGCCCTTCCAGGTTGATGCCCTGTGACTGTGCCAGCTGCTCTGCACCCAGCGTCGCAGGCTGCAAATACAACCAGGCAAGGGGGAGGACGAGGGGAGTCAGGCAGATCTCCCCCATGGGCAGAGAGGCAGCCACAGCACAGTGCCCTGATGTTCTCTGTGAGGCACCTCTCAGAAGGGTGTGCTGCAGGGGAAACTGAGGCCCAGTGAGTGCAGGGCTTCCAGAAAGCTGCCTGTGGAGGAAAAGCTCATCTGCCACTCCCTGCGTCAGGCTCTCCTTACCACCCTGCCCTGAGAGAGCTCCTGGGGCGACACCTGCCAATCTCACCTCTTCCAGGGGGGAAAACTGGATCTTTAGGTCACACCACTCTCTACCATAAAGGGTTCCCTCCTGGGCCTTCCACTGAAAGACTTGGGAATCGTCCTTCACAGCCTGGAGCTCCTTCTGATGCACAGCTGGTTTTGAACATTTGTTCACCTGAGCACAGAAAACAGTTGTGTGAGGTCTCCTTGGTCTGTGAGGACAGAGCCTTGGTTCCTGGAGTGCTCTGAGATCCTGTCCCGGTGCTGAGAGCACCCAAAGCAAACCCAGCGTGGCCCCCACAGTCTAGAACTGGAGGGACAACCTGCAGGCAGGGCAAGCAGATGGGGAGCCAACCATCCTGTCTTCGGAGGAGGAGGAGGAATGGGTGATGATGGCAGAGAAGCAAAGCATCAGACAATGGAACAGGTCCAGGCAAAGCAACCTTGATCTGGACCCTCAAAAGCTTCCTCAAACACGTTGCAGCAAGCACTCAGGCAGCCACAGGCACAGAAAAGGCAGGAGGTGCAAAGAAAACCCGACCGCAACGTTCCGTGTTACATTCGCCTGGGCTTTACCTTCTTGGCAGGTTTGCTGGCACTGAGGAACCATTCACAGGGCGCGTTGAACGGGTTGTAGAGTCGGACCGTTTCACACCAGCACTGCCCAACCTGGACATCAGGGAACTGGAGTCTGTCCTTGGAGAGGCTGAGCAGTGGCTGAATCACAATGGCACGGAGGCGGATGTGCAGCGTGGGGCCTTTCTCTACCTGGAGAAGGACAGAGAGTTCAGCTGAGAGTCCAGCTGACACGTGCTGCTGTGCCCAGCCTGCTGCCTACCACAAAAGCTGCGGTACCTTGATGGGCAGGAGCACATCCACCTTTCCCACAGGCAAGTTGGCACTTGAAAACTTCACTTGAAATGGTATGGTGTCACCGTTGATCAGGGACTCCACAGGCTCCAGGTATATGCTGAAACCTTGAACAGATGAAAACAAAGCAGCTGAGATACACAAGCAATATGAAATGTGTCATAAGCATGTTAAGGCCATATGGGTGTCCTGCTGAGAGCCTTGGGAAAAACCCCATGCTGTGCTGTTCCTGGGACAGAAACTTAGAGGAGACACCTGAGCAGCCCTCAGACACAGTGAGCCACTTTGTGATGGAAGTGCAGATTTGCCTCCAGGCCTTTTTTGGAAGCCTACTTTGATCCACCAGAGGATCAAACAGGCTGTTTCCTCAATAAAGGCTGAACACAAGAGCTGTGACAGTGTGAACTCCAGACAAAGCACTTTCCAACCACAATAGATCCCATCTGTTTGCAACACACCCATGGAGTGCCCAAAGAAACTTGATGCCAATGGGAACCAAAGGCAGAAGATGCTGGCAGGTGAAGAGGGTAATCAGCCCATCAGGCCCCTGCAGGGAAGCGTCAGGGCAGTCTCAGGCAGGCCAGGTCCCTGGGCACGGCTGGCCAGAAGAATTCTGGCCCTGAAGCCCCCAGCAGGGGCACTGGGAGGAAGAAGCTCAAAAAACCTCCCCATGTGCAGTGACTTAAGCTAATCTATCTGAGACAGCTCCTTGCAGCCCACGGGAAGTCTCTCCAGCACTGGTTACCTGTGTCACGCAGGGCACGTCCATTGGCCCGGACGGCCACTGGGTACTTCCAGGTGTTGGTGATGTTCACGGTGCAGATTTTACTGAAACCCTGAACGACAGTGCCCATGTCCAGGATGTACTCAGGTAGCTCAACTCTGGAAGGAGGAGTAAGGACAGTCCTTAAACAACAGAGTGGCTACATGTTCAAGCAGCTCCAAAGCTCAGTACGGCGCTGGGGAAGGGAGGACAGTCAGCTGCTCACGAGCTATTGCTGTCACAGCTACTGGGATCAGACCCTTTCTGAAGTGCCCACTGTTCCCAGCTCTGCATGTACAAGGAGCTCTCAGAAGCAGGGGACACTGCTGGGTGTTGCCCTCAGGGCACCTGCAGAGAGGGGACAGGAGTCCCTACTCACTTGACAAGCTTCTGAGGAACGCTGTTGTCAAAGACAGTGTCCTCTGGGGGGCGGGAGATGAGGGTTGGTTGCAGCTCCAGAGCATCTTCCTTTATCAGCATCTGGTCCATCTCCATCCTCAGCCAAGTGTTTATCTGAGGGAAGGGAAGGCAGTGGCTGGTTAGCAAAGACCCTTCCCAAGGCCCAGGCTTGTATCTGAAAGAGGATCCCACCCTGCTCTTGTTGAGAGGGGGAATGGGGGTCCTCCTGTCTGGCTGCTCAGCGTCCGTGACACATTCTGCTCTCTTAGCCAGGACCTTCTCTCCAGGGAAATAACTGCAGCATCTGTGCCTTCCCACCTACTGCTAGAAAAGCTGATCTGGTCAGACAGACAAGCCAGCAACCTTCCAGAGCTTCAGGTATTTGCCTGTCCCCAGCCAGTGCCAAAGCAGCTTGGACAAAAACTGCCTTGAAAAGGGAACCCCGACCAAGCCGGTGCCTCTTGGAGTTGAGCACTGCCAGCACAGTCCCAGGGCACAGTCAGGCTGCTGCTACTAAGGTCTGTAAATCTGCTAGGGCTTGATTTGGGAGCAACAAACTCTCCAGCAAGGGGAGTAGCTGGGAAGCTT
>NW_021938838.1:16458085-16460290 GCF_001715985.3 Manacus vitellinus
GGGCAGTGCTCACCTTCGATGCTCCAGGGCAGGTCCAGATAGATCCCGGCAAAGACTGCCTCTCCTTTCAGGGAGATTTCTGCAGGTTTCAGGTGACCCACTTTAATCTGGAAAGTCCTGCAGAAGACTCCTGGCATTCCTGGCAGGTAATAGAGCTTCAGTACTTGCTCCTTGCCAGGTTCAATGGAAGCCTGCAAGGGACAGGAGAAGAGAGAGGCAATGCATCAAAGAGGGTGTGATGGAGGAAGGCTCAGGCCACAGACAGGCTGAGAAGAGAAGACAGGTTCTCATCTGGAAGAAAACGTCAGACCACATCACCTTCCACCTTCCTCGTACCCAAAAGCTCGAGCCTCCAAGGTGAGGGTGCAGAGGGTGCAGTGTGTCCTTCCGAGGGCTCCTAAGGCTGCACCCCCAGCAGAGCCTGCCCTGTGCTCAGCGTGAGCACGGCTCTGCTGCTAACGGGGTTTGCCCTCTGCTGGCGAGAGCCAGGCTGAACAGGTGAGAGCTCTTTTGCCACCACTGGGGAAGAGGAGCGAAGCGCCCACACTCTCAGCCCGGCCAGCAGCTCCTGTCACCCCTTGTAGGAGACAGGCAGGAAGAAATGGGAAAGCCAACTGGCTTCCTCTTCCCATTGCAAAGAGGGACAAAGGAACACTGCTTCACCTCAAAGACATCCAGGCAGCACTGAGAAGCTGGGACAGTGGTGGGATGCTCCAAATTCCTCTCTTTGCTCTTCCAGCCCCGCTCCTCCCTGGCCCCCTCACTGCCCCACAAAGCTGCTCCAGAGCAGCACAGCTGGGGGGAGGGAAGAACCAGCACAGGGGCTGTGACAATTTCTGGCAGAGGAGCTTCAAGCCCAAGCAAGGAATATGTAAGTGCTGCTTAGTCCTGTCTGATCCCACAGTTGAGGTAAGGTGACCCTCAGAAGAGCCTCAGTGCCAGCACAGCCACAGAGCTCAGCAGTCAGGGGCCGAGGAGTGACCAACATGCTTGTGCCTCCTGCCAGTGGCTGCCCTGTGATGGCAGAGCCACTCGGCAGCCAAGGCCACAGGGAGTCTGTCAGGATGGCACTTGCTTGACCTTCTCTGCCCCCAGCAGCAATTGCTTACAGCCCTGTCTCTAAAGGCTGGGTTTGGTTTTGTTTTCCCCCCTTTTTTCTCTTTAACCCTCTCCTTGGCCACCTGATACAGGGCTGGCATCAGTCAATTGTGCCACTCACTGTGTTGGGCAGGACTGCAAGCACACCAGGCAGAGGCTTGTCTGCAGTGCCAGTGCTGGGGCTCTGTACCACGTAGGTGAATTCGATCTTCCCGTCGTTCTGCAGGGTGACCTCTGCTTTAATGACTTCATTAAAGAGCTGAAGAGAGGACAGAGGAGTGGGAAGTTACAGACACAGGCCTGCTGCTGGGAATCTCCTTCCTCTTTCATGGGGTTGAAAGCAGACACACCGCAGGAGCAGGGACTGGGAACGAGCTACGGGCACTTGGGAAAGTGGGGAACCCCCAGGCACAGGGACCTGTACAGGAACAGAGAGTTCTGGCAGCACGCAGAGGGGCAGGAACAACCATGGGAGGGTCAGTAGTTAATGAACCAGGGGACATGGGCCCTCTGCACTCTGAGGGGTCACCAACAGCCAGGAGAAACAAAGAAGGCGACATCAAGGCATTCCAGAAGAAAAGGCACCTGCATGCAAGTATTGGCAAGCAACATACCAGCAAAAAGGGAGACAGATGGAGCACCAGGACAGGGACAGCAGCTGGAAAGATCTGTGGACTTTAAACTGAGAAGTAGCAAAGTGGGGATTATTCTGGGACATTCTCTCCAACTGCAGTGACGGGAAGCCCAACCGGGTTATTTTGTGGATTAAGCAACAGCATTAAACAGGAGCATCTCGTTGGAGCTCAGGCTTTAGGAGTGGGTCAGCAGAGGGATGTCTCAGGGACATGTCCCTCTGGACATCCCCACTGGGATCCTGCTTGCTCCAGGAGGCAGCATTAGGTACCCTGAAGAGAAGGAATTCCCAAGATTTTGGAGGGGAGGGGAGATGGCCATTACAAAGCAGTCTGGAGGCCAGACATATCCCTCCAAGGTTGTACTTCCAAGCCCCAGAGCCAACAAAGGAGCTGGGAAGGGGAGAGAGCCCTGGGCTGGGCTGGGCAGCAACCTGCTGGTGATGGTCCCAAGGCAGCAGCTCTGCCAGGAGAA
>NW_021938838.1:16460959-16490653 GCF_001715985.3 Manacus vitellinus
CCTGAAAAATATCCTGTTGAGCACCTGATGAGGTACCAGGGGAGCAATGCCCTCCATGGGTGCTGCACAGGAAGTTCTGTAGCTCTGGGGGCAACAGACCTGCTTGCCACGCTGAAAACGTGCAAGTGAGAGAGATTCCCACTCACCTCCTCTGCTCTGAAGCCAGGGGGCTTTGCCTCTTCTGACTTCACAGACTCCTCCGTCTCTGCTGAGCTCTGAGGCCCTGCAGCAGTGGATGGTGGCACCTGGAAGACAAGGCACTTTCCATTCCAGGACACCTTGCCAAGTCTCACTCTATAAAAGCCAGCTCTGGGGCTGTCACTGCAATGCTGGCACTTGGGTGAAGGCAGAGACCTGAAAGCAGGTGGTCTAGCTGGGTTGGGAAGGGCATACATGGAGATCAGGATCTGACACGGCTTGCTACAGGAGGGAAACTGGAAACCTTCTCATCATGATGCAGAAAAGCCTCATTTTACATTGTAAGGAAAATAAGCCAAAAAAATCCCAAACTCAGCATAGGTCTGTAGGATCTGAGTGGGCTTCTCCAAGGAAAAGTATCCTATTTCTCCCTCCCCAGACGCCCCATGTCCAGCCACTGGCCCTGCTGCCCAGCCCACTCTCAGGGCACAGAACAGCAGGGCAGCAAAAGGGGAGGTCGGCACGAGCACGGCTTTTTGGTGGCAAGCTGGGAGAGGCAACACAAGTGGCAGGTGCACAAGAAAACCCACCTTTGCTTCCGGGGAGTCTTCTGAATGCAATGATTTTTGGCAAGAGTCCTGCTTTGTTTCCAGGGACTTCTCTGATGATGACTGTTCAGGAGAAATGTCCTCTGTTTCCAGGGAGTCCTCTGAATCTGATGACTCTTCAGAAGAATCATCTTCTGTTTCCACGCAGTTCTCTGAATCTGATGACTGTAGTGAAGAATCTTGCTCTGTTTCCAGGGAGTCCTCCCAATCTGATGACTCTTCAGAAGAATCTTGCACGCAGTTCTTTGATGTCTGTTGGGAACAACGCTGTTCTGTTTCCTGGCAGTGTGCTGACTGTTGGGAAGAGTCCTGCGCTGCTTCCGGGGCTTTGGCTGGCTTCTGCACACTTCCAGGTCTGAAGTATCTCCTTAAATAACGCCCACACTCAACACAGCCGAACCTGGCCATTTGTGGTTGGGGTTTCAATGTAGGCGGGGAAGGTATGAACCTGGAAAATAACATAACTATGATCACAGACCTGCAGTGGGAGGGAGGGACACCTGCACGAGCAATTCCTCGTCAGGATGCAGCCCCTGGGTGGGTGCAGGTGCAGTGAGCTCAGAAAGGGGGTGTCTCAGAAAAGGAGAAGGAAGGGGAAGGTAACAAGATGTTCAGCATCAGCTCAGGTGCTAACTAGCTCTTTCTGTGGTGTGAATTGGGACTTTCTGGGCATCTTCCAGCACTTCCAGGCCAAGGCTGGGCATGCAGAGAAGGTGGCAAGGAGCAGAGAGCAGTTTCTCTGCTTGCAGAGAGGACCCATCCTATAGCAGAGGGGCCAAAGGGCTGTGAAAGTACCTCCACCAGCACTGTGGAGCTGGGACTAGGAGCCCTTCACCAAGGTGGTCACTGCCTCAGGCCACAGAAGTCTGAGAAAGCAGATTTCCCCACCAGCTTTCCTTCCTAGAGGAAACCAGTAGGGGGGCTACAGCAGCACCAAACTCGTGGAAAACACTTATTCCCTGAGCATCCAGCCTGACCACAGCTGTTATGGTCGGTGTTATTTCCACAAGGGAAAGTCAAAAGGAAAACAGCTTTGGTCTTTGCAAAGTACAAACAGGACATCTGGAAAAAGAGCTTCCAGGAGAGGGCAAAGGTGCACATACCCTGTTGGGTACTTCTTGCTGTCCACCTGGAATGACCAGTGGTAGTGGGCAGGAATTGGGCTGCAGTTGGTCATCTCCAGGTAACGCACTTGCTCTGTGCCACTCACGATGCAACCAAAGTCCAGTGCTTTGGTCGGGATACAGAGATTTGGGAAGTAGACCTCTCCCTGAACGGTGATCTCTTCCTCATAAGGATGTTCCACAAGCCGGATCTTCATAGTCTTCTTTGCTGCCCAGCTGATCGGATCCTTTTCATAAGCTGGGTTAAAGCTGATGTAGAGATGAAGTTCCTGACCTGCCTCCATCTTCACAGGCTGCAAGGAGACAAGGAGTGTCAGTCACCCACACGATGAAGTCCCAAGGTCTGACAGCACGAAACCGTAAACACTCAAAGTGTGACCCCAGCATGGCCTTCCCAGTCCACCCTTCAGTTCTTTACAAGGGGGGGTCTGACTGCAAGCACCACACTCCAGTGGGGGATTCTCAGGCTCCTGTTTCTGTGCTCAGCAGCAATACAAGAGGATGGCTGCTGGAGAGCTGGGATGCTCTCCAGGAGACACCTCTGCTGCATGGCTTGCCCACACCTGGCTGCCTGCTCCCTTCTCCTTGTATCTTAGAGCCAGGAGGGATCTTTCCAATTCAGATGGAAATGATTTGCTTCCTTCAGCAGCTCTGCTGACTCAGTTCACAGTTCAGGCCAGTCCACTGCTGACTCTACGGAATAAACTTCTTGACTCGAGGACCTCCCAACAGAAGGGCACCACCACAGCCCTCCCTCTTCAAAGCCCACTGGCAGGAGAGTCCTTGTCTGCTCACCTGGGCCCCTGCAGGGAGGGGCTGCTGGTTTGCATCACAGATTAGGAATGGCTGCTCCAAGTCCATCAAAAGGTGGAATGGTAGGCAGCAGGTGTTTTTTAAAGACAGAGGCTTGTACTGAAGAGTCAGGACGTCATCAGGGTACTACAGAAACAGGAGACAAGGAAAAACAACCTCAAGGAGCCACAGATCTCCTTCCCCTTCCAATGCATTTCACATTTTTCAACCTCAGAAGTGCATACATCTCTATTTACTCTTTTTATTTGTTTCTAAACCTTCCAGGACATTTTTCTCTAGAGCTGATTCTTTTCATGTTTGGAAACCACAGCTTCCCCTGGGAGACAAGGAAACGCTCCCATGTACAGAGGAGGGAATAGGGCCCTGAGAGGAGGCAGCTGCTTGAACAAAATCAAAGGCAGAAAATGACCCCAGAAAGTTTGTCTCCAGTTTTGTCTCCTCTCTTGGGCACAACAGCACAAGATGATCTTCCTTCATGTATAGTCATTTCTCACAGCCTTATGGGCTCCAGCAGCCTCCTAGAAGCAGTGATGCCAGTCAGAAGAGAAAAGCAAGCAGGATTTGGCCCATGGTGGAGATCCTGCAGCAGCCCAAGGTCAACTTTGAACATTCCATGAACATGTGGCCAGCCAGAAACCTCAACAGTCCCTCTGCAATGTGTCCTGCTGCCTCTGCTACAGGCACATGGTATCTATAACCTCAAAGCTATAATCAGCCTAAGCTCCTTCTTCTTGCCTGTGCATTGTGGTGGGCTTCTTGCATGGTGCAGAGAAACCAGAGAGAGTTTGGGAAACTAGTTCTGGATATATTGATATCAAACAGCTGCAGTGCCAGAGTATTCCATAAATCAGTGTGGCATCAAGCAGAGCACAGGCAGGCATCGGGGAGAGCTGAAAAGCTTCTCATTACATCTGAACTGCCTGTTCCCAGGATTTAGTGCTTCTATGGAAGCCTGGGAACCTGAGGAGAGACCCAAAACCACAGAAACTAAATAATGCAACATCTTTTCCAGACCCCTTGTGGGAATGATGATGCAGAAGTTGGGATCCAGAGACTAAAGGGCACCTGCTTTGCCTTGGTGTCATCATCACTGCAGCTGCAGGACATGTGTGGGTCCTTTGAAGCAGACGAGGCTTGGGGAAATGCACAGAGCTATACCATATAGCTATACCATAGAGCATCCATACCAGCAGCAGAGAAAGCAAAGACACACAGGAGATGACAAGTTTTTCCTCATCAGCCTGAGGAATTGACAGAAATCTCTGGTTTTCCCAGCTTCCCTACAGCACTGGTGTTCAGACATCACCATGCGTTGGAGGATCCTCAAAAACCTCCCTTGACAGTGAGCACAGAAAGGGGCATTTCTCTCCAGGTGGCCACGGTCCAGGTGGCCATGGTCCCCCTCAGCAGCGCAGCTGGAGCCGCAATTCTGCTTTGAGGAAGTTAAAAACCAGTCTCATCTCTAAAAACATCCTCACTTACTTTGCAAAGTGCCTCAGGAAGGGTAAAGAGGGGTGTTAACACAAGCACCCCCCCCACGAGCTCTCTCACTGAGCCATGCTGTTAAATGCCAGGATGCAATCCAGAGACTTACCTTCTCCACATGGAAAGTGATTGCTCTGGATGATATTTGCATAGAGGGAGAAATGAACTTGCAGGTGACCTTTGTCTTGATTATCTCTTTTTTTGTTATCTCTGGCTTCACGATTGCCTCACACACAAGTTTCTCCTCCACGTCCTGTATGCAAGAGTCACTTGTCACCAGTGCTGCTGGCAGGGTGTCCAGCAAACACCCTGCATTGGCTCCTCACCCACCACGGGCCACAAAGTTACAGACACTGCCCCCTTTTCTTCCTGTACTGCAGCCTATTTCTTCTGTGCTCCAATGGCCATAACACTGCACCCCAATAGCCACAAAAGGCACTCGTGAGACACTCCCTCCCTTCACAGGGCTTCTCCTTTATTCTCTGCTTACCCCAGAGAAACCACTTGGCACTTGTTTAATTTACTTTCTGCTCGGGCTCCTACTTTTAAGTGTAACCTATTTTCTCTGCCCTTCCTTTGTGCCTCAGCAGGTGACACTGGTAACCTGTTTGCCCCGAAGGAGCAATACTTCCTTCAGCCCGTATTTTGGGATCAGCACTGGGGTTTGGTAGCTATGGAATCACAAAAAAGCCTTAGCAACTGATGGTGGCCAGCAAGGAAAGCCACTGGTGCTGCCATGGAAACCTGTAGCCTTAAACACTGTCTTGAAGGCCCTTGCTCATTTTCCCAGGCAAACGTCAAGGGGCTCCAGGAGAAACCCCTTGGCAGGGACCTCACCTGGACAATGCTGGAGAAGCCTTCCACCACCAGCTCCATAGTCTCGCCTGGCTGCAGATCCATATTCCGTGGCCGCAGCTTAAATACAGGAGTGGTGGGACTCTGGGAAGCATTTTTGCCCTTGGTGACACTGAGGGCAGGGAGAGGATGACGCTGTCGAAAGGTGCTGAAACCTTCTGTGCCCCAGAACAGCCGCTGGAACTGACGCCCCTTGTTTGTAACTTTGAACCGCAAAATGCAGGGAAGGAGGCTGGAGGAGAAGCAGAGATGGAAAAGGTCATGGGAGCTGCTATTTCCCTGCAGTCAAGTGCTCTTAGTGAGCAATCTGAGGTGTTAATAGCTTGGAGACCATCCTCATTTCCCGCTCTTAATGTGGACCAGAGATAATGTTTGGTGCCCTTCTGATGTCGTTATTGCAAAGAGGAATAGGTTTATACTGGTGATGTAGTATTTCCACATCTTCCCTCACCACAAGGGACTTCCTTCATCACCATGGGCTTTTTCCCTCACCATCCTGGGCTTCCCTTAATGGATCCAGACTGAAACCATCACTTTGAGAACACTTCATCACCGAGAAGGCCACAAGAAGAGGATCAATGGGATGCCATTGGAATCCAAGGAGCAGTGATATTTTCTCTACTTAATTTGTCTCTTTGTCATTCTTTCTCTCCCCCTTTCTCTCTTTTTCCAATTTCTTTCTATCTCTCTCTACCTCACATTTACTGTTAAATAAAAATCCATACTACTGACTTTGGCAAATGGTCTCCTTTGCCCCTTAATTTGGGCAGAGGCGTCTCTCTAATAATTTAAGGAACCTGAGCATAACAACATGTTTCTAAAGGAATCTCTGGCTTCAGGGAAACAGAGCCAGGAACACTGAACAAGATTTAGCCTGAAAGTCTACAGCATAACTGCTCCTTGCTGAGCCAAGAGGAGAGGCAGGAGTTAAAGAGATCTCTTACTTGAACTGGGGTTCCAAATTCAGCTTCGGCGCAAACGGTTTGTCAATGGTAATTGTGGTGCCGATGCCCACAGCCTGGATGGGGATGACACTGGTAAGGCTGTTCTCAATGAACAGCTTCATACTGCCTTCAAATCTCCCAGTGTCATCCAGGTTTGCTGTGACAACAACAGGAACCTCAGCCTTGGCAGGGACCACTCCTTCCCTGGGTTCAATACTCAAGCATCTGTCACCCTGTAAGACAAGGCAAACATGCATTTAGGGTGGAAACCATGGACCCTGGTGACTTGTGGGGTGTGAGAAAGGGAATGACTACAGAGAGGAGGATAAAAATCATAAAGGCTTCGTTTCCCTAAATCTAAGCTACTGTGTCTGGACAAGAGCAGAGCTTATACAACCTGTATTTTACTCTCCTTGAACCCATTTTAACAGACTTTTAAGTTTTGCCCAACCCAAGGGATGCTCCTCCTCAGGAGAAGGTTATTCCCTCTCCAGTCTTTTCTTGGAGTGTGTGCCAAGGGAAGCTACTTTCTCTCTCCTGGCTTGCCCACGACAGAGCTGGGTTTTCACAAAGGCTCAAGGATGCAGAAAGCCATAACTGCTCAAATCCCACCACAGCAGCCACACAGCTGGAGGATACTGCTGAGAGCCTGAAGACTAACTGCAAAACTGCTTGAGCAAAAGCCCAGCACGAAAGTCCTCGCCCCTGAAGGACCAAAGCTCTGGCTTCCCACTGAGCATCAGCTGCCAAGAGGTGCCCCAGAGCCCTCTGCTTTGGAAAAGTCAGCTCTAAATGGTTATAGCAGGGCAGGAAAACAGTAAGGAGAAAGAAGACTGCCCTGTGGGCATGGCCCAGCCTTCCCAAGCACTCTGGTCCTCTGCTTCCTCATGGACTTCCCTCTATGGATGGGGTAAGAAAGCTGCAAGCTGCCCTGGGCAGGGAGGGAGGGCCTTCCACTGGGACAGCTGTACAGACACAGCTCGGCAGGTCCCGACCAAGTATGAGCGTGCAAAAACTATCATTTCCACGCCAGCACCACCCATCCGAGGTGGCTTGCTCTCTCTGCAGGGGTGGAGAGCAGAACTTCATTGTGGAGTTGGAGAAAGCTGCCCCCGAAATCCCTCACTTGGAGGTTACATTTCCTCCTCAGACACCTAGGAAAGCAGCAAGTGGAAAACTCGCTCTCCTCCTCCTTGGTCAAGGAGGCAGAGCCCGGACTCTCCCCCACTGCCTGATGCTTTATCCACAGACACAACCACACCCACCGTGTCGGGACTGGCTTCAACCAGCTCCAGCCCACTCAGCATGGTGGAGAACAAACCCCTCCTCCCAAGCCTGTTTTCCAAGCCCCTCACAGCCCCCCCTGCAGCGGGGAGCACATCCCAGCCAGCCCAGCCCTGCTGGCTGCACCAACTCTGCTGCACCAGCTCAGCTGCCCTGCCAGGGGAGCAGCCCCAGCTCCTTCTGTCCTGTGCAGCCTCCACGAATTAAATAGCCTTTCTCTGCAGCTGCTCTCCAGATACTCTGGAATGCTGCAGAGGCCACAGGCTCCAGGGGTGCACAACCCCCGCAGGTGGATTTGTGTGCAACAGCCCGGCTACTCTGACCCCCAGGAGGGGGAAACTCCTCTCCCCACCCGGAGCTTGAGGACAGACCTCACACCCTGGTCTCTACCATTAACAGCACTTTGGCACAAAGCAAATGTAGATGGTATGAGGAAACCACGGGGAAATCCTCGGCCTTTCAGGAGCAGAGGGCCACAGGCTCCTCTTCATCTCAGAGCTCCAAAAATGTGCCTTGCACCTTCCACAAAATAAAGGGAGAACTTCTAACCACAATGCAGACTCACTTCTGCTCCTACAACTCTGCAAACTATTTCACTGAAAGCTGTCCCAGCTAAAACCACCTGCAGAGCCAGGCTCCTCTTGCCTCAGATGGAATCTCTTGCCTCCTCTCTGCCACAGAGCGACAGAGAAACCTTACATATGAAATCCAAGTCCTGGGCTGCTGCTGACCAGGGAGTTTCACTGGAAAACAGCCCCACAGACACTTACAATCTCTACTCTGAAGGCTGCGGGGATGAGATCCTGATTGCACAGCTGTAGAGTTTGGGAAGTGTCCTTTATCACTTGGATCTTGCCGAAGTTTATCTTATTCACACTTGCGTAGACAAGCGGTATCTTTCCAGTGCACATTAAACTCATTTGCTGTTCCAGGGAGCAGGTAAGAGAGATTTAAAAAAAAACAAACACAACAGGGAAAGTTAAGAAAGCTTAAACAGCTCAATCGCACTCAAGTCATTTCTCTAGGGACAGATATGACACTCCAGCTAAAATGCTGGCCTTTTAGGCAAAAATTTGACATATTTCCCTCCAACTTAAAAAAAAGATTAAAGTCTGGGAAACTTTCAAACTGTAAACTGTTGGCCCAAAGGTAAAAGCTTTGCAAGAAATCTGTAGTTAAAAACAGTCTGACAGTTAAACAACTGGTTATTCTGGTGGGGAGAAACCCTGCTCTTTAAGGGGAGCAACCTGATAGTTACGAGCAAGTGTTTTGTTAAAAGTCAGGCTCCCCTGCACAGCCTGCACTGCCCGGCCTTCCTGCTGACTGGTTTATGTGCACAACGGCAATGGCCCGGCTTGAGATGTTTGGTGCCATCCAGGGGATTTGGCATCATCATCATTTCCATTTGCTTGAATATAAGTTTAATTCCCTGCAACCACTTTTCAAACATCAGCCTTCCTTTCTGACACAGAAAGCTGAAGGTTCCCAGAAACCCTCCTTTTGTGTTCAGAGAGATGACATTTTAAAAGAGATGTTTCCACAGTTACCAGCATTTTAAATGGAAGATTAATTAAATAAAATGATCTTCAATTTCAGCTTAGATGAACTATATGCTGAGATCACTCCCTAGGAGGACTCCACTCTTCCTCTTTTCCAGCATAAACTGCTTCTGCCACCAATGCTGTCTCTCCTTGTCCACACTAGCCATATACAAGTCCCAGCTTTCCCTGGAAGAATCCCTCTACACTTCACCCCCCCTCCCAGGATGAGCTGCACAAAGGCACACGTCTCCCCTCGCACTCACCAGTGGGGATCTCTCCTTCCCGAACACGGCGATGTCCACCGGGATGGAATGAGCACCCACCGCCTGGACTTCAGCTGTAATTGGGATCTCCAGCACGTCGTGACCTTGGATAATCCCACATGGTTTGGGGCTGGAGTACCACAGAGCAGCGGCCTCTTGGTTTCTCTAGAGGGACAGAATCAAGTGCAACTTCAGAGGGACCTTTGAGGAAACTTTAAACTCCTTAACGTCTACCACAATGGCAACTCCCACATGTTTTTTAAAAATCCCCAGGAAAAAGCTGAAAGGCACAAAAAAAGATGCAAGAATTGTTGGGGCTTAGCATCCTCAGAGGGTCCCAACAGCTGCTGCATCCACAGACACCCACTCCTGTGCTGGCAGCCTCCTTGCAGCAGCTTTTCACAACCTTCTAAGATCTCTCACAAGAAAATATCCCAAACACTAGAATATAAACTGCTTCCTGAAGAGGTTAAAATGCTTCCTGAAGTTAATATTCAGGTAGGTTCCAATTTAACTGCTTCCTAAAGTTTACATTCAGGTAGAATCCTATTCTCAGCTCACCTTTAAGTCTGAACAGAAGCCAGCAAGGTCTTATCCAAACCCCATTTGTCCCTAATAAACCCCTCAGTAGTATTTGAGGGGAGGAGGTAGATGAGATGCCAAACCTGAGGGAGAATTCTGTAGCATCCTGGAAGGGGGCTTGGGTTCACAAGGGTCAGCATCTTCTGGCAAGGGACCTTTGCAGAGCACGGTCCACAGTCGAGGGTGGAGGTGAGCAAACACAGCTCAGGAACGACACATCTGGGCAAAGAGATGACCCCGAGGGAATGAGAGATACTGAGAGAATGGAGAGCATTTATCCCACAGAGCATGGAATGGAGCATAAGACATTTGTCACTGTCCAACAGACATTTAATACCCCTACAGAGATAAATCATCTTTCATGTCTTTCTACTCAAACACGTCTTGTCAAGGAGGGGCAAACCCTGAGACTCAGCTCTGCAGAGGCTGCCAAGTGCCCAGGCAGAGCACGGGCCTTGTCCCACAGCTGCCTCAGCCCCTCCTTTGCCCAAGGAGGCTTGCAAGGACTCCCTCAACAAGCCCAGTGAGCTGGGGGGAGCCTTCCCATTGAGGGTCAATGCTCACCAAGGCTCAAGAACACAAGACTCCAGTGTCTAAGGAAAAACAACTCCCTTCTCTCCCAGGGTGCTGTTGCCCTGCCAGAAAACTCAGCCGTTTGCCCAGCGTTGAGGGCATGAGCCACCACCTGCCCTAGGGAGTGGGTGATCATCCTCCCAGTTCCTACAGCTCCCTTGCTGCTGCACCCCAGGTCTGTCCCCGTTGGCACTTGCTTTACAAAACTGCAGCCCAGGCACTGACTGGACGGCTCTGCCTGGGAGAGGGAACGGCACCAGGGAACTGCATCCCTCTTGTCATTCAACTGACACCCAGGGCAGCACCACAGGAGGGAATTTGGCTGCAGCGACAGCAACACCTGTGTTAAGTCTGAGAACGTTAATGCTCAAAAGAGCCAGAGGGAAGCAGGGAAACCTGAGCCCACCTGCCACATCCAGGACTACTTTCCCCTCGTAAGATCTTGCCTTTTTTGCCCTCCCCACTCCTGCCATGAGCCCCTTTCCCATTGCCACGTGCCCTCGTTAACTGAACCAGACCCCAGCTCTCAGCAGGCTGCTCACTGTGTCCCAAACCAATGCTGCAGTGTGGTTGGAACCCAGCACAAGCCCACCTCTTGCAGGAAGAAGGACAGGAGGACCTGGGGAATTTTTACACCTCAAGCAGCAAAAGCCAGGCCAATAAATAATGTCATTCCTGTTCCCCATAGAAAAAGGCCCAGAGCCATGTCTGGCTGTGAGCAGGGGTGCTTCTCACCACGGGCTGCTTTCCAAGCACTGCTGTTCTCCTACCTAGCTGGGTAGAACCAGCTTATTAAGCAAGCCTTCTCCTGGAGCTGCAGCCAGCAAACCCCGAGCAAGGCACTGTGCTGGTGGCGGGTGCATGGGGAAGGACAAGCAGCTGCAAGGAAAGCACTGGTACCTGGCTTTGAGGCGTAGAGCCAACACCTCCTTGCCAAAACCATCCACATCCACCACCATATCACAGTCATATTGTCCCACGTCGTTGGAACACAGCGTGACCTGGTGGAAGAGAAGAGCAGTAAATACTTCCCTTCTCCCAGAAGCTCATTACCCATGTGTGGTCTCCTCCAGTTCCTGTTTTACAGTAAGGAAAGGGAGGATTTTGCCTTAATTCTTCTGCTGGCCCATGCGTAGAGCACAAGTCTCTGGGAGTAACACAAGCCTTGTTAATTTGTTAAACACACCTTGCAGCTGTCAGGGCATAGGTGGCTAAATTAAAGCATTATTCATAATCACGTATAATGAGACTAAGCTCTACTCACCACTGTCTTCAAATTAGGGGCCCATTTTTCATTTGACTACAATAACATAAATGCAAAGGAAATGTGTTGACTTGGACAGAATGAGTTCAGCTTTTCAGCAGGAAGCTGAGAGCAAAGTGTGCTCCTGCAGATGCTGGGCAGTTCATGGCTGCCAAGTTTTTTCTTTCCTCACTGGGGATCCCTGCAGTGACCACAACTCATTCTGCTCCCCGGGAGAGGAGAAACGAGACCAGGAAGAAAAGCAAACTACTTTATACAGTGGCATCTCTCTAACAGCCACCTTCTGTCCTCATCCTTCCTCTGCCTGTTCTCAGTCAAAGCAGTCACGCTCAAAAACAACACACGAATGGCTTCTGTTGACCATGTGATCTCAGCTTATGATTTTGGAGACTAAATGGTGCTCCTTCAGGAACATTCCAAGTAACCCAGCTCCCACACCACCGCAGATCCCTCCCTTGCACACACTGACAACCGGCAGCACTAAAGCCCTCCCACACCCCAGTGAGGTTTCAGCCCCACCTACTGACCCACGTGTGGCCAGACTCCTCCCATACCCTGATCTCCTGGAATCCGTGGGCAGGGATAGTCCCTGTGCTGGGTGTTATAGTGAATTCCATTGGCTTCTCCTGACATGGAGCCAGTGTGCCTTTTTCCCAGTAGGGGTGAGTGTTGTATTTCACTTGGTCAAAGCTGGTAAGGCTGGGCTGTCCCTGGCCGTCCTCAGGAACGCGAAGATGGAAAGTGATGGGCACCACAGAGGTGTTGATCAGGTGGCACGACAAGGTCTGAGGAAAGCCTAGGAAATGACACAAATGGCTGAGTAGGCACCAAGCATCTCGTGATTTCTGGTGTGAATATCCTGCTAGGATGAAACTGCGCTTGGAGTTCAGCTCTTTGTTATCTGAAGGACAGCTCACTGAGCAGCTCAGCGAGCAATGAATCGTAACTTGGACACTGGTCTCAGGTTGCTGCCTTGGAAATGCCCACTCTTAGCCCTGCTGAACACCACAAGTTTCTCCCTCTGTAACTGCCCCAAACCAGCACCATCAATTATTTCTGCACACTGATGAGTGTGCATCCAGATCGACCATTTACCCTGAAAACTCAATCCATAAAATTCCCTGTTAACGCTGCCAACACTCCCACCATTTTCAAGATATAAAAGCACTGAGTTGTCATTGGGGAGAAGCTACAGCAAAAGAAAGGGAGGATGGAACATGATGCAAAGCACCCCAATGCAGTTTCTTTAGGCAGGATCCTTAAGGTATCTCCTGGCTTGGGGCAACCACGTACAACTCACAGCCCACTTCACTAGAGGCAAACCTGAGGCTTGCTCTGAGATCAGTGATTAGAAACCATGTCTCGTCTTATCCGACAAATGGGGACATCACAGCCACACTGCACACTGGCTGTGATTGCTGCCCACAAGAGCTGACACCACCTTAGCTCTGAGACTTGCTTTCCGTAATGGAAAGCTGGGATACAGCCACGCCTGGTGGGGATGTCCTGCAGAGCCAGGACACCAGCCCACAGCCTGCTCTGCAGTGGACATGTGGCTTGGCTGGCCAGCTCTGTGGGGAGGAGACATCTCCCAGGGCCTGCTTACCAAGCGTCATTTGAACCCAGATGGGGAGGAAAACCAGCTGCAGGCACAGCAGGGAGCTTCTCCGTGCCCATCAACAGTGACACTGCCCAGCTCCAGCAGTGACTCCAGCAGGGAGGCAGGAGGGGCACAAAAAGGACAAACACAGGTGTCCCAGTCCGGAATGAGACCAAGGTCACCAGATGCAGACAACAGCCAGCAGCATAGTTAAAAGAAGCAAAGATACAACAGCTGCCTTCAGCTGAGGAGGTCTTAGGAATGAAATCAGAGTAAACAGGATGAATCTCCTCTAACAGAACAATATTTGTGCCTGCTGCCTTTCGTGTTGTTTCATTTATTCAAAAGGAAACTAAGAAGGGGCTCAGCAGTGATGGAGTGGAGGAAGCAGCTCAGGAAAGGTAATGAGTTTTTTCTTAAAAAGTCCATGAACTGCATGAAAACACAGAGGCATCCTGGGTGCAGAATGATAACAGCCCTTCAGCCAATCCATGACTGATTTCACATTTAAACTGTAGATCATCTCAGTACAAAGCCTTTTGTGAGCCTGGGATGGAGAACTAGAACCAGCATTTCAATGGCAATGCTCTGGATGTTCAGCCAAAAGCTCTGTCAGCAGAGCTGTGGGCTTCTCCTGGGGAAGAAGAAGAAGCCCACAGCTCCGAGGACACAGGTGCCTGAGGCAGAGCTATTGCTGGGGCATCTGACCTGCTCAGGGATAATGAGGTGCCCTCACATCACTAATTAACATCCCACACTAAAGGTACATGGCTTAAGCTCCCTTCTCCTGCAGTCCCATCCCCTGGGCCCTCCTGGGACGAGGACTTTTACGGTCATTCTGCTGGCAAGGACTGGGAGATTGGAGCAGAAGAGACTACGAGGGACACCAGAAAATACTGACTTTCTGTTCCTTTGGTCCTTTTGGAGCTCATGATGGTGAAATGCCATCAGCAGCCCTGGAGTTAACACCCTGCAGGCTGCCATGGAAGAGCACGAGTGACAGATGCTCTTCTGTTCAAGTGCTCCGTTTTGGCAAGGCACAGATCCCCCCTGCTGTGTCCAAGCCCAGGGAACACTCACCAAAGGACACGTCATTGAAGTCAAGGCCATTTGTGCTGAAGTGCAGGCTCAGTCCGGTGACGTGACCCCTGCGAGGACGAGGACAGAGGAGGCAATGGCTTGGTTAAAGGGAACTGCAAAGCCTTTGGCCGTCCTTCCAGCTCAGGTGGGTCAAAGCTGGTGTCAGAGCCCCGTGGGTGTCGAACCAGCCCCGCACCCTGTGCTCAGCACAGCGTCTGTGGGCACAGGAGGCAGCCAACAGCTGCTGATGGGGCTCAGGGCACCACGGCAGGCAGGGCATGCCCCCGAGGTGCTGCTGGCCCCATGGAGGACCCTGTACACACACCCAGAGATGGCTCTGTGCCCTTGCCTTAGGAGAAAGACCGACTCACTACTTTTCTCTTGCAAAGTAATAACCTTTTTGTTATGTTTTATCCATTTCCCTGATGTTATTAGTAGAATGGACTGCAGATTCCTTTTGTTTCTTTACTACCTTGATTCAGTGCCTCCCAACAGTGGCCCAGACACAGCCACCTCCAAAGCTCCAGAGCTCCCAGCATCAGCTTTCCTGCCTCCACCACATTACCCCACCAGCCCGTGGTTCAGACTAGCTGGGACAAGCCCTCGTGCTGCTGTGGTGCTGAGGAGAGAGCTTTGCCTCTCCTGTCATCACCCCTTTTCCCCATTGCTGGGCGAGGATTATCTTTTGCAATGGCACCAGCCCATGGGAGGATGCCCAAGTCCTTGTGACAGTCCCTGCTGCTGCAGAGCTCCCCATCTCCCACCCCAGTCCCTTCCTGCTGTGGAAAGGAGGTCCCAGAGCACTCCCTGCACAGGACTCAGGAACACATCCCTGTGCACGGGCACGAGGGATGATGTGAGGCTGCTGCTGCCCCTTTGGCACGGATCATTAACAGAGGATTTTAGAACCACTTCTTCTGGCTGCAGAGTCACCCAGGCTGGCCCATCTCCAAAGCCCTGGGTGTTCATAGGGGACATCCCAGACCAGCAACTGCCCAGAGCTGATGCCTTCCCACTGCCTGGCACGGCCAAAACGGAAGGAAGACCCTGCAGGAAGGAGTCCCTCCAGCTCCTGGGTACCTGCACTGGGCAGAAGGCACCCCCACACTAAGGGGATGCCAACATCAGAGCCAAGACTAAGACCTCAAGCAACACCTTTTTTCTCTGCTCCACCACCAAATGAGGCAGGTGGGAGATGATTACTCAGAGACAGCTACAGATGTGCCCACCAAGCTCCCAGAGCCTTCCTCACCTGACAATCAAGGTCACAGGTTTAGGGCATTCAGCCACATTGAACTGGAACTCTTCCTCGAACTCCCCCAGGGTGCTGGAACTGAAGAAGATCTGGATGGGCAGGATCCCATTGCGTGGAATGATGCCCTGCCGGGGCTGAAAGGTGAAGCAGGAGCCGTGGACTGTGGTTGGAGGGATGAGCCGGAAGGGAGCATTGATAGCTCCCGTGTTAACCAGGATTGCCTGCAGCAGCAAGAAAGCAAAATGGAAATACATGAGCAACCTTCCTTTCTTACAGAAGGCTGAGTTGCTTTCTAATAAATTATTAACCCCTGGAAAGGCAGAAGATGCTCTGTGCTGCTACGTGGCAGAAGCCAAAACAGTACAACAGGTGCCTTGAGTCTGAGGCTGGAACAGAAGCCTCTGAACACTTCAGCTTTTTGACCCAGTGTTGCTTTCATGTGTTGAGGGGTTGTTTTGCAGAAAGCATCCCAGCTGATCTCCAAGGGAGGTTGCCAAAAAGCAGGAACTGGGGTTTCGTGAACAACAGACAACACCTTTCAGATCCTGGAAAAGGACCCAGATTCTGTGAAATTCCCCAGATTTGACTAGGATGTCAAATATTCCCTGCTCACAACTGCCCAACTTGCCAGAAATTCCACAAGTCCACCAGGCTCCCCTCTGCCCCAGGAGCCATCAGGATCTACCCCAGCCCCTGCTGCTCACCTCATAGCTGTAGGCTTCTCCAACCAAAACTTTCCCCATGTCCAGTTCCGGAAACTTGAAACGGAGGCAGGGCCCAAGGCCTTCCCCTGTGAGGCACAGGGGCAGCCTGCTCTCACGGCCTGGGGAGAGATTTCCATTTCAGTAGAGTAATTCTTACTCTCTTATTCTGCTTTTTCCAGGCTGCCTCAATGCTAGTCCCTGACTCCGAGATGGGTGAGACCAGCTCCTGATGCTCCGGGGGAAGAGATGGACCCTTCTCTTCCCTCAGGTGATATGCCTTGGGGCTGGCTTCCAATTTCTAACCCACCCCTTGGGCTTGTTTCCCATTTAGCCACCAGTTTGCACCCTGAAAAAGCAATGCTGAGTTTAAAACATGATTTCCGTAGTGATAGGACAAGGAGTAATGGGGACAAATTGAAAGAGGGGAAATTTAGGTTAGATATACAAAAGAAATTCTTCCCTGTGGGGGTGGTGAGACCCTGGCACAGGTTGCCCAGGGAAGTTGTGGCAGTGTTCAAGGCCAGGCTGGACGGGGCTTGGAGCAACCTGGGCTAGTGGAAGCTGTCTCTGCCCATGGCAGGGGGGTTTGGGACTAGATGATCTTTAAGGGCCATTCCAACCCCTTATCATTCTATGATTCTGATTTCCTTCCCACGCACTTGGAGGAGCTTTGAAATCCATTCAGTGAAGGGACAAAGCTCGCAAAGAGTTGGGCATTGCTGCCTGGCTTCTAACTAAATTGGGGGGCAGTGGCCCTACAGCACAGGACTTTGTTGCCAAAGTCTTCAGCTTCTGCTGCTTTCTGACACTCAGCATCTTGTTCACAGAATGTCCCCGTGTTTGGTGACTGGCTTGGAACATGATTCTCATCTGACCATGTCAACAAACAGAGATGCACAGTTTCACACGATGCAGGACATCACAAGGAATGCCTTGGGAGCAACTTTTTAAATCCCTGCTTTCCTTCCACAGCTCTAACAATGGCAGTTGGTGGGCAGGAAGAGAGTTTGTTAGCATGAGCCCTGAGTAGTTACTGTAGATGGCATTTGTTGAGTTATCCCTGCACAATTACTGTCTAAATAAAAAGCTTCCTGACACTTGTATCCATCAGCTTGGAGCAGGAAGGAAGGCAACAGAGTAGCTGGGTTAGGGATTGCAGTGCCCTCCAGAACGGGAGCCTGGCTGCTGGAGGACCATGGGCCTCCCACCTCTTTCTCCTAGATGGGCAAACCCAGAGTATTCCCTGGATGGAAACCTGACAGCCATCTCCCACTTAAGGTGAAAAACACTAAGCAGCACCATGCAGAGACAGAGAGGAAGGACAGGGGAACCTGAACCACACTGTGCTCTGTGAGTGTTCCCTGCCCTGTGTGGGCACAGCAAAGCCACCACCTCTGTGAGGGGGTGACTTGGGGTGGGGGAGCAATGATAACTGCTCCCAGAAAAGGACTTGACAGCACTCCTGGAAGCTGAGCACAGCAAGCCCAGTGGCCACCACCTGGACACACCTCAGCCTGAGAGCCAGAAGGTGACAATTCCCACGCAGGGAGAGAAGTAGGTGCTGGCTAGGGGTGGTCCTTCTGCAGACAGCCTGGGCTCAGCAGGGCTCAGCCACCTCTGGTCTGCTGTTGTCTGGGCAGTGGGAGGTGATCCAGGCTCGGGGAGCACATTTCTACCTCAGCTCCTACTGCCTGATGATGGATCCATGTAATGAGGAGCCATCCTGGAGGTCAGTGCTCTAGAGGGGCTTAGTGCCCATTCCCTAAAGCTGTTCTGCTGTGTAGCTCTTTGGCCTTTGAGGAAATACTGGCAAACCCATGTCATGAAAGCTTAACCATGCACTGCTTGGATTGTTCTGGGATCAGTGTCCTGAGCCCTGGCCTTGCATGGGAAACCACCAGGAAGCCACAGGGACAGTGCACATGAGCCAGCACTGCCCTGCTGACCATGGACCCTTCCCAGCACTTCCATGGGAGCCCAGTGGGCTGGAAGAGTATTTGCACCTCCCCCTCACTGTGGGTGAGAGAAAGAGGAGAAGGAGCCATACCTGAGATGGAACAGTAGGCCACTTTTGTATAGACTTGGGCTTCTCGGGGTTTAAAGAACACCTTGATCTCAGCTGAAGAGTGTGGCCCAACCTCTCCCTCCTAAAACAGAAAGAAACAGCAAACGATTTACCTTCCAATATCACATTTCTTCTTTTCAACCTGTAAGCCTTTACTTAAGAGCAAGGAGTGAACAACAGAAAGAGCCTGAGGAAACACTCCAAAACCAGCTCAACACACCACAGGATGCTCTTAATGCTCAGCTGATCAGCTCCCACTCTACAATATTCCTACTGCTCTGACACAAGCTCTTGGTCACATTGTGCTGCTGTCAGCTACAGTGGTGTGAAACTGCTGTTGTGTTGACACTGGTGGCTCTTGGCCTTAGATGGGCTATAGGAGTAATCAAGAAGAGAACACGATCCCCTTCCTTGGAAAGAAAAAACTTAGTTCAACTTATTTTAAAAGAAAGCAGAGGCTGGGATTATTGTAGGGTTTACTCCAAGATGAGGAAGGATTTTGCACTGCGCAGACAGCGGGGATTCTTCATCTCACGCTGTGCCAATACTCATAATCAGGGCTCTGGTTGATGGAAGGACATGGAGGTCTGCTTGCATAAACAGAAAAAGATTTTCTGTCCCTGCGTGCAACAGAACTCAAAAAGTTCATTTCAAAGTCTTGTGTTCAGGCTCCCAGATGACACTGGAAGGGAGACTCAGACATGCTGTAAGTCCTGGTTCCAGGGAGGGATTGGCATTTCCATGACCTTGGGTTGAATTTGGCCTCCTTTTCGCTTCAGGTCAATCTGTGAACTGACAGTGCTCCAACACCCTCTGCTAAGCCCCACACATCACATGTAAGCTGTGCCCCTTCCTGCGATAACTGATCCCTCTGGACACTGCAAGGACACGCACCAAGCTCCCTTGACGTCGAGCCCTTGCAGCAGAGCTCAGCTTTAGGCAGGTTCCTGCTGCCTTCCAGGAGCCCACAGGGTAGCAATGCTTTTTGCAAGAAGCTCTCCAGCCTCACCAGGAACCTGATGTCTTCTCTCTGGGCACATCAAGCCAGCTGAGGTGGGGATCTGCCGAGTGAGCTCATTCAGGGAGGGGGAGGAGGTTCTCAGCTATCACTTACCAAGGGCTCAATGGTGAAAACATCGTCTGAGAACAGCATGGGGTCTGCTTCAATCTTTGCTGTTGCCTTCTCCAACTCGCGGTCATAAAGGTCCAGCTCCTCATAGCGCTTCTCTACGGAGAGCCTCGCTGTCTCCAGGGGCGGCCGAGGCAGATTGAGAGACAGCCTGCAGCCACAGGGAGAAACAAAGGCAGCAGGTCATTTAATAAGCCACTTATTTGCAGAGCTGAGTGTAAGTGCAGAAGCAGCAAAGCGCTCAGGGAGGAGCAGCAGCAGCTCCCCAGCAAGGGGCTGAGCCCAAGCCACGGGGCAGCGCATTTGGAAATGTTTCTCCATGGCTGACCTGCAGTGCTGGGCATGAGGAGGGCTCTCAGCCACTTAGATGGCAACCCTCTACTCAACCTCCATCAACAGACAGTGATTTCACCATGATGTGCCAGAAGGCCCTGATACTTTGCACCCCCACCTTCTACTGCCTTGTGTTATATAACAAGTGAATACCTGCCCAAGTGCAAGAAGCGGAGTCACAAATAGGACAATTGATTTAGGGGGCACTCGCCTTGGAGGACCCCCAGAGTGGACCCCTGACAACCACTGAACTAAGACCTGAGCATGTGGAATGGCAAAACTACTCCCACTCTCGCCTCTCATGCTAATGAGGGACTGTATAGAAGTAACTCACATAAATGGCCAGGAGACAGAGGAGCTAACTAAAAAAATAAACCTTTATTCTAATAAAAGGGAGAGTTCACTCAACAAACCTCAGCGAGGTCTCTCAACTCAGTGGAGGCTGCAGCTTCTTTTATCCCCTTTGCCTGGAGCACAGGTCCCTCCCCGTTTCTCCATTGGCTGGGATACTCTGGAGTTACAGGCTTCCCAGCAGGCCTACTGTGTGTCCCCCATTATGTGCTGATTAGGTGGCTCTGGAGGTCACTGACATTGTTCAAGGTGAGGCCACAGCACTTCAAAAGGGAGGACAGGGCCACATGATCCTCCCATGCTGCTGGTTGGTCCCCCTGTCTCTGAGCAAACTGCACCTCTCCCGAACTGACAACTGAACAACCAGCAACTTTGTTGGCTCTTTACTGCGAGCTGTGACTGCCCTGCAAACTTTGCAGGAACACCTGCTTGTTCCGAATACCCTAAAGCACTCAAGAGCACAAGCAGCCCCTGAGCCCATATGTTAGTTTTACCCTTGGGCAGTGCATGTCACCGCATCTTTCAGACCAACCTGATCTTCTGTGGATGCTCCTCTGCCTCAGTAGAAAAAGCCTTCCACTGGAACCGGGCTGTGATGTTAGTTCTGTTGTGGATGACCATGGTTTTTTGGCTTGACAGTGTGAGATAAGTCTTGTCAAATTCCAAAGAGTACTTCTCCAGCCCGACGTTGAAGTCCTTAGCTTTTCCAAGAAGCCTGATGTAGGTATCTTCATCTGGAACAAAGCAAAGAGGAGTCTGTGCTCAGCTCACTCGCTGATGGAATTAATTACAAGGACCAGAGCAAACCACAGGTGAATCTCATCCCTGTTTGAGGGCATCCACTTTATCAACCCCCTAAACACTAACTAGTTTTCACTTTTCTTTGTGGTAAAGTTGGGATGGGGCAGTGCTGCTGGAGGGGGAATTCAGGTGGCTGGGACAGTGGGGAGTTGGTAGAGGACTGTGGTGGGGGTGCAGGAGGGAGAACACCATGCTGATACCAGGGTCCCCCCAGGGATGGACCAGCACACAGCCACACACCACATCCAGAACAGGGACAGACTCAGCCTTGGCCCCTTCTTTGCTCACTTCTGAGCACTGAAACACACGGAGGCTTGAAATGAACAGTTCTACAAGTAGTTTGCAGAGCAAGTCTAACGTTATTCTGCTTAGAAAGGGTTCTGCTGTTTTGAAGGATGCAGGGTGAGTGCACCGTGCAGTGCCCAGCACTCACCAACTATGTTGTAGTGCACTGCCAGGGATGTGGAATGATGCCCAATCTCCTTTGGGTGATATTCCACTGTCACTTGCATGGCTTCACCAATGTCGAGGATTCCCGTGGCTGGACTGACAGTGAAAGGGCTGCAAGACCGAGAGAGAGATCAGGACTCCTGGGGGAGGTTTGGGGATATTTGCAGTCTAGTTCACTTCAGCTGACTTGTGCAAGCAAGGAGCAAAGCAACCACAGTCAGCAGAAGACAGACAGAACACACAGCATCAGAAACAGCTACTGACTCTCTTCTGAGGAGATGCAGCCCGCAGAAAATCCTGTTGGATAAAATGAACTCATCTCCCCCATACTCTGCATGGAGGCTCAAGGGTCTGACTGCCAACAATCCCATCAGAGAGTGGTTTGGGAAGAGCACAGAGAGGGTTTAGAGCTATTTGCATACACAGCTTGACACTGACTGCCTCAGAAATTTCTCTTTTTCAATCCCCTGTTCAAGAAATGCAAACGGCAGGGCACTACCTGTCCTGTGAGATTACAGCCTAGGAATCAACAGGGAGAATAAAGTCTTCCTTGAAGACCAGAGAATAATGAGTTTAATTTGCAGTGTGGTTGTGTGGGGTTGTTTTTCCCCTTGTAAACATCCTGGTTTAGCCCAAGAAAGGGCACGTTTTATCAGCATTTCAGTGAAAGCTGCTCGAAGAAAAGGAGCAATGAAAACTGAATGAGTGCAACTGCAAATTGGAGCAATACAGTGACATGGAAACAATACCCAAAAGGAGGGTCCCGTTTACAGCTTGAAGGATTCAATCCCAGCTAAATGAAGTGCCATTAAGAGCAGCACAGCAAGGGAGCTGAACAGGAGGTTTCTGTGTATTCAGCAGCCATGCAGTCTGGGATTCTGGAGTGTCATCAGCCTGGTAACTCTTTGCTTGGCCCACCAGAGAAACAAGGGTAATAATTAGGCAAATGTGGGTGCAGTTTGGATTTAACAGGAGCAATTTGGCTTTGTCACCAGGTAAACAGCTCTTGCCTGACAGACACAAAAATCAGTGCTTTAATGCTTCGGGATAGCTCAGGTGAAAGGTGCTTCTGCCCAGTGGCTGCTGGGCTTTGTGCTCTTTGTACAGCCCCACTGAGAAAAAAAAATTAGTGCTTTGCTGATGGTTAATTTGTCACCTTAAAAACATTTCCTGGGGACTCTGATGATTATTAGAGAATGCAACACAAAAAAAATAAATAAGAAGAACAACTGGAGCCGTGTGCAAGCTGAACTTTGTTCCTCTCAGTGGTGACAGCTGATGGAATTGCTGCTCTTTCTGCTCCTTAAGGAGCTATTGCTGCAATTAGGGGCCTGACCCGGGCCCATTACCACCAGTGAGAACATCACTACTGGCTAATGGAGAAGCCTTGGGCCAGCAATGTTTTTGTGCTGGGCCTGAGACTTTGGAGAGAGAGGAAGAAAGACAAGGTCCCACCAGCCCCAGAGCTGGATTACTCTCTGTGCTCCTGCATCTGCCCCGATGGGGGTGCCAGGACTGCTGCAGGGCTCTGCTGGGGCTCAGGGGTTCATTGCCTGGCCTGGGAAAGGCATGGAATTTTTTTCCTGTTCTTTTGCCAGAAATTTTTCCAGAACAGAGAAGCTACTACTTAAGGGAAATCCCTGGCAACTCTTCAGCACTACCTTCCCTCCCGTTCCCTTCTTACTCCTGCCCCATGTCCATATACTCCTGCCCTCAGATGGCTGGATGGGGAATGAGACTCCTGGTGCTGACTTCAGGGGATGCCTGAGAAAGAAGGTGTTTTCCTATTTTCAAATTCTCAGAAGAGGATCCAGCCAAGTTCAGGACTAAGAACTCAAGTGCAAATCAGTCCCTGCATCTCCGACATTTTCACATATTCCCCAAATTGCTCCTGTTTCTTATACACCTGTGCATATGCCTATGGGCAGATGGTAGATCAACAGGTATGAGAGGACCTTGAAGAAAGTTCCCAAGGAAGAATGAATGACAGTTTGACAAAAATTTAACCAAGAACAAAATAAATTGAAAAAAAAAGCAGAAACACGGGAACTTCAGAGTATTTTAAAAGAAATCTGAATGAAAGGTGGGGGACACTTAATTAGAATAAAATGCTTCTATTCAAATATTAAATGATCTGCTTGAAAATTTATACTGGCTTTCAAAGGTTCTTCATGAAACAGGAGAGATGACTGATGCCCTCAGCTGACAAGGGAAATCAGATTGGCTTTGACTAACAGGAATGGCACAGGCTGTTCACAACACAGCTCACGTTGGGCATCTGATGAGGGGCCCCCTGATGTGCCACATGCTGGAGGCCTCCTGGAGAATGGGTTTATTTGGCTGACACTGGGAGGCAGCCATTTCAGAAGGTGTTGGTGCTCAGGAGGGTGCAGACCAACCACTAACGTGTTCCAGCAGTCCCCAGGAAATCTGGGAGAGACAAAGCTCAGGGCTTGCATCCTGCTTAAAACACTAGAAGCAACAGCAGGCCCCACATGTCCTGCCCCTTTCCAGCTGTGGCTGCAGTGCAGCAGCTCGGATGCTCTGGTTCCTTTGGGATACTCTTTCCCAACTCTGCCATCACCCAAAGGTGTTTTGCACTAAGACAGATGAGCTGCTTTACCTCTCAGTGCTGAGGCTGTAACAGGCTTCCAGGTTCCCGGTGTTGCGAACCAGCAGAGTCTTCTGCGTGCTGTGGTTGACAGGACACGATGAGAAGTCCAGCTGCTCGGGGAAGTCCAAGACCGGGCGGGCACCAACAGCCCGGATTGGCACAATGAGCGTTTCCCCTTGGCAGACGCAGACAAGCTCGTGGAAATGGTCTTGCAGGAAAAGAGACTGACAAAGCACAAGGCATTGAGTGCCATCCTCATGGCAGAAGAAAAAGGGCTGTTTTCTGTGAGCCTTTGTGGGCATGAATTTACCTCTTCCACCCCAAAAATGACCACTAATTCATACTAATAAAGGCTGGAGAACAGAGCACGTGAAAAAGCATCATTTTTGCTCCATTCCAAAGGGGAAGAATAAAGCTCTCTGGATCTTTTTGTTCCTCTGGTATTTTCCATAATTAAACCCCTTCCAGTGAGCCTAGAGATGGCTAAACATCAACACCCCTTCCTGTCATTTCCCTGCTGTTCCATGTGCCTCTTCCCTTGTGAACATTCAAGAATAGGCATGGAGGGAAAGCAAAGCCCTCTAGGCCCAGCTGCAGGGACTGGCAGCACCATGCTGTGCCAAGGTGTTTAACCACTGCAGGGACTGGCAGCACCATGCTGTGCCAAGGTGTTTAACCACTGCAGGGACTGGCAGCACCATGCTGTGCCAAGGTGTTTAACCACTGCAGGGACTGGCAGCACCATGCTGTGCCAAGGTGTTTAACCACTGCAGGGACTGGCAGCACCATGCTGTGCCAAGGTGTTTAACCACTGCAGGGACTGGCAGCACCATGCTGTGCCAAGGTGTGACCAGCTCCAGGCTGCCTGCCCCCAGCCCAGGGCTGACCTCACAGCATGGGCTGGGCTATAACCAGTGTGCAACAAACGCTGTAGCTTTAGAGAGAATGTTCCTCCAAACTCACCTTGTTCCCCTCAGGGGTGAAAAGGATGTTTAGAGTGCAAAATGAGCCTGCTGGGATTTGATGGCACACACCATTGGGGCCGACCAACTTGAAATAAGGTGACCTGTTCATGGTGACCTTCACCAGCCGAGTAACCTGCAGGAAAGGCACAAAATGGTGATTTTGCCACTTGTGGAAACAGGAGGAGACCTGGGTGTGCCCTGGTGACAGCCTTCCTTGACCATTTTCCCAAAGGACTCTTAGCTCTGGAGGTACAAGCAGAGGATACACAAGGGTGAACTTGAATCCCTTCTGCCTGGGCAAAGCAGCTCGGCCAGAGGCAGTAGGGCAGTGCCTGCTGGGAAGGAAGGTCAGGCACCAGCAGTATGGAGATAGAACACCTGAATCAAGTCATCCTCATTTTCAACAAGCCCAGAGAATCTGCTTGCTTCTGCCTGCACACAGCCATGCAGCCCTGTTCCAGAGGGAGAATGTGCTACCTGAAGGCCAACCAGCACATTATCCTGGGGGAAGGAAGAAATTCCCTTCGAACAGACTGAGTTAGAGTGGGGAAGTCCAGCTGTGAGGAGATAGTCATATGGGCACACCAGCAAGAGGAGACCAGACACTTGGCCTTACTGGGAAACTGAAGAGAAAAGGAGGAACACAGCACGACAAAGAGACAAGCCCCAACACAATGAGATGGCAAAGAGAATTTAAATGGGCTGTAAAGAAGCAAGGGAGAAGCACAAGACACTGCCAGGAAAGGCTGGTGCAGAAGATGAGAGCAGTCAGCTTGCCAGAGTGATGGAAAGCCAGACGGTCCTGCAGGCTGTGTCTAAGAACTCTGGGCTTCCAAGGTATTTTCTGCCTGGAGAAACATGACCAGCACTGACAGTGTGGTTTCATTATTAAAAGCCAATCTCAGCTCTCCAGGGGCTCTTGCTGCCTGGTGATTATGGCCAGGGAGCTGCCAGTGCAGGCACCGACACTACTGGAGACCGTTGCCTGGATGGATCCTGCAGCCACCCTGCTGCCAGTTTCTGCCCTCAGGGGAACACAGGCACAGGGACAGCAAACAGGCATTTTCTAGCACACTCTCTTCTTCTAGCACAGCTCCACATCCCAGCACTTACCTTGCCTCTATTCCTCAGAAGCAGGGGCATTTCACAGACCTTGCCAAGGGGATAATTCTGAAACACCAGCTCAGATGGGTAAGGCTCAAGCAAGGTCTTGTCCTGGTCAGGTGATGAGAACTGGAGAGGCAAGAGAGAGCAGGGAGAGGTTCAGCTGCTGGGAGGAAGGTTTGTGAATGACACTCCTCTGTTGATCCCCGGTGAAGGACAGGCTCTTGGTGACTTGGTCTGCCCAGCTGCCACTGGGGGAAGAGTAGCTCACCCACCTCTGCTCTGAGCTGATCAAAAGCTGCTGGACCACACTGAGAAGGCTCAAGCTGAGCAGCTCTTTTGGCAAGAGTTTCTCCAGCTTTCCTTCTCCAAAATGCCAGGCAGCACTTGCCTCCAGCACAACCCTGTGCTAATGGAGTCCCAGAGCTCTGGGCACTCACTGAGCACTCAAGCAGTAAGTGAAACCCAAGAATTTACATCAGACTCCATAGGAAACAATTTTTGGATGACCTTTACTCTGAGGCAGGGAGACTGAGGCCCACACAACTCCAGACTCTAGAGCTTAGACACCAGTAAGAAGAGAACAGCACCAGAGGAGGTTAAGGCAAAAAGAAAGTACCACAGTAGATAGGAATAGGGCAAATAAGGTGAATGCTGGATGAGGATAAGGTTCAGCTCTTTTCTCAGCAGTGCTGGACAACTTGAGTAAGACTGGAGTTGTGTTAAATTGGGAGTAATTACCTCAGGCCCTCAGCCTTCAAAGGCCAGCGCTGCCACTGTGCAGGGAATCCTATGACCCCCAGCATTTGTCAGTGACAACACCAAAGCAAGAGTTGGCTCTTTCAGAGGGACAATAGAAAATGGCAAGCTGGTGCCCTTTTGTCCTGCCCCAGCCTTCCCCCGGTATCGTGCCTTCACCATGGTAGCTAAACTCCAGCAAACCCCACCAGCTTCAGCAGAAATTATTTGTGTTGGCTTAGCACATCACAGATCAGGACTCCAGCATCTCACTAGGAGAAAACGTTTTGCCTTTACCCCAGTAGAAGGAACTCAACCACCACCAGCAGTTTGGAATAACAACAGGACCTGGACACTGAGATGTTTCAATAAGCTGGAGGCAAGGCACACAGCCTCTTCAAATGTCACATCAAACAGCAAGGAAAAGGGCAGGAAAAGGCTACCTTGCATTTGGAGTTCTCACTTGTGCGTGGGTGCTGGACAATCTTGGGCAACTTTATCTCCTGGCTGTCCGGCTTCTTCCTGAGCCTGAGACCCATGTTCCTGATGTCAAAAATGGTGACCTGAAAGGCAAAAAAACCAGCAAGAGCCTCAGAAATGCCCTTGTTCAGAAAGGCTTTTCTTGTTCAAGTGGCTCTGATGAATCATTTGTGATCACAGCCACCAGGACAGTCCTGGAAGTCCTGGAAGTTACCTGCTGAAATATTTAACATCAGAAAACTAATGGTATCGAGCAGAACACACTTGCTCTAACCAGGTGGCTCTGCCTCATTAGCTTCTCCATGATTTGATGTGACACGTGTGGGGATTTCTGCTCTTGGGGCATTTGCGTCCTCTTTACTTTCACTGGATTGAGCCAGTGACCTTTGCAGAGAGTGGCAAACTGCCCTAACTCCATCCCTGCCCAAGGCTCACAACCCCCAGCGTGTGAAGATGTCACTGCTGGCTGAGTGTGAGAGAAGCAGAAAAGCAGCGTTGTGCCAAGACAAGAGGTGCAGAGCAATAGGTCCATAGTTCTCTCTTTGTAATTAGCACAGGTTTTGTCTCTGTCTGGCCTCACAGTCCCATCCACAGAAGAATATAGAGAGATGTCCTTGACAGAGCCTCAGCACTGGGCCACCTCCAGCCAAGTGAGCTCCAGGCAGCAAAGGGGACGTTTGTGGGTGGGAAGGAGGACTTGCCCCAATTCCACTGCTGCCTGCAGGGCTGGATCTGTGCTCCACACAGGAGATAAGACAGAACAACTGGTTAGGAACCTGTTCCAGGGGGGACCAGCCACCTCTCTCAAGGCTTCAGGCAGCGTTTGAGCTGCCCACCACGTGCCCAGGTGCCTGGAGGGCAGGTGTGGTCAGAGAAGCACAGTGACTGTGCCAACCTGACAGAAGGAATTCCTGTGCTTTACATTTGTTTAACTTGGCTCCAGTGGCACAGCCAGGCAAGACTCTGGACTGTACCTGACACACCATGACAGCCCCTGCCAACAGAAGCACGGCCCTAAGAGCTGGGGAGGGGGTCTGTAGCTTCATGGTGCTGCTGGACAGCAGGAAGGGCTGGGAGAAGAGGGACACGGGAGGAGTTTCCAGCCTTAACACAGCTCCTGGCCACAGCAGGTACTTACACGTTTGGGCTTCTCAGGCTCTTTCGGCCTTAGAGGACGAGCCAGCCTCTCTCTCTTCAGGAATCTGGAATCCATTCTGAAGGATGTTGTGGGTGGATAAGTCGTGGCAGTGTCTCAGCTCACCTGGAAGGAGCAACGGTGGAATGCTGAAAATCCCGAATCCCATTCGTGGCAGACCCAAAAGATACAGTGGTGCTGCGAATTTTATATTATTTGAAAGCAACTAAGTGCTTGTTTGGTATAAGTAAGCCAGAATTGTTAGGCTGGAAGTTGGACTTTATTTAAACTATATGGCTACGTTGTGTAATTCAAAGATGGATCAGAGTGAAATCTGGAGCTAACATTCTGAACATTAATAATAGTTACAAGAGACAAAGCTGTAGCTTAAATATTACTTGAAAATTATTAGCTAGAGTGGACAGCCCATAGCTGGTGGTATAGGAACTGTAACAATCTCCTCTTCTGCAGGCCAAGCCCAACTTCCTCAGCCACTCCTCACAGGACTTACCTCTAGACTCTGCGTGTTCCCCCTCCCTGGACCAAGTCCAGGGAGGGAGAATCTTTACTGCAGTGAAGGTCTCAGAACCAGATACAGTACTTTTGCCTGTTGAGAAACACAAATGGATTTGATGTGATTATTTCACTGAACTCAAGGGCAACTTTTGATAGCTACCTTTGTACACATAAATATAGATGTTCCCATCTCTGTGCCTGCATGTGTGTGAATTGATCATGGTCTATGTAGTAAGCAACAGAGTGAACCTTGCCATCAGACTTTGCTAGGTCACTGAGGAGACACCATTAAAGGGACGTGAGCCCTTAGAAACACAACATATGGGGGAGCAGGACCACGTCAGACTTTATTCTAGTGGCAGTTCTTCTCCAGCATCCTTATCCTACAAGAAGCTAAGGGTAAACAATCACCAGCCTGACAACCACCTCTCTCTGTTTGTGTCGTACAAAGTCGATGTGCAAGAAAGGGCAAGAAGAGAAGACAACTCCAGAAAGTGGGTCTCAAGCACTAGAAACACAAGAACACGACAGTCTTATGGACACCAGGACATGCTGCAGCAAGAGCTAGGATTTAAAGCTGGAAATTACCATCTAATGGGGAATGGAACATTAACCTGGATTTCAGTGATTTATTACTTGGTTTTGAGAATAACTGGGTTGTGGGAGCCCAAACCCAGCTTTCAGCAAAGGAAAACAAGGCTGACAAACATCTCGTGATTCAAGAAGTTTGGACCCTTGTCCAGAGACCTGTTGATGTGCAAACTGGAGATATAAACCTGGCTCCAAGAAGAATTAAGAGAGGACTTTTTGGGATGATTGTTAAAATTATGTCTAAATCCCTGTAATCCCTCTATCCCCCATGTAATCCTACTAGAAGAAAAATTAACTATTTGGAAACTA
>NW_021938838.1:16491863-16598487 GCF_001715985.3 Manacus vitellinus
CGGGAACAGGGACCCCGGGGACAAACGGAGTGGGGCAGACACAAAGCTGCCGACTTCAGCAGTAGTAAAAGCAGCAAAAACCCCCTTCCTTGATTTTTTTCCTTTTTCTTTGCAGCCTTGTGAGAAATAAAGAATCGGTTTTATTACAAGCAAATACAAGGCGTATCGCGGAGTTGTAAGACGCCGGATTCAGCCTGGAACCGGTGTCGGGGAAACGTGCGGACGGGAATAAGGAACTGTAAAACGAATATTAGTAAAGAAACCCCTTATGCCACATGGCTGATCCTGAGAGACGTCATACTGCTGGACGCTCCACGTCCCAGCACGACACAGAGGGAAACGCCTCTTCTATTACGTAAACAGGGTTGAACCTTAAGAATGTTTAAAAAGCGGGACTTCTGAATTGGAAGGGGTGTTCCTGGGAATCCTGTATGCCTAGGACACCCAACACGTGTTGTAATTTTTCCTTTTCGTTTTATTCCTTTTGTTTTGCAAGCTTTTGCCGTTTTTCTAAATTTAATAAAATGAGATTTTTCTCACAGCCTGAACTTAGAACTGGTCTTTTTTTGCAAACCTTTTTGTTTATTAACCTGTTTTGTTTATTAACCTGTTTCAGTTTCACAGTGTGAGGCGAACAAAACGCTACCAATGGAGAGATTGTCCCTCCGCGCAAAAACAAACAAACAAACAAGGGGAAAAGCGAAGGAAAGCAAAGAACCTTTGCTGAATGAAGATACCCTTCCATAACTATTAGCCAAAATTGTTTTTAAATGTATGCATAGCTGTATTTTTGAAAATTTTTAAGTTTTTGCAATAACAATTTTCCTTAAGTTCAAAAGCCAAATTAACACAGAAAGACATATATTTGCCTTAAAAATAGAAGAAGTATATATTTTATCCTTGAACTATAGGAATGTTTATATGTATTTGAAATTTAAATTGAACATGAAGCAAAATATGTTTATGTTTTTACAGGTTATACTGTCATCAAAACAGAAAACATATATTACTAATCTGAGGGTGAGAAACAAAAAATGCCAATTTCTCAGTTCATAACCAAAAGACACTGTAAAATGAAACCCAAAGATATGTTTGTGTGATGTGTGTTTGATGGCCATCGAGTATGAATGTGTAAATGTATGCATGCGTGTGAATACGTAATAATTAATATGTTCTGATTTATACACAAATGCACATTACCTCACACATGCACAAACACCCTTAGATAAAAAACAGAAAACATATCACCCTGAGTTGAATAGAATTTCACTTGCAGAAATGTTTTAGGTTAAACAAAAGTTTTCAAAAACAAACACTAAAAAACACTTTCAGGTAAAAATCAGGAGCATACGAACCCTGATGTCATCAAGTTATTAAGTTTGGTTCAAAATCAATTGGTTCAAAATCTGGGTTACTTGTGCCAGTTTTCTAACTGCAGTTTCATTCACTTCAAATGAAGCCTGTCCATCATGCCCACACTGCTGTTCACAGAGGGCTTCCACTCTCCACGCCCCCATCCAGGCTAGCAGCTTCCCCTACCCTCTAGCCCTGGTGTGATGCTCTTCCATAGCCCCACGGTTCCACTTCCATAAAGCCTACAGGGATCTGCCTGCCAGACTCAGGGGAAGGAGCATAACTGAGAAATCAGCCCCATCTCTCTCCAGGGACAGGACAAAGCACAGCTCCAGCCCACCACCGCTGTGTCATGGGGAGAGATCTTCATCTTCCCCAGAGGCAGACAGCCCTTTACCCAGCCCACAAGTTAAGGGAGGATCTTAATTCCCCCTCTGCTCCAGGCTCAGGGCACAGACAGCTCTGGCCCCTCAGCTTTGTGTTCAGAGCACAAATGGCCTGAGCCTGGGCAGAGGAACCAGCTGTGCCAGGACACAGCAGCTGAGGCCACCTAGGGAAGCAATGAAGAAATATGGCCAGGGCTGGGGAACAATTCGTGACGTGTCTCAGGAAACCCGGGTCTATCACAGCAGGGTGTCAACCTTAACATCGTCAAGCTTTACCTTCCGATAAAGGACACGAGTGATCTTCAAAGACAATTCTGTGCAAGGGCTCAGTTGGTGAAGAGCCCGGTCAGTCTTTGCCTTTCGGCAAACGGGAAGACTGACTTTTTGGAGAGTCAATCTCTCCAAAAATTCGCTTGGGAAAGCGTTGAATGTCGCTGCCTGACAGAGCTCAGGCCGCAGGGAACAGGATAAAGTGAGAGGGAACAGGGAACTGAGGGTGTCGCGGTGCCAGCACCAACGCAACAGTCGCTGTCACAGCGTTCCAGTTGCCAGGCAACGGATGGAAGCTGGAAGGGAGCCGTGAGGGGCTGTGTGGGGGCCGTGCAGTTTATATACAACAGAAATAATGTGTATTTACTATACTAAATTAAAACCCAAACCTCTTGATATGCACTTGTACATGCCATGGCTAAACAGGTTCCAGGTTCCCGCCTGGTTCCAGCAGAATACCTGAATATCTGGTTTATGGCCAGTGTTCTGTTCAGGTTTCACTGAAATTTGAACAAACCTCATTCACCTTTAGCTGTTTTACATAATCACTCTAGGAAATAATACATTGACTAGTATGTTTAGAAAATGTTGTAGTTCTTCAGTGAAAAAAAGTACAATTAGTAGGTCACTTCTTGCTTGCCCACACAGTTGTACACGTCTCTGAACTGTTGTTCCAGAAGACTGATGTTATCACATCCTATATTTCTCTTTGGCATTCTCTTTCAGAATACAGATATGCTAAAGAAAAAAAAAAAGTACAGCTTTAGTCAATCTTTACTTTCAAAGGAAATTCAAGAAAGATTTTCAGTCACATTACTAGAATTGTAAGGAAAACACCCCAGAGCCATTTTTGTCGCAAGTTTCCTACTTGCAGTAAATTGTGATGTTAATATTCTTTCCAAGCTCACCTGTAACATATAAATTTATATATTTTGTAGAAGTCAGGTTTGTTCAATTCTTTTTATCCTCCTTCAGGCTGCAATAGCACAAATTGTTTATGTCTTTAACAGAACTTCTTTGTCTCAGTAATCAGACTTTCAAGTGAAAAACTTTTCCACTTAACTAGATTTAAGAAAGTACTTTTGAAAACAAAAGCAGGAAAAAAAGATCAGTTCTTTTTATCAGCTAATGCTGACTCAGTGCAGCCCAAGGAGGCTGTAATGGAACAAAGGAAGAAATATCTTGATGAACACATTACACAGTGTAGGGAAAACCTTCACTTACAGTCCACACACAGTCGTCTTAAAGACTTGGCTAGAAAAGAGTAACATAGGATTGCACTAAGAGAGACAATCAAATGAATGTCAAATTACAAGTTATTTCCTTTTCAGATGTGGTCAGTAGACTGTGTGCTGCTCACCATCCTGGGGGATTTAAAATGTGGTACACCACAGATGGGCCACGGGACTTGTGGAGTAGAGTCATTAAAAGATAAGGCATGAAGAAGTTCTTATGCATTTACATTGAATTACCAGCTTGGCACCTTAAAAATTATTTGTGCTTTTAACAGAAGTTTCTAGTCAGATTTGAGGGTTTTATAGTTGTTGAGAAGCTCTAAGTGGATATTCTTGCTGGTTACCTGTGGTAGCTTTCATACCTAACAGCGGAGGCACATGCATATACTTACATTTAGATCTCTGAAGTATTCGTTATAGTCAAGGGCATATCCAACCACAAATTTATCTGGAATTTCAAAGCCTATATCTGTAAGAAAGTACAATTCTTTTTATACTCGGGTGGTGTAAATAGTTTTTAAGTACACAGTTTGTATTCAACTCATGCTTGAACTAAGCACAATTGCTGACAAATGTCAAGCTTTCGGGGTACTGAGCACAATTCCTTAAGAATCAGTTGTAAACTGACAACAGAGGTTAGAATATAAACCATTCCCATCAGTTAGTAATACAGTTAAAGTGCTAACAGAATGCATTTTATGAACAAAATAATTGTTTAAAACGTAGTTATGAAGTAGTCCTGAAAGAGGAGACAAGGAGTGAGATTTTACTTGTGTGAAAGTAGTTGCACTGCGACTCAATAGGACTTTTCAGTTTGAAAAAAAGGCAAGTTTAATACAGAGTCAAAACAATTGCCCTCTGGGGTCAAAGTCAAACAATACACAGCTAAGGTTGGATTCTGTTTCTGGTATCTAAATAGTTAAATTTATATTTAATTATTTTATTTATTGATTTTTAAAATTAATTTTTTATCAAATAGCTTATCCTGTGCTCAGGCCAGCCAGGGGGATACAATGAAGTGGTCATGAGGTCTCAGGGTGAAGTAACTGTTCATCAGTTCACTGGGTTTCATGTATTTTCCACCTGTTTCTCTTGGCCTTCCTGAAATTTATATGCCAGTTGTCAGACAGACCACATGAAGTGAAATTATGAGACTGTATTTTGGGTAACCAGAAAAACACAATACTTACAGTCTGGCCTGTAACCTGGGCTTTGACATGTCCTTTTAACAAGCAGGCTGTAAGGCAGAGCAGAGAAGGTAGAAGCTGTAAACTTCGCTTCTCCCACCCCTCCCCTTAGGCTTCTACAATCATGCAGTTAAATTAAAACAGGGAGATTACTGTAATAGAAAAAGGTACTTTTCAGCTTTATAATGGAGGGAGAAGGAAAGGTTCTAATCTGGGTTTGTTCTGGAGGTCCAAATGGCTCTGTGGTTTTAAATTCAGGTCCTTTCAGTTCCATATCCCAGATCGTTATCCTCCCATGTATCAGTGCCTCAGCAAACTAGAATAGCACAAGAGGGAAGCACATTCAAGTGGAAGGTAAAGATTTTAGTGGGGAGGGAGGGAGAAGGGGACAAGCTGTGCAATGTCACTCCAGTTTCTTCCACAAAGTAATATCCATTCTTGTTTTTCCTGTGCCCTTTGGAAGAAACTGAGAACCTCCAGGACAGTCACTAGAAGGAGAATAACCAGCACATAAAACAAGAAGTATAGTGATCACTTGATAGATGCAGGAATATTCCCCAAAAATTCATTTCAGAGATCTACTAAAAACTGATGTATAATGCTACTTAAAGTAATCTTGCAAGATTCTGGAAACTTGTATTAGTGACAATTTTAAGATGTTGTCATTCATGTATTGAGGCAACTGATGTGGTTATAGAAAACGGATGGAAGAGAATAATTTACTTCAAACAGGAGGAAGTAGGCAAGAGGGAATCCATCAGATTTTATGGACTACAGAGAAAGAGCCAGAAAACCTTTTTAAAAACTTTAACAATGAAGGTGGTAGTGCATGGGTAAGTTTCCCAGTTTAATAAACACCTAGTTTTTCAGCAGCTGGATAAGGATTGCATCCTGCATTTACTTCTTCTCCCCCCAAACTTCAAACCAAACCAACACCCACCAGCATGCATTGCCTATTCACCCAAATGATTTTGCTATATCAGTACAATAACAATACATGTTATTATACCTTACAACTTTAACCATCCTTGGTTTCTTGTCTTTTATTTTTGAAAGTAGTGCTTTCATTGTTCTACCCGTCTCAATAATGTCCTGAAAGAGATTAAAGAAATAAACTGTCCTTTGAATCTGAAAGGAAAACCAGACTGTCAGTGGATTAATTTAGAGCATAAAACCCTGGCAGCCCAGTGACATTGTTTTATATGCAATATGTACTAAGTTGCAGAAAGGGGAGAAAAACATCCATGTCATTCCCCACCCCCTCCAACCTTTACTTACCTCTACTACTAACACATTCTGGGAGAGATCACGTAGGGAGAGAAAAGAGAGAAAAGAAAACATTTACATGGCAACATTCAGTAAATTATATGTCCAGGAAAAGCACACTACAAACTTTAGTTATTAGGAAGTTGCAATTGATTTTCAAAGGAGCTTGTTGCTTAACTACTGACATTACTTTAGTACTTTCTGAAGAGTCTTTCTGTAAGTATTTATGGAAACTTAAAACACGCTGAGTCAAGTTGTATCTATTATTCTATGTATAGCACTAGTATTCTAGAGCCATCCTGATGAGTCAGTTTGGTGTTGTTCATTTCTAGGGGCTGTGGGATAAATTGTGGATCCACTGAGGTCAGTGGGAATTGCTCACTATTTCAAAGTCCAGCATTTTAAATCAGTGTCAAGTGGCTGTAAGTATGCAGTACCAAAATCTTAATAAAGATGCACTTCCTGGAAGATAAACAAGAACAGTTCTTTCCCTTTAAAAGGTAAAGATGCTAGTTCATACCTTCCCATTTAGTGTGGACAGTTCCTCACCAACAAAACTGATTTTTCCTGTGGGTGAATCATTCTAGAAAGAGAAAGAAGAGAGGGAAGTCACATAAAACATGCTAAACAGTGTTATCCTGTATGTATGTATGAATGGTGTGCTGCTCTTGCTTTTTGCAAGAGGAGGATGTTGGATCCCTGCCGTGGCTTTGTCATGTTGATTCATTCTGCTGTATGTTTGTTGAAGTGAATGTGTAACATCCATCTGTTCATTGGGGCAGTTCAGTAAATCAGTTCCTTTTCAGTGTGTAATCAGTTGAATTGCTTTGAACAGAATATATGCATAAACTCAATTTTTGTGGAGTTTTCATGTAAACTACCAGCATTTAGAATGTCAATCTATGCAGAGAGTCAATTTTCCAAAGAAAAGAAAATTGCTTACACAGTGGCTTTTTATTCTAACAAAATCCACAGCAATAGGCACAGATTTGTCACCATTTTGATTTAGTGCTTTTATATGGTCCAGCAAATCAGCAAAGAATTTATAGCCTCCTTTAAGGACACAGAGTGCAACAATGTCATGACTTCCCATGTCTTGCATGATATCTCTAGCCAAGCGTTCTGTCCTGGGAGATAAAAAAAAAAAAGAAAACACACTCTGTAAAGTGTTTTGTATATCACACTTGTTTGTCCATATATTAAGCAGTGTCCAAGTTAAAATTCTGATCTTGCTGTTAGGTTTTTGTAACTAGCAAGTTGTGACCACAGGAAGAAATAGGAAAGTTATGTACTTGCAGTGCACAAGATGATGCCTAATGCACTTGACATATTGTTGGTTTCATCCATAAATCTAAACATTACAGGATAGATGGGTTTGGAGATATCTGAGGTACTATGGAAATTTAACTGGTGTTGTAGAGGAATCTTTTCCATAACCCTCTCCTGTATTAAACTCTAGAACAGAAGTGTTAGAGCTGCAGAGTTTCCATGTTTCTCATGGGCTGCACAGGGAAATTATCATTGACTTCACTTTGCTCTTTCCTCTCATACCTGTCCAGGATGAGTCCATGAGGAATGAAGACTCTTTCTAAATCTTCTTCATAATGCTTAGGAATGCAAAATAGATTTTTGTTGTAGCCACTTTGTTCGTCTCCTATCTGCAAGTGAAAGGTAAATAGCTCTACGAGTAGCAACAGAGTCATATAGGAAAAAGCTTTCCAGTCTGATAATGTAAAGAAAGAATTCCCCCCACCCAATAATGTGTCAAAACAGAAATATTTCTGAGAGTTTTTGATCTTTCTGATAGAACAATTCACAGTCTGATAACTTAGGAGCTAGTGTGCTTGTCTGAGTTGTGACTGGATAGACAACTACTTTGCCCCAGTCATTGTAAGAGAAATTCTCGGCCATCATCAACCCATTAAAAAACCCCAGCCAAAACAATAACACCCCCCCTCTTGTATTCCATTTCCCCTTCTGCAGAGCACAGTAGCTTGATCGTGTGGTAGACAAGCAAAAATTAAAATTTAAGGCAAGTAGATTGGGATTATAGGCCAGCAGGTTACTTTGGGGTGATGCACTACCTCGACTATCATTTTCCATTGTGCAAAAGAGAAAATTCTGCCTCCTAAGAGTGAATTCACAGCTGAACGTTTGACATACCAACCACCAGAGGACAGGGGAGATGACTCACCCCAAAGGAGAAGGTTTGAGATGGCAGTGGGAAGAGGAGAAGCTGCAGAGGGAGCCCATAGGTGGGAAGCAGGGACCTGTTTGTGCTGTTTGCCCTGTGAGCAGAGATCCTCAGCATGGCTGGGGACAGGCCATGGCTGCTTCCCACCCATTAGAGCTTTAACCCTTTTGACACCAAGATTTAGAATTACAGTTCTTTATTCAACATACTCATTCCACCAGGCTGTTGCACCCAGAGGTGTCCGCCTAGAGGCTACACATTCTCCATTTTGGGCTTCTTTTCTGGCCCCAAACAGATCTGTCTGTGGATTCAAGACCTTAGTGGATGCTTTGTTCATTTATAACGTGGTGGTACAAAAGCAGGCAAGAAAAAAATATATAATGAGGTAGAAGGAATTGTGAAAATGAGGGCTAATATGTTTGAGAAATAAGTCCAGAAAAAATCAAATTAGTGAGATTTTGTCACATCTAATATTGCCCTGCTATTGTTAAAAATACAGAACTGACTGAAAGAAACATTCAAAGCTGGTTCAAAGTTTCACTAGTGCAAAATAGGTTATGTACACACCAATCACATTCCACAGAACTCAGTACAGTGCTTTGCTAATAGCACAGAGCTGTGGACTAGGCAGTGATAGCATAAAGTATTGATAACAAGTTAACACCTGCAAACTCTTTAGAAAGATGAATTGTTTTTAATTCTCCTTTTTTTGGCATAGCAGAGATGAGTACTTAGGAAGAAAAGAAAAATGGACTGTAGGGAACAGTAGGAGGTTATTACTTGCAAAACTCACAGCAGCCAAAAATGAGATAAGCAATTACTGCCATTTATTTTGAGTTGGCCATGAATAGCTTACTGCATTTAAAGATAAAGCTTGAGACAGGTGTTAAAGATTTCAGAGAACAGATTATTGTATTACAAGGCAATGCATAAAGAATCTCACCCTGGCTGGACTAACTGTATTCTGCAAATACTCAGAATTGATAGGCCCTAATGGTCCAAGATACACACACAGAATAACCTCACAGCTGAGCCCTGGTTGAGTGGCAGCAGTACTATTTTGCCTGGTTTAGCCACTATTTTCTTCGTGGCTGAAGTCAGCAAAGTAAAAGCTTAGGTGAAGGACTGTTTTTAAATTAGGTTTATTCGTGCCTTATTGATCTTGGGAGAGGCTCTGGCAGTGACACTGGTATGAATGTGGGTCAGCCTAGACAATGGCATGCACAGCAGCTTCAGTGCAGTGCAGAGCTGCTCTTTGTTTGAGTGTTGGATTAGCCCAGCTGGACAGCTTGAAAAGGGGTAATTTCTGCCTGTGTGAGGTTGCCAGTGGTGAATACACAGGCAGGGTATGGGGTTCTGTCAACAAGAGTCAATGACAGTAGGAATTCATTAGAAGTATCGGTACAATAACAGTGTTTATTTGAGGTGACAGGAACACCGAAGCATGATTTTCATTTGGAGTTCCAAAAAAGTACCTTTAAGGGTAGTGACTGACATGATGAACAGTGTACAAAGTTCTGTTTGTTTTATTGTTGGATTTTGGTTTGTTCTAATTTTTTCCCAATATCCCCATCTCTCTTGCATTCTGCATAACTGCAGCTAAAATGCAATGACAATGCTCCCTGCGAGTGGAACAGTTTCTTTTGCCCAATCATGATACTGACTGCAGTGCTTAATGGACTTCAGCTTTACCATTTGCTTTTGCATTTATAAATTGGGCTTTCATCTGCACAGCAAGATGATCTTGCACAGCAAGATCAGCCTCCCTGACAGTAAGTTCAGCTTCCTGCTGCACTTGATGAGAGGCATCACAACTGGCTCAGCTCAAGTGAGGGAGGGGCTTTGTCCATGTTAATGTACCTATGGAATAAAGCTAATCTTAAGGCTTACAGGTGTGCACAGTCATCACTGTTTAGAGCTCCTCCAGCAGTGCATCTTTGTACCTTTTATTTGGTTAACAACTGCGCTTCTTGAGGGTATTTTGTGCAAACAATATCTGTTACATTAATACTTTGTTTGCTGCTGTGTGTGAAGGCTTTTTTAAGGTCTGATGGAAGGTTCAAGAACAGAACCTTAAGGATTACATCAGTTTGAGCACCACATCACCATAGCAACCTGCTGCATACACCCAACAGGCTCATAAAACCATTTGTATGGTGGCACATGCTAAATAATACAGCAGCAGCCCATAATAATAAGGCAGTCGGCTAAACTATCATACAAAGTAATTAAATTTTTAAATCATGAGTTTATAACTTGAGAAATTAGTTGTTTAATTTAGTTTCAGTGTCATCTGTTGTTCAATTACTGTAGGTTTCTGAGTTTAAAGGGGAAAAACCCAACAAAATGAACTACAGCAATTTTGTACAGTAAAGAGATTTTATAAGTAAGTATTGTTTCATCAGCACAGAATGAAAGAGTATGAATGTAGGTATATTAAAGTCAAACAAATAATGTCACAAGTTTGTAAAAAAGTGAGTCTATTAAGATACTTCTGTTCTGAAATCCAGTTTTTCTCCTGTAAGAACTGAGGCCTTTCATGACTTACTATTTCTAATGTTCTACTATTTTTGCTGAAGCTGACCTCCTCCCCCCCACCCAAAGCTCCCTTCAAGCAAAACAGCAAACATGAGGGTATTATTCTTTCTTACCTGCAGTCCATGAGCCATAACCTCACTTTGAAGGCTGCTCTCGTGGAATGAGTTGGCGTTCTTACTGCGGTTTGGCTTGCTCTGTTTTCATCTTGCAGGCAGATCAAGACCTGCTTCTAAAAGGTCAAATTTGCCATCTTTCCTGCAGGAAGCATTACTTCCTTCTATTAACGCACTGACATCACAATCCCAGCTTTTTACCTAATCTGATTAACCAGAAATAAAATAGGCTTGAGCCCTGCTGGAACCAATTGGAGTAAAGGTATGGGGAACGAGGGACATGCAAAATGAAGCTCATGAATCAAATGAGTGGGAAGGACTAGTTAGAGCAGTCAATTTTTAATTGAAAATGCACATCAGATATCTGACTGTAGGAGGTGGTAATTTAGTGGTGTATATATAGAAGGTAAGTTTGTATACCAGTTTCTTACACAGTATTTGAACATCCATTGTTGTGACAAAGTCCATGTCTTTTTAAAATTATTGTCCTAACTTGCTGTCAGAAAATGTCAGTCAGAGATAAAGCAGAATAAACAAAACCATAATTTTAAAAAGGACTTGAAGCAGAGCTCTGCAGCTGTTGAGAGTCTGTGAACCCTGCCTGACATTCTTCCAGATCATCCTTTCATAAAATGAGAGGGTGATAGTTCCAGTAATATGCTTCACATCATTTAAAATCAAATGGCACTGACATTCACTGTAATCTGATTAGTTTACCAAACTGCTCTATTATCTGGGATTAAAGCGAAGTCTTAAATTTCTAAAAATTAATCCTACTAACAAAATGAGCTAAAGCCAGCTTGCATATAACATATTATAGAATGTTCTTACCAGATTGGGTACATTTTATTAATTCAATGATTTTAGCGTTGTCTTGGGAGAGGGCACAGTAGTTAATGAAAGTATACTTTTCTCGTTTCTTTGTAGTCTTACAGTTGCTCTTCAGATTGTGACTGGTAATACTTGAGATAATGTCATTCCAGTGGATTATTGGGCATATCCACAACTTCCAGTGATATGTTAAATAGTAGTACTATTTGGGAACTATTAATGCCTTGAGGGTACCTGACCCCTATTTGATGCAGTTGGCAGTACCTTCCTTCTATGAATTCCTTGTCATTTTTCCTACCTTACATACGTGAGCTCCATATTCTGAGAACAGCCTTGCTTTTCTAATTCTTAGTGTCAGGCAGCCCCTTCTAGCTGACATATCGATTTCACAATTGTTGGTTGATTCTTGTGTAGTTTTCCACATTTAAACAGAATTTAGCCTAATTTTGCTAAAATCAACAATGTGGCTGAGACTACTTGTTTGAAGCTTCTTTCTAATTAAAGCACTAATTATCGGTACTATTCTCTGTTTACCATTTCCAGCAATCTAACTGAGCACAGTCACTGAAATTACAGTGAAGAAATAAGTGTTGTTTGCATATCTGATATGATCTGTATCTCCCATCTTAGCTGTGCCCTGTTTTTAAATGCTCTGCTATTCTCTTCTCTTTGTTATATAATTTTTTGCATGTTTAATCTTTGTACAGGGAAACCTTGGTGGCAGATCCCCCATGCTTGGCAGCCTGCTCTCTGAACAGGCCACTTGAAAATGTTCTCATGTGTAATATGTTTGCTTTGGTTCTGGATATTGGAAGACCACCTCTGTTATATAAATTTTATAGACCCTTTAAGTCTACTTGAGGTGATTTTGATTCCACACTACTCACATTTTTATAAATTGTATGCTGGACCTTGCAAACCTTTGTGTCTCTTTTAGGCACTGTGCAGTTAAATCTGATCTGAACTGGGCCTGGGCCTGAAGTTCTGTTTAATTCTGTTTCAGAAAAGCGTTGGAGAAAATCCCTCTCACTGACTTTGCATTTTGGCTGCATGGGGAGTATTAGCTGAGTGACAAGTGAGCAATGACTTTATTGATTAGAGCCCATGTTTACTATTTCATTAAACTTTACACTGGTTCAAGAAATCTCTGCCTGCTCTATTTGAAAACTACTTCCCAGATCATATTTGTTAGAATAAATTCAGGATTCTCAGTCAATTCCATAGAACCACGATATGGTTCCCACATACCCCTATCACCTGGCAAGTACTTGAAACTCCAATAAATGTGTTGGTGGTCTCAGTTAGTGGACTGTGGTTTGCATTATGAATGTTACTGCTAGAGTGAATGTTTTCATTGTCACATTCTGAAGAAAAAAGAATTTGCAGGTGAAGCATTCATGCTAAGACAGATCTTTGTCATTGCTGAATAATGAAAATAGAATGTAGCTAGCTGGCATCCTTGGATGGCTTTTCTGTTGTAAATTATGTGAGCATACTCCCACAGGAAAGAACAGAAGAGTTTAAGCATATATACATTTGTTCCATATAGGAGCTGCAAGTGCATCTTTGTAAAATTAAATGTTTTGAGGAAAACAGTGCACCAAGCAGTTGAGTTACAATCTATTGCCCTGTTCTAGATAACAGCAGAGAGTTAGGAAAGAGCCAGTAAGTGTAGCCCACACAAACAGACTGGAAATTTATTAGATCAGCACTGATGACTTGGTGAAACAGCAGCCAGTCAATACAGAACAACAGTGCTCTTGTCCTTGTGTCCATTCCCTGAACTGCTGAATCAGTAATTAAATTTTTCAGGACATGATTTTACTGTTTGCATACCTGAGTTTGTTAAACAGGTTTACATTCTGTTACACTTTGGAGTGACTGGTCTTGAGAGTGCTGAACACATTTTAAAGGTCCTCCAGAAGGGTTGCATAGACACTAATAAAGTGCTGACAGGCATCTCCTTTTCACTGTTTTCAACCAGAAAGCAAATACCTGCTGTAGGATGTGCTGTACGACTGTTCTTCGGTTACCAAAGCTTGCGAACCAAAGGCGGGCAGTGCCCACGAGAGGGCAGCGCCGGCCAAGGGGAGCGCCGGGGCTGAGCAGGGCAGGGCTGGGCTGGCTGCTGGCAAAAGGTTCTTCCCCCGCAGGGTGGTTGGGCACTACCAGGCTCCCCAGGGCAGTGGGCACGGCCCCAAGGCTGCCAGAGCTCCAGGAGCGTTTGGACAACGCTCTCAGGGCCAGGGTGGGATTGTTGGGGTGTCTGTGCAGGGTCAGGAGTTGGGCTCGGATGATCCGACAGAGAAGGATGGGAAGGGATGTTTTACAACAGCATGTGGTGACAGCACAAGGGGAAATGGATTCAAACTGAGAGTAGGGTTAGATTGGATATTAGGAAGAAATTCTCCCCTGAGAGGGTGGGGAGGCCCTGGCACAGGTTGCCCAGAGAAGCTGTGGCTGCCCCATCCCTGGAAGTGTCCAAGGCCAAGCTGGACAGGGCTTGGAGCAACCTGGGCTAGTGGAAGGTGTCCCTGCCCATGGCAGGGGGTGGGACTGGATGAGCTTTAAGGCCCCTCATTCAGTTACTCTGTGATCCCTTCCAGCTCAGAATATTCAGTGATTCTGTGAAATATTTAGATCAGTTCCAAACTTGTATAATTTTATATTACAGGAAAACTGCTCTGATTTGCACTGTTGAAGACCTGACCCATGGGTTCCAGGTTCCAAGTGGCTGATAAAACCTTAAATTAAAACTGAACACTTGTATTCAGTGACTGATGTGTTATTAGGAAAACTGATCAATAGACTTTGCAATGGCTCAACTTCAGTAATCCCCAGCCCATCCTAAATCTGGTGGTTTGTGGTTTTTTTGTTGTTATTTTTTTTGATTGGCACTTTTAAGTCTTAGATAAGACCAGCTGCTTAATTGGTTTCCTAAAAATCTGTTTGGAAAAACAGCACTGCACATCCCATGGTGAACAGTGCATGTTTACAATTAAAGATTAGAAGCAATTGCACAAATTTAAGTCTCCTTATGTACTGCTGTGAATTATGTAGCTTGTTTTACATAGAAAAGTTTATGAGTATGAATCTTCATACTTTGTCTATTTTCTGTCTGATCTGAATATGAGATGTTTATTATTTTACTAAAACAGAAAAGTGATATAAGTCTTGACCAATATTGGATATTTATAAATGTTGTGCATGAAAATGTCTTCTGCTTTTAAAACTCCTGTGATAACCCCAACAAACCATCAATAACCCTAGCAAACACAGACTGACTGATGCCAGAACTTGAAGGAAACACCCTGTAAAAGATTGCTCAGATTTTAAGTTTGAATAGTTCTTGAAAATACCTTCAGAGCAGAATGATGAATTCTCAGGTTCAGAAATTCTGATTGCTGACCTGGAGGAAAAGTGCAATATATATTAACAAGAGTCTTTGAGGCCATAACAGAAATATTAGAGTGACTGTGTGAAGGAAACCTTTTACTACCCTTGGTTTGTGGATAGGAGAAATGTTTCAGTCTCCTGGACTGTCTATATTAGAAAGTTGTTTTGAGAGAGGATCTGATTAGGACTGGAGCAACAGAGCAGAGAGACAAGGAATCAGGACTTCTGGATTTTATTCACAGCTCAGACACACAGTTTATTTGCTGTATGACAGTGGTCAATTTACTTTCCTGACTGCTCCTGTTGTACCTCTGACCTCCCTGTGCCCTGCTTTTCCCCATTGCCTCTTATAATCAGCTGACCTTAGTATTCCAAGACTTCTGCGCATGGGTCGTTGTTAGTTTTGGGAAGGTGCCCTCTAAGAAACCCCATTGCTGTCACTAACTAGGGGTCAAATGAATGATTTGAAAAAAGATCTTGATCTGTTGACTTGCATGTGAAAATCCAGTTGTTACAGTTTAATGTGTCCATGTTTCATGTGTCCATGAGCAAACTCCATGCCTGCCATGGTGTGCAGTGTGTCTGATCCAGGTCCCCCACCCCCCAACAGCTGGATGGGTTGTTTAACCTCGGGAGCAATGGGTGGTCTGGGAAGCAGCCTGCTCTGCTCTTGGGGAGCTGGACTCATCTCCACTACAGAGATGTTTAATAAAAATATTTGTTAAACAATGGCTTTATCTGAGTGTGTGATCACAGCTGTTTTATTTTAGCAACGTAACAGCAATAACAATTAAATCCATATTTCTCCTTGGATATTTATTTTCCTGAATTCATTCTTAGTGCGGTGAAAGAATTTGGTGTGAATTGCTGAGTTAAAATAGAACTGCTTGCAGTGGATTTCAGATTGCTTGTATTACCTTTGTATGATTTTTCTATTACTTGAGACCTTAAAACAGTACAAAAATACATACCACAGAGAGTCCATGTTTTAAAATATTCTAAAATTCTTCCCTCTAATCACTATTTTTAATTGTTAAAAATGTTCTGTTCTGCAAAGCCATGTTTGACTCCTAGAAAAATTAAGTGCCATCTTCCCATATAACAGCATGTAAGAAAAATGTGGATCGTGCATTTTGGTAAAATAAAAACAAAAAGCTCTTTTAAAATACTATGCAATTACTGCATTCAAATGAAGATAGCTCCTCTTTAAATCTCAGTTTTATAGAACTGCCTATTTCAGTGTTGCCAATGCCTTTTGTTGAGATGTTCAGTATTGAAGATGACACTTTTGAAGGAGCTGGCTTAGCAAGATTTTACTGCAGCTACTTATGTTTCGTTGCAGGCTATTCCAGTGGCTGGCAGCTGGCAGGCTTGCCCACCATGTGAGAAGGAAATTCAGTGCTGGTCAGTACAGTTCCCTAAGACAGTGGAGGGGAAAAAAGAGAAAGCTTCTGTCACTGATTCTTGTTTTCGATTCCTTTGTCAGATCTCCATGAAAGTATTCCAGTTATTACCTCTTGAATCTGATGGCATGGATGTCTCTTTGGAATCTGTTTACATAGTTAAGCATCTGAATTCCATAGGGCCCTGCCCTGTTGTCAGGCCAGTAAATCCTGGTAAAGATGTTCATAGAATCCTAGAAAAGCCCAGGTTGGAAGGGACCTTGAAAGATCATCTGGTCCCACCTGTCATGAGAAAGGGAGCCACGATGAGATTGTCTGGCACCCTGTGCAGTTGCATCTTGAAAACCTCCAGTGTTGGGGATGGGACCACATCTCTGGAGAGGTTTTTCTGGTGAATGATTGTTCTCAGTGTAAAAAATATCTTTCTTGCATCAAGATGAAATCTCTTCTGATGCATTTTGTATTGTTTGTTGCTCCTTGTTTTCTCCATGTGGCACCTTGTGAAGTGGGAGCCTCCCTCCTCTTTTGTAGCCACTCTCTAAGTATTGGAATACTGTGATGAGGCCTCCTTGAGCCTGGTCTTCTCCAGGGAGAAAAGACCTTAACTCTTTTAGTCTGTTCTCATAGGACAAGTTCTTCAGCCCTTTGATCATGTGTGTGGCCCTCCTTTGGACCCTCTCCAGTATAATATGGTTCTTTCACACTGCATAAAACACTGTATTTTTTACTTCCAGCACCCTGATGTCATCCCTTTGCCTCCTTGCAGGTTTCCCCCTGTCACCATATGCACTGAACTCATTTCCACCTGGTTCTTACACCTCCCAAGCAGTATTACAACTTTTCCATCAGCTCCCTGCTTTCTATCCTCCTGGCTCACATCACCTCTCATTTCTCTCCATTCACTGAGTTATCTTCATAGGAGATGTTAGGGCTCTTATTTCTTAACTCTGCACTCATGGCAACTTTTCACCTGGTTAATGTCTTCCTTCTTCAACACTTGCCCTTGTTTTGCTTTTTATTTCATTATCTCCTTCCCCTCGACAATTGCCAATCTCTTCTAACATACTTTATTTTGTCTCACATTTTCTTTTATAGCTGTAACACAAAAAGAAACAAGATCTACTTTCAACACAATTCTCTTTTATCCCCACTAGAGATAATAAAAAGTCCTTCCTTTATTGAAATGAAGGTATTATGCCCTCAGTGCACATTTCTGTGAGAGTCCTCTGTAGCAAAAGTCTTCAGATATTTAGAGCAGTTCACAACATTTTTATCCTGCACATATAAATAAATTCAGGCAACTGCTTTTCTTCAGTCTTGCACGACCTGTATCCCAGACTGGTAGATTTTATGTATATTTAATACATGTATTTTGCTAGCTTAAAAACTAAACATGGCTGGTTCATGGCAATTGACAGCTGTTGCTGAAACAGGATAGGAAGCTGGAAAGGTGCTGGAATCTTCTTTGGTTTTGGATTATTCTCAAATAAATCCTTCAGTGTTAATAAAATAATTTAGATTTCTCATGAAGCCTCTTTAGGGAATTTTTTTTTAAAAAGCAGTAATTCTGAAAAAGGGTACGTTCTCAGAACTGATGTTTCTGAACCTGATTTATTTGTCCTTTAAAAAATATTTTGCTAGTGTTTAAAAAGTGTGCAAGAAAACAACCTTCATTGTAACAAATGTCTTCAGCTCTGCTTTCCTTTCAAAGTCATAATTTTAACCTGGTGTAAGGCCAAGTCTTGTTTATGTAAAATATATAAAGTGTTACACTTTAAATCTCATGTCATACACAGTCATATGGGAAATACTGATTTATCCTATGCAGAACCATACATTTTACAGAGGTCTAAATAGGGAATATTTACTAGAAGCCATGTCATTGAAATGAGATAGATTTTTAAGAGATTTAAGCAAATTAGAGCACATCTCTCAGCATTTCTGAAGACACCAGCCTTCCACTGGCATCCAGCTCCTCTTCACCAGTCATTATGCCCCAAGTTTTCAGGCCTAAGTATTTGAATTACTTGTATGGCACCTTTGCTCTGACCACAACATGAAAAATGAGTACATAGTTTTGTGACTACACAGAAATAGGTGGGATGTATAAAAGATTTTTAATAAACACATTGTTTCATTGTTCCATTATGCTATTATAATGGCTTTGATCTGTGAGAGAATTAATAAAACTAGAATCTGAATTGTTGAAAATTAATGCAGTTCTACTTAGTTAATCTACACTACTTTAAGATCTGTATTCACTGATAGTTTAACCTGTGCCAGTCTGTTTAAAAACTGGAATTAATGTTATCTAAATTTTAATCCTCAAGTAATATTAATATTTAAAATATAATAGTTAAGGCTTGTGCTTCTTTATGACAAATTGTTTTGTTTGGAAGTGATTGATAAAATCCAATTTTTTAATTCATAAACAGCCTTGTTTCATCTAAAAATGTTTATCCAGTTTTCCAGTTTGAAATGCTGCCCTACTGGCACTGCTCTTGTGTGCCCCAAACCCAGCAAAATTAATTCCCTATTCACTCTCCTAATGACAGCCAGTGTGTTATTCAATAAGAACAAGTTAGGTTTGTTTCCAGCTCTCCTTGAGGCACCTTGGCTCAGAGCAGGGAGCTTGTATGTCATCAAAAGGATCTTCCAAGCCTGTTAATAAGAGCCACGCAAGTTTTTATGGCACAGTGGACACGGCGACTGGTTTTTGCTCTGCTCAGCCGTTCACAAGAGTATGTCACAATGAAGCTAAAACCCGTGGTTGAATATTAATGAAGGCAATTCATTCTTCACTCCTCAGCTAGTCTTTGCCACGTTGGATTTGAGTGTTTGCCAAAACTGACATAAAACTAATAACCAAGAGGGAGCCACCTTATGTAACGCTGTGCGATGCCCTCGTGTGACATGGCAACTTACTTTTCTTTGTGCACTGCTGCTGTTAACCTGCATTTCAGACAGGGCCATACAGCACAGACTGGGAAAATCTGGCTTTTTAGAAGATGTGATGTGGTGGTAATGAGGGGAAACCAGAACGTGAGGCTGTGGGTTCAGATGCTGGCTGAAGATCACTCAGTCTGTCCACAAATCTAAAAATGCAGCACTGTGTGGTAAAGCTGGAAAATCTTTAATGTCTTGGCTTTTGCTAACAGAAAAGAAGAAAGTTAAACTCATGGAAGACAGCTGTGATAATTTTGGTCATTTCTAGACATGTTAAGTTTTCATTATAGCAATTATTCTTTTAATTATCTTTTTAAACAGCTTCCATTTAAAACATCATCCACCATGACTGGCTTTTCAAAAGTGCATTTTAATCAGTAGGGATCCAATTTAGGAGAGCATAGAACTCTGCATTAAGGACTATCTTTCCTGAAGGCAATCACTGAAACCATTCCTAACTTCAGGCACGTGCTAAGGCTTCAGTCTAACTTCACTCATGGTACTAAAGAAGCTCAAATGATTTCAGGCATAGTGTAAACTGGAACTGAAAACCAGTTTACTGCAGCTTCAGCTCTGCAGCCCCTCATCTCCTAAGGGGATGTGTGTGATGGCGACAGAAGGGAGACCCATCTTGGTGTCATAGGCAGAAACTCAGACATTGAGAGCAAAACAAAAATTCCAAAACCAAGCTGTCAGTTAGAGGCTGTGACAGCAAAGTATGGATAATGTGGTGCATACAGTGAATCTACCCAGGAAAAACAAGACCAGCTCTTAAAAGAGAAATAAGTTTTGGACAGCTGAGGGTATAACAGTCCTGCCACAGCTGTGTCAATGGGCTAAAAGCAAAGGCTCTGTGAGTTAAAACACACACTATGTTGTTATGTTTAAGTGTATTAAAAAAAAAAAAATCCATCATCTCAAGCTGTGTTTTCTGTCTGGAAGCTAGAAAAGGTTGAGGAATGGGCTGCCAGGGATCAACAGGGGACAACTGCTGCCGAAAGGATGAGGAGCTGAGCGTGGTAACACACCAGGCAGGGCTGAGCCCCTCAGTACCCGGCTGAGGGGAGCAAGACGGGACTGGGGAGGGGACTGGGATCGACCAGGAGTCCAGATCACCAGGAGGGGTTGTGGTGGTGCAGCAGGTCCGAGCTCAAGCTGGGAGGTCAATCTACAGATCAGGTCCAGTGCTCACCAAGCCAGTGCACAGCAACAAAATGGATCCAGCTGAGCTGGAGGCAGATGCACATGGGACATGGCTCTGACAAGAACTGAAAGCCCAGAGCTGAGATCAAAAGGAGCTGCTGGGCCCTTGGCCCCAGGTGAGACTGGCCATGGCCAGGGGACCCAAACTGCAGCATTTTCTCTTTAAGGAAGCTCTAAAAAGTCATATTTAGAGTTAATCAGAAGAGAAAAACACAAGTAAGACACAAAAAAATACCCAGCTTTCATAGTTTTTAACATAATATCTATGCATGTTTAAAAGACTAAGTGTGGAAAACAAAAAAAAATAGTTTTATTTACTCTAGCAAGAAAGTTGTGAGATCACACAAGATCTGTTCAAACCATAGAGGAAATAGTAATTTCCAAAAGCTCACATGTAACATTAACCATTCAGGTTTAGCACTGAGGCTGTGAGTTAGTTAAAAAGCATCTAATTTGCTCCCATGCAATGCATCCATAGTTATGCATCTTCAGAGGAAGTGAGGAGATAAATGGCATGATGTAGCACAGGGCAGCTGGTTTGGATCCTTGTCCCCAGATATGCTGGAAGAGCACTAGAGCAATTATTCTTACCCCAGGCATGTTCAGGCAGCCCATCATCATAAAGTTAACAGAAAACAGGTATAATCTCTCAAGTATCTAGAACTACATACCTCCCAAGCATTCTCAGAGAGGTCATTTATATTTCTATCCTGATTTTTTTTCTTTTATTATTTTTCAGAAAGAAAGAAGACCCACCTAATCTTTCATTTACATGCATTGTTCCCTGCTAACTTGGATGCTGACAGGTCTTTTACGTGGACTTTTGCATCCTGCATCTGTACAGTAACCTTTGAGAAGAATTTAAGGGGAATTTCTTACTTTCCCTTTTTTATTTGTGTGATGGAGGTATCCATCATGTGTGTGCAGTCAGGTGCATTATTCAGGATATTGGGAAATTGGGATAGGTCAGGTAATGGAAAGCAGATATCATGTAGGTGTTGTGGGATGTGAGATCTCAATGCAGGATTTCTGTCTCAGTCCAGGCTTGGTAAAGCTGAGCAGTGACCCTGTTATGCTATGTGGTGTAGCTACTACCTCTTGCAGTGTCCACACTGTGTATCTCTGCTTCCTGTGGCTCCCAGGACCTACCAGAGCAGTGCAAACTTCAAAACTGAAGCAGTCCTGTGAAAGAAACTGCAGAGCACGTTCTGAGAAATGAGAAATAATATCTGCAAAACAGAATTTCAAAACTGGTATCTAAGGGACAGGAATTAAAATTAATATCCAACAAATAATTTCTATGGTGATCAGTTTTTCTGTTGGTTCCACATGTAACTTGTCACACATTGTATGACACTGATTTTTTTATTCCCTTTCCATGATTTTCTTCAGTCTTATTTGAAGGTAATAGAACGTTGGTTTTTTTCCCCTTTTGAGTAATATGTCTGATTCTCAGGTTTGGTGCATAAATAGTAATTTGTGTGTTTTATTGAACATCTCTAGATAAACTTCCTTACTGCTATCAAGAAGAAGACAAACCTGTCTGATAAACCTGTACTGAAATAGAAGGATTGACCTGGGGATAACTTTGGGCCACATTTTCATGTCTTGCTGTAACTGACTCAATAGTTTTATTAACATGTCTACTCATTGAATAAGGAGTTACTGTGCCTGTGTAACAATATGTGTGGATGGACTCAGTGTCTGTTCTTACAAATGTCACTGTGTTAGAAAGGTGCCAAAGGCAGATCAGGTTCTTTGCTTATTCCAAAAGCAAAGGGAAGTATTTTTGATTAGTTTTTGAATTTTTGCTCTGAAAATTTTGTCTTTTTCTTTTTATAGGAAACCTTTTTTTTCTCCCCTTGAATGGTAGTAAACTTCTTAAGATGGGGACTGTCTCTGGCTAGTGAACAGATAATCTCAGTGTAAGGTGATGTTATGCCTTACTAGTGTTATGAAAACTAATGATGAAAGGACTGCATTGGGTACAAGTCAAAGGATGAAATTAATTTCCAAAGTATTGGGAAAAAATATGGAAGCTCTTTTGTGCATATACTAATTTTGTGTTGTTTGCAATGCATGGAGAAGAAGAAAACTAAGCAATATATATTAAACTGTATTTTATAATGATATAACTATGAATGCAGTTAATTAGCACAGGGGAAATGTGATCCTAAAAATAATGTTGTAAATGGAGTCTGGTTTAATAGTTGATAATGCTTTTGCTGGCTATGTGACAAACCCCAGTACAAGATGTCTAGTCTGTAGATTCCACCACTGAGTAACTCATTGCTGTAATTCATGTAAAACAATACAATTTTATCATTCTTCTAATAAAATTAGCTACAAAGAGGGCTTGTAGTGCAGCATTTCTCCTGGTTTCTATGCTCCAAAGGTCGGTGTATTGTCTGCATAAAATGTTTGAGTCACATTTGAAGGAAGAGTAATGGGATAAAAATGTCTTTATTGGAAGCGTTTGCTTCCCTGGAGTGTAGGAGCTCTTGAGTGCTTAACCATAGTTCTGTAGCAGATGGTGAGCAGCCAAGCCACTAGAATGGGATGAGAATCTCTAATGTCAACGTTGGCTTCAGGAATGAAAAACACTGGTTTTTATAGAGAGGGGTCTTTCCTCTGCGGTGTAACAATACCTGTTCATTGCATTTTAACTAAATGGTTTTATTTCCTGCAGCAAATAAAGTATCTATGTTGGGATAATAGGAACTGCCATTTTTTATGCATAAAAATCTGGTTCTGCTGAAATCAGTGGCAAGATGACTTGATTTCAGTGGAATTGAGGTTTCACCAGTCCATTTAAATGTCAAATCACAATAGTAGGCACTTGTGCTTTAAGCAGTATCAATAGTAGGTCTATATATTTACTGTATTAGCACTGACACCATCAAAATTGGGTGTAATTGTGAATGACAGTAGATCACCATTCACCATATGGTTGTCCTTGTGCCTAAAACTCAGTTTATAAGTGGGTCATAGCAGTCGTATGAGACAAATCATTCTGAACCCTGAATATCTGTGCAAAAGCTTTTTTTGTGCATTAACCAGCAAAATCACATCTTGCCTTACTTTCTGAGGTGGTGGGAAAAGGCATTATGCTTGCTGGATGAAATCTGAAATGGTTTCACTCTGAACCAGCTGGGAGTCACAGGCCTGGAATGACAGGGTCAGGAGAGCAGAGACCATTCTGGTTTGGCATGAAAGAGGAGAGACAGAGATGAGGGACATGGAAAACATCAAGATGTCTAACTAAACAAACGAGCTAGACCTCAGCTGGAGTAAATCTGAGAAGATGCAATGAATTCAGTGAAGTCTACTCTGGTTTACTCCAGGCCCACAGACTTTCCAGGGTTTGAGTGATCTAAATCACATAGCGGTTCTTTTAAAGTTTATCCCATCACTAATTATTTGGTGTATCTGAATGTCTGACATGCACTTTGTGAGGCTTTTTAAGAGATGATTTTGCCAAGAAACCGCAGGATTCAGGGTAACATTTTTTAGACTGTTTGTTGTCGGTGGTGTTTTGACTCTTTGAGGTTTGCTTTGTTCCAAAGCTGTGGTTTTAGTGAGAAAATCTTCACGTAGCATCTGGCTTTCCATTGCCTGTTCCTGGTGATGTTTGCTGAAAAAAAGCATAGATTTCCAAGTTGCAAGTGAAAAGTGTGTGCCCTGTCAAGAACCTTCCCCCAGCCTTGTTAGAGTGCAGGTATGCAGCCCAAATCCTACTCAGAGCTCTCATTTTATAAATAGAAGCCAAAGTACAAAAGGCAAAAGCTAAACAAAACTGAACATAAGTCTAAAAGCTATAAACCCAAACAGTCCATAAATCAAATGATAAGATACCACAAGATGAAGAATTCATGAATAGCAAGCATATAAGTTCACTTGGTAGCATGTTGGAAATGTGCCACCTCCTGCAATTGATAATCAAACCCACCTGAGCTAGTGGTTTATGACTTAAATAATGTGGAATATTTTCCATCTACTGTATTAGAAGCTAGATTAGAGAAATCAAAAAGAAAGGTTTAACTACTCAAGAAAATAAGAAGGGAAAGTTGTGTTTTCACAGACATTTCCTTTGCAGTAAATCAACGTTTGCCTCCCTTTAGTGTCCTCTTCACTTATGGAGGAGGAGGTTACCTTTCATTTATCAGAGGCAGTGAGCTATTTCTGCTCTTGGAAATGTTGCTGTAAACTAGATGTGTCTCAAATGGAATCTAATTTCTCATTACCATTCTAACCTTTCAGCCTTTGCTGATTCCATAATGAGGAATTTTGAAAGGAAAGTTCAGAAGCAAACTGAATCCTTTCAACAGCCCTCTCTGTTTAGTCAGATAAGAACATCTGTGAAATTTAAGGGGAACCTTCAAAGGTGTTCATGATGCCCTGATTTATTTTTTTTTTGCAGTTGGGAATTGACATAAATAAACCCAGGCCTGGACCCAAATGCATGTTTTCTCGAGACTTCATTTCTCCTTTAGTTTCTAAATTTTTGCCTGTTGGTGAGAGGTAAAAAACCTGTCTGTAGAGGAATATATTTTATGGTTTAACTTCATCATCATGTGAAACTAGATGAAGTGCCCCTAACATAAAGGAGATGAGATGCTGAGCACAACTCATTCATAAATTTGCAAGTCTCCAAAAGAAGGCTGCAGTGTTACTCTTCAAATTCATTGCTTTTTTGAGTCTATTAATAAGTCCTCTGAATGAAAGCAATTGTTACACAGTGTTCAGGGACAGGATTGAAGCCACATTAAAATCTTCCATCATGATAGCAAAATTTAGGGAGTTGAGGCTGTGAGCTCCAAACCACGTCAACCTCCTAATAACTGGTGGTTGTCTTAGGAAACCATAAGACAACATGTACTATTAGGTGTATCATTGTGTGGTAACTATTGTCTATTACTGATTTTTTCCCTTGTAACTAGCACATTTTACTTATCTATTTATGCAAAGAGTTTGATTTAAGTCAACACTTTAATTTTAGATTCAAGTCTGAATGAGGTTTAATTGCCTCGCATTTCCAGATGTTACTTTTTCAATGAACTGAACAGAAATATTAAATGGTATGGCTTGAATAGGACAGAGGCATAGGGTAGAAGTTTGCTCAGGATCCTTCAAAACAGCTGCCCTTTTACACAGTGATAGGAGAAAACATTATTCCTGATGTGTAAAGAATGGACTACAGAATGTATTAATTTGAAAGTATGAGGAAAATAATAAAAATTTTTCTCCTGCAAATTGTCCAAATAAGGAAAACCAGTAACATGCCACAATCTGTTTTAAGTGTTGTTGCTTTGCACTTTCTGAGACCTCTTAGAAGATTCTGTAGGGGTAGATGAGAGGGGCCAAGTGGTCTGAAAACAGTAACTGCAGATCTGAAATAGTATTTAAATTGAGAAAAAGATCTGTGACACATCAGTTGTTTAAGCATTATATGTATCAGTGACTATCAACTGTCTTTGAAAGAGATGTGATATAAAGGATGGTGTAATTCAAAGTAAATTTGTGTAAGTTATTTTCTAGTAAAAAACCCTACATCAAACTAAACCTCAGAGCAATGGAAACTGGTGCAATCTTTGCCATGCCAAATGCTCAATCCAAACCCAAACTATTGTCCTTTGTTGGGTCCTGGAAATATATTTCCCAACCATTAATTTATATCATTAAGTACTGACTTGCCATATAATAACAGTACACAAACTTGTACTATTTAACAGAGACATGGTATTGCTTTCCCCTGCAATTTTTATTTTAATTTCATGTATTTTTCATGTTTTTTTGGAGGAATGTTGCTGAGCACTGGGGGAAGGCATAAATTAAGGAGGAATGGCATAAATTAAGACTATCCCTATATTCCTGTAATTCCAAATATCAGTTTTAAATAAAATAAAGAAAAAAGAAGATAAGCAAGCTCCTTGTCTGTGTGATGATGTGGTGGTCTCAGATCAGGTCAGACCACAAGTCCATTAGGGTTTGTTTGCTCTTGGCTTCTATAGCTCTAAATTTCTTTCTTCTACTCCTTTATAGACAGAAGTCCAAGCCTATCTCTGCCAGGCCTTCACACCACCTCAGTGTACTAAAAATGATGTCAGCATCCTCAGGAACTAGAGGCCCAGAAATATCCTTGAGTTGAGCAAACCTGTCATCTGTGCTCTGGACCAAGCCCTCAGTGGCTGTCCTGTTCCTTTAGCCTCCTTAGTCTCCCAATGAACTGAGATTTTTTTCCTTCTCACAAAACCTCTTCAGCTCATAGTGAAAGGAACACAGATATAACCATATTTTTCACTTCTAAATGTTTTTTATGCATTGTCTGAAAGAAAACCATCAACAACCAAAAGATAGTCGCTTCTGGTAGATACTGAAGAACAGAACAAGCACAGTGATATATTCCCAGAATAATCAACTCCCCAGATTATTTTATATTCAGGGACTTTCTGAGCCAGAGGATCATCTTTGTGTTTAAAAGCTTTAATTAGATTTCTTCAGTGCATTTGTTTAATCCCTTGCAAGCTTTTGTGATCTTCCAGCATCCACAACATCCTGTGGTAAGAAATTCCATGAGGCAGTCTGTTAGAGTGATGACTGTGCTGCTGTTGTGTTTCTACAACATGTGGAAATTAACAGCTCTCTTATACCTCTGTTACACCTTCCTGCCCGTGTTTTTTTCATCTGTCCACACTATTTGCCTACAGAAATTCCTATTAGATTGTCTTTGTGAAGACTCTGCTCTTTATTCCAGGAGGGAATAATTGGGTGAGTCCTCTACTGTAGAGACCTGCTGCCAGGATTGTGCCTTGCCTGGTGATCTAATCTGTCTGTCTGACTTTGAAGTGTTCTCACATGGCAAATATACAGGACATAAAGTGACACAAAGTCTTTCTTGAAAAGACCCCAGAGTTTTTCACCCTAAGGACAGATGACATCTGCAGAAACTCTGCCTATTGCTTACTTGACAGCGGGGAAAAGAACATGTAGAGCTGAGTTCTGAGAGTACTTCAGGCTACAATAGTCTTGGTGTCTCTCAGATCTTACAGGTAAGTATGGAAATGCATCACATTGCACAAAACTCCTTCTTTCTGCTCTGGGTTCTTTACGATGGGACCTCTATTTTATCCTCATTACATAAATTTGGAAGGTGGCTTTATGCACACGAATCTTAAAGCCTTGAGAAGGTACTTGGTCAGGGCAGATTGAGAAGTTTCTGGAGGCCTCTCTTAGGAAGACCTTGTTCAGATAGTTTTTCTGAATGGAGTTAGAAGTGGGAATAGTTTATCAGAGTGGGTGCAGCCCATACTTGAAGGAGTTCATGCTGGACTGCATAATTGATACAGACCTCACTGCCAGTAGTGCTTTGGCTGCAGTAGCAATATGCTTAATGCTGGCTACCTGCCCAGGGATGTAGCCTTCTTTCTTGGCAGATTTTGCAGCCTGCAGCCATGTCTTGAAACAGCTATTGACCTGGATCTTAGCTGATTAAAACTAATCTCAGCATGTAGCATTTATCCTGGAAGTTCTGCCTTCTATCTTCCAGAAACTCAGCACATATGTCCCACCTATCTTGCTTCCCCCCAGTTTTAATTGCTTTTGATTCTGAGTATCAGATCATCTTTTCCCCTTATTTTCGCAGCAGACAGTTATTAATGGGAAAAAATGTTCCTGGTGTCTGGCTGTGGGGTGGATCGTATTCCAAATACAAAGAATGACCTAGTTTCAGTATATGATGTGGCAGTTTTCCTCAACTCTGACTGTATTTCAGTAGCACTTAGCACCCTCACCTAACTCCTGCCACAAAGTGTTTCCCACTGCAGGAGTGTTCATTTTCAGTACAAAAATATCCCTAACAAAATGACAGATTACCAACATTGCTGCTTTTTAATGAAGCAGACTCTCTAATGTAAAATAGTCACTGTGGGTTTCGGTTTGGCTAAGAGGTGGCTCGCAATAAAATATCGAGCAGTAAAATGGTATGTCAGAGTAATGCTAGAGTAATACCAAATTGTGCATGCCTATCACATTTTATTTCTGCCCTTGAAGGGTTGCTCTGTTTTTACTTAGAGCAGAGCCTGTTCACCCTGTTGGAAAATGTCCATTTCAGATTCTGTATGTGCTGACTTTTGGAGGACTTGATGTGATTGCTTGACTCTCATTTGTGACCATAACTTGTAGTTAAACTTTTAGTTAACTTTAACTATTTTATATACTTAACTTTTAGTTAACTCATAGTTAACTTTTAGTTAAAAGTGGTCAGCTCATAGGTTCAACTGCAGACACCTTTGGCAGTGCTTCCTTGTGGCAGACAGGGCTTTGGATGCCCTCACTCACAGTGCTCAGTGACAGTTCTTTAGGACCACATGTAAATGATAGAATGCCAGTCCTGGCTAACTTGTGCATAGGAATGTAAGCTAAAAGGGTTTAAAGGAGCTTATCTCTGCTGCAGGATCAAAATATTCTCCTAGAACCCACCAAAATGCTGATGTAGGAGATGCAGTTACAGAGCTTGTCGTGCAGGCCCTGAGAAGTCCTGTCCAAATCTCTCGACTGTTTCCACTTCAAAAAGGGCTAGGTCAGTCCTGAAAGGTACTGAGTGCTTCAGATTAGTTTCTGGAATCTCTTCAGTTCCCTGCCTGCATGCTTGTGCAGTTCAGACTGCTCAGAAATACGTAGGACCAAGTCTTAAATTAGAGCCTCCCTTCATCCTGCTGGCAGCGTCTTCAGGGTGAACGTAACCTTCCAAAGGCAGCACCAGGACTGGGCACTTGGTAAGGTCTTCATAAGTCCTGTCTTTTTCACTTGATTGTTTCCACTGCTGGAAGTACCACCTTTTTGGAGCAACAAGAATGTGTGACTCTCTCATTTCACAAAGGCATTGACAGGGAATCTTTTGTTACTGCCAATAGTTTTACTTCTTTGAACTGACCGAGATTAGTTATGATGATAATGAGAAGCATGTTTTGAAGATTACCATCCAGGTGGCAGAACAGATTTTTGTTTATTATGAGCTGATAAATCAGGTATTATTCAATTTGCACAGAGCTGCAACAGTAATTACTTGAATATATTGAACGATTATGTCTAATGAAGGTGGATTTATAATGACTGTTACATCCTGAAGTTCTTACTCATCACATAGTAACAAGAGCTTTGAAAATTAGGACAACTTTAGAGGAACCATCTTGTAAAAGCTTTCTGAAAAAGTAAATTCTGTTCAAAGTCATTTGGTGGGAAACACTCCAATTTTTTGCTTCTTCTTCAGGTAGATGTGCCTTATTAAGTGGTAGATGGACAAAAATTAGGTTAAATTATTGTCCATATGGGAACTAGTATATTATGGACATTGCTGAATGATGTAAATGCAAGAAAAATGGTGCCAAGAAAACAATACAGTTGGAGGAAAGTATTTGCAGTATAACAAAGGAGCTAAAATATGGATACTTGGTGATTTGCAGAACTCTTCCCATGTCGTCAAAAGATATGGGGCATGGCCTCAGACATTCATAAGCATTTTGCTTCCTCTCTCCATACCAGCAGACACAAAAGTTGTCTTTAATTTGCCTCTCTAAAGGTCAGAAAGATTATATCACAGTGAAATACCACAGTGAAATATCACATTCTGTGTTTTGCTCAGGATCAGAGAGCTGGGAAGAATGGGTGACCAAGACATTGTGCATTCTGAACTCACTCCTTGGAGGGGTGATTAGAGTGTCAAGGGGGCAGAGAAGAGCTGGGTTTGGAATTAGGACAAGAAAATATCTCTGGCAAGACAAGGAAGGGAAGATGAATGTGGACTTGAGCTGTGAATGGACTAGACCATTTGGGTAAAGTGGGAGAGGAGGGAATAAGAAATCAAAGGACATACTTAGGTTTATCTGGTACTTATTTATTTTGTTGGAACTTCAGAACTTGAGGTCTTTCGTGTCTTATCCCTCTTTTATTTCTATAAATAACTTAACTCATTCACTGCAAAACACTGCAGATTTGCTACCTGCACTACATACCTGCAAAATCTTTCCCTTGGCTTCAGTGGAAGCAGAATTATCTGTGCATACTTAGTCTATAAGCACTGCAGAGCTATCATGATTTAAATAGTTTTTTGTGCAGGCCTACTGGCATTGAGCCATTTCATCCTGGGCTGTGTTGTTGTATGTGTATGGGTTGGATGATTAACTGGACTCTCTTCTGCTTTTCAGACTGTTTCATTGCAACTGTCTTACTTGGGATACATGTATTTTTAATTTAAAACATTATCTTCTGCATTCCACCTTATGGCATTTTTATGTTTGAGACCTCCTCATTTTTTAATAATTTATGATAAATGTGGTTCTATCACTTCATAAAAATTATGGTTTCACATAATGCAGCATGATGTTCTAACCAGCAATGCTGCAGACCTCCAACCCTTCTGATTGGCAGCATCAGCCTCTGTAGGGACTCCAAAGTCAGTAATTTTTGTACAGTTCATATTGGTTCAGCAATGCATTGCCCAAAGAACTGGAGCAGTGTTTTCCAGTGACTGTGCTTTAAGGCAAACCTGAGATTTGAACACCTGTCAAAGAAGGAAAGCAGCCATTGTTTTTTGTTTGATTGTCAGTTTTGACAATCAGCTTTCATTTTGAGCCCAAATCTTTATCTGGACTTTTAAAAGTCCAAATTTCATAAGAAATGTTTTCCCAGGCACGAGGTAACAAATCAGGTTGACAAACAGTTTTACTTCTCTGGAGGTCTTCAGCGCTGTTTTCTCAGTAATGAACACAAATGCATAATAATGAACTATTTTGGTTTTTTTTTAATTCTGTGGAATACGGAACAACCTGAAGTAGAGTAGGGATACATTTTATGAAGGACAGCACAAACAGAACACAATACAACATTCAGTAATCCTTTTTCAAGTCTTTTTTTTTTTTTTATGAGGGATGAGTTGGAAGGCTATGCACTTAGATGGACAATGAGCTGAGATACCAAGATTTATGCACTTGTTTCAGTTCAACATCTGACTGTCTATATGACTTCAGCCAGATCTTTTTATCCTGGTTCTTTATGGTTGTTTAGGACTTAAAGATGTAGAAAAAAGCCAGAGCATAATTTTCCTCTTGTGTAAAACACCTATCTTCCTTTTTTTTTTTCATAGTGATCTTAAGGTAATTCGATGTTTTTGGAAATGCAATGCCTTAAATGGAATATATTTCAACAGCTGGAAATGCCCAAAAGTTTACTGGGGAAGAATTGACTTCAAATGCCTTTGTGTAATCTTCTGCAAGGCAATCATCTATGTCTTAACTAGACACAGTAACTTCTGTACTGCTGTTCTTTACGATATGGTTTAGTGGGCATGGTGGTATTGACTTAGTGGGCACTGAGTCCAAGGTGGTCTTGGAGGTCTTTTCCAGCCTTAATGTTTCTATTACTCTAAAAATAGGCACCAGCAAGAGACAGGGTGGACTGTTGCAGTATCATGGTTTTAAAAGGGTGCAGGTTCCAACTTTAGCATTTAATTTTTAGACACAGAAACGTGAGGCAATTCCAAGCTTTTGCCTGTGTGTCTTTTACTGTGTTCCCGAGAATTTTTAGTCACCATCCTTGCCAGCAGCCACACCTGCTTGCATAAAAGTATGTCTTTATGGTATGTTCCTGACACTTACCTGGCAGGGGGTGCTAAATTGTCCTGTACTGTTTTTTAAGGAGGAATCATCTCTCAGTATGTTTTGGCATGAATTGATGTTGATGACACATTTACCATCTCTGTGCTGATTTCTCTTCATTCTCTAAAGCCTGAAAGGTACCACAGTGTCTGTCCCTGATGCCAGTTTATCAGCTGTGGTACATCCATAGCTGCATCACACTGATCACTTAGACAGTTCAAGCGAGTATGTAGTTCTGTAGGTTTTGTGATTTTGTTATATTGGGCATATTAGACGCTTATTTTTCCCTTACACAAGGGGAAAATACATTTCCTGTATTAATATTCATGTTTGCAGGGATGTATCACTTTAAAAATAAAGATCAATAGGTTTTGTTGGAAGGTTTTGGTACACATCCAATCTATCTGCTAATAAAGCACAGTAAGCCACGATGGCTGCAGTGTATGTCTGTCTCTGTGGATGATGATTTTTAAAGGCAGCATATTTCAAAAAGCTATTAAAATGCTTTGTTTGTAACTCGAAGAGTATATACCATGAAGTCATTAAAATCTCTTTCATCATTGTACTCATTAAATTATCTTTAAAGGTCAGGCCCTGCTATCTGATCCAGTGACGTCAGTGAGAGCGTTACGTGGCTGAGCAACACTTGGCTCTAAATCATCCCAGCTAAGGGGACAGATTGGTGCAAGAGCTGTGGAAAAAACCTCCTCCTACGTTTATTTTGCTGCGAGTTCAATCCTGTATTACTTGACTTGAGCTGCTGCTCACACAAACTCCAGTGAATTTAATGGTGAGGCTTCCAGTTGGGGCCGTTGGGCATTTCTGAATTCCAAATACAAGAGAGGAATTCAGTGGCTTAAACGAGCTTCAAGCATGCAAAATGTATATGTTGTAACCTATATTGGCAGACAGTTTTGTTTCACTACAGCTTGTGGAAGCATCTTTGCAAATATAGGCAGCAGATTCCCTTAGTCAAAAACTTTTAAGAAAATTCTGACTCCAAGTTCCTTTTCCTTACAACAGCAGAGGTTTGTTTTGTGAAAAAGGCTCCAGTGCACATGTTTTGGGAGGTGAATAGTGTATATTCAATGTGAAAGATTATGCAGTTGCTCTGTAGAGAACATTTTCTGTGGATTCAGCCTAATGAAACATATGCTTCCTATTATATCAAATACATTTTTTATAATAACCATTTCAACATTATGAAAACGTTTAGATGTTTGCTCTATAATTTATATCCTTCTTCAAATGTCACCTCTTAAAACTCATAGTCATTTTATGAAAAAATATTTCAGCTCTTTTAACAATTATTGCACTCAGAAAACAAAGGAAAGCCACTCATATGTATTCCATCCCAAACCAGGTTTGACCTCATTCAGAACTAATAGGATATTTTTTATAAGATTTTTAAAAAAAATTAATAACACTAATCTACCACTCAATTCCATTATTCTTCCTTAATTGTCTTCTGCAGTTGCTCTGTCTGTGTCTGCCATTCTGGCTCTCTCCCTGTGGAATACTCTGGGAGCCTGTTGTGCAGAAGAAGGATGAAGCACGAGGAGCCTGTGGTGCACTCTGGCATCCTCTTCCCGTGTGCTCTGCAGGGCAGGAGGGAAGCACACGATGGAGCAGTGTGTGAAGCACTGGACTTTTTGCTTTGCTCTTAGGAAGTACAACAGAGAGGCAAAGTGTGCTTTAGGAATTACGAGTTTCTCTTTGCTGGAATCCAGGAATACACATTTTGGACTTTATTTCTTTAGTCTTGTAGGGCTTAGTTCCCCTTTTCCTCAAAGGACAGTGGGTCAGGACTTTATAATTCCCTGTCTACTTCGATTTCTGTGTTCACTACAGTTGACTGCAAAACAGTCTTGAAGGGGGAAATTTTCTGAATGAATAAGTTTAAAATAAAATCAGTGATATTTTGTGAGTTACGCACTTTTTTCCCCTGATACCTTAAAATGCTAAAATACTCTCCCAGCAGTAAATCACATATCTTTCATTTACTTTCTTACTATAACAAACTATATAGGCTTTGAAAAAGACAAACTACTGAAACAAATTGCTATATTGTGGGTGAGCATTGCCTCTCTGTGATGTGATGAGAAAGAGCAGTGAGCACTAGTTATGTGATGTAACTGGATGATCTCCAGAGGTCCCTTCCAACCCCAATCCTTCTGTGGGTCTGTGCAAACAGCTGGGACATGCTTTCAGGCTCTACTAGGAAAAGGAAAGGAGAGGAACCAGACTATTTTCTTGTTAAGCAATGGTTCTTTACAGCACTTGACCACTATGAATCTACTCATACAGTCCACTGCTATTCCTTTGTGAAAGTCTCATTCTAACTTTGGAGAATGAAACAATTACCTTTATACCTCTGATTTCCTCGAGATCCTTCTGATGGCCTTTGGGTAGGTTAATGTGTAAGGTATGACTGAAAATGAAGGTGCTGGACCAAAGGCATTGGTCAGCACAGCATAGGTGGGCAAAAAAACCTGAAACAGAAGGGGAATGCAAGACCTCTTTGAGCAATCTCACCTATATAGACAAAGGTGCAAGAGCTGTGGGCCTGTTTGGCAATGCCAAAACAGGGAAGTGGGTAAAGAAATAACTTAGTTTGCTAATGGAGAATCAGTAGGACTGTTTATATCTTGCAGACCTGAGCAGAGAGTTCAGGGCAGAGTACATTAATTTTTCCTTTGCCAAATGAAAGAAGTAGGAGCTTATCTAAGATGGATTTTAACTCAATTCTCTGTTGCTACTCAAGCTGCTCTATGATAGTCTATACAGTGCCTGCAACTGTAGTGCCTTTACTATGTGCACAGCACTGAAACTGCTTCTCACTGAAAAATGCCACTGGTGTGTGGCTGATCCTCAGTTCTGCTTTTACTCTACCCTGACACATTCACCATGTATTTGTCCAGCGAGATGGAACTAACAGTTTTCATTTAGATTAGGAGCCTGTGTCCATACAGGGGCAGCTACAGACATGGTAACGTTGAGACAGATTTTTTTGAGTGCGCTTATGCTCAGTTTTAGTTACACATGCAATCTGCTTACCTGCATTTGAAAACCAAACTTGGACTTGCCTCCCCACGTGCCTGACCTAAGTGATGAAGATTGTCTGCAGGACATATTTGAAAATGAGACATAAACTGTGTATGGATGTTCACAATCAATCAAGTTACCAAAATTTAATGAGTTTGTAGGCTGATTTAAGCTATCAAGTTGTATTTTACCATGGGGGTGGCCAGGAGTAGACATAGTCTGTTTGTGAAGCTCATTTGATGATCAGAGTTGTATCCCAAGAACCTACCATCATCAATGCACACCACAAAAGTGGTCTTTCAGGCTCAGATACATGCTGGGACAGACATATCTAAAACACAGCATTTTTTTCACCACTGCAGTTGGAACCAAATGATAAGAAAATAGAAAAAAAAAAAGACCAGAAAAACCCCACCAACCTTTCCCAGTTCTAATCTTCAAAGTACAAAAAAATAGACCAAACCCCTGAATTATGACCTTTGGTGGTTAGGATATGCTGTCACAGGGGTCGAGCGTTTCTCAGTTTGCTATGCATGAAAATTGAGAATAGGATCTTAGCCAGTTTTCACATTCATAAATATTGATTGACTAACAAAGAATTTTAATTTCCAGATACCTTGTTATGAAATATTTGGAATATAATCACTTCAATAATTTTCCTGCCTAAGGCAAATGTAAACCCTGGCTATCCTACACCTTTTCTAGATATGACATGTGATGCTAAGATGTATTCCAGATTTTCAAAGTCTTTGAGGGCCAAGGCATTACAAAGCCCCTATACATTTGCTTTCCTTCTCTGTTTTTAATTCCCAGACTTCAAAGCACCTGTCAGATTTTGTTATTTACTTCTCAAAATCAGTATTTGGTTGGTACTGCCCAGCCACTGTGGTTCTCATGTGGGACACTGATGTGCACAGCGTAGGTGACTTGCTATTGGGGACACGGTAATATTTAACTGGCATGATATATCTTTAATTATGTCATTCATATCTGAAGAGTTTCTCTTTTCTTTGTCACCTCACTTTGATCAAAAATCCCTAGAATTTATGTTGATAACAGCAGAACATGCATCAGTCTCATCAAAAATGTTCAAGACTATCTGCAATTTAGTCTGAATTACTCAGATGTGTAAGTGAAAAGCTGTTTAAATGAACTCTGAAAATCAGTAAAAGAAACTGTCTTCCAATCCCTTCATTATAAGGTGTTTGTTTTGCCTTGCAGAAAGATATTTGTGTTTTTAACCATTCAGCAGATTGGTATGTACATAACAGCAGGCTCAAAATCACATAAGGAAAGATTGCCCCTTGAGCTTTAATTTGAAACTTGTAAAACAATCATAAAAATACAAAGGTTTTCATAGGTAAGTGCTGTTATAAGTTGTGCATAATTACCATATCAGTGTTTCTGTGACTTCAGCAGTCCATTATAACAATTTAAGACAGACAAGACCCATTCTGTTATAACCATTTCTAACTCGTGTGAATATTAAATTAGTGTGAAACCTGACAACCATGGAATTTATCTGGTGAAAAAGTGGTAAATCAGACTCCGGGTAAACCAGTGCATTTTGGGCCTTATGTATTCTGTGGGAAAGTTGGTATGAAAAGTAATCAAGAATAATATGGAATTTCATTCCACCTTTCACTGAAAGACTGTGACATGTTTGGCAGATATTAAGAATGGCTCCCAAGACTTTGTGAAAGAGGTGACAGCCATAGCCACCTATTATCCTGCTCCACATTATAAGCAAATATAAGTAGAAAGAAGTTGGGACATTTCCAAACTTGCACAAACCGTGATCTGGAATCTTGAGACCAGATTTATCCTCCATTTGAATTACATCAGAATAAATTTGGCTTTCAATTTGTTCTTGGTTTTGACTCAAGACTCTGAAAATGTTGAATTTCTGGAAATGTTTTCAAGTCTCAGACGCAGTAATCGCTTCTCTCATTGACACAATTGAGAGAGTTCTATATAAAGACGGTTAAAATTCTTGCAAATTCTTCTTTTTAAACTTACATAGACTCAATCCCAAACGAAACAAGCTTCTCAGCTAAGGATGGTAATATCAATTTCCACACATAGACAATATACTTGCTAATATCTGCTCTGATGGGCATTGACAGATCTTGTCATTTGGTTAAACAAAGATTGGAAAATCAATCCACATAAAGGCATTTTCTTCAACAGTCTGTTCCTAACATGATCTTTGTTTGTGAAATTCAATAGCAGCACAAGAAGACAAGTCTGATATTTCCTCGTATACATCCTATGGGAAGGATTTTATTGCTGTAGAGGGTAAAAATTGTACCAACAGACAACGTTATGCAGTCAAACTGTTCATTATTTATCTGTGGCCTAACATCTAACATTTGATGAATGAATTTACAGCAAAATAAGGTTACTGGAGCTTGTTCAATTGTTTCATGTGGTTAGGACAGCTGTAGGCAATCTGTATAGGCTCTTCTGCTATTAGAAACCTATACATGTTTAGGCAGTATGTATTTCATTTATGATCTGCCAGAAAGTATATTAAAACTGAAGATCGCTGTATGAATATTCCTCTATGAATAAGAGGAATATATTACAGCATCAGAGGAATTTCCCAAGACTAAAAGTAACCACAGTAATTTCATTTGAACATCTCGTGTAAATGAAGTCCGTCTGTCTTGAACGTGTCTTCTACATGTGCCCTGTACAACAAGAGAGATCACTTGATATATATTGTGCCACTTAGTCTGACTCGCTCCTAAATTCCAAAAAATGTCTTCACATGTCTTGTGTCCACATATGTAAAGTCTCTGGTTTTCTTAAAGCCTTGATTCAAGGCTTTGAATTTGAACCTTTTAACAAACCAAGATTATTCAACCAGAAACAAATATCACAGTTCCGGCACTCCACATGATGTTAAGTGGAAATAAAACTAGTCGGAGGTTGAGTCATATAACAATCAAATACATGTGAAATTCAGTCCCAGGAATCAAACTCAGCCTGTTTTGCCCATCCTCCTCCAATCCCCATAGACATTTTCCAGACGAACACTGATTCTTTCAGTTCTGCCTCTCTCTAACTTTGCATCTGTGGTCAATTATTTTGTCTTTGTCAGCTGTTCAAACAGAATCTAAAAATACACTGAAGCATCCACTTGCAAACTTTTCTGCCCAGAAGGAACCAGGAGGGTTTTGACAATGGTTAGCTCATCATTTATTCCAAACCAAGGAATTAACCTCCATCTTTTTTCCTGTGCAGGAATCCTTATAAATAACAAAATTAAGTGACAGACAGGTTTGAAGTGCATGAAAGCACAGAAGGTTCTGACTTACATGGATATACACAGGCAGAACAGACTTCCTCACAGATAAAGATTTAGCCAAGTTGAACTTTGGTGGAATTTTGCTAAGGACAGTAAAAGTTACTCTGGCCCATTTTTGATGAGCTTCTAATTGACAAAGAACTTCATACTTCTGTCCTAAAAACCTTAATATGCTTTATTGGCTATCACAGGGCTTGCAAGAAGGTATTTTGAGATCCAGAGAGTTGAGGATACCAAACCCCCCTCATTAAACTATGCCATCTCAAGGAGTGGGGCTGCAGTTTTAATTACCATCCACAACACAGTACAAAAAAAGCAAAGTTTCATAGTCAGTGTGCCTAAGGTGTCCACTGAGCTTCCTTTGCTTGCCTGTTGCATGTCCACATGTGTGTTTTGCTTGTTTATATTTAGCTGTTAGTGGTAGATGAGTTTCTGTAAGGCAGTAAGTAGAAAATCATCCCACTGCTGTTGTGGACTCTGGTTAAAATGTTGTGATTATTTCTTCTGTTGTGCAAAGTAACTGTACTTAATACTGGCTTCTTCTCTGTCAGTAAATCCAGGATTCAGCTGACAAATGAAAGTGCAGCACATATTTAGGCTTTGGTATCCATGAAACTACTTGTTTGCTTGCAATTAACTATGCATTGAAATATAGTGGGGAGTTTGCAATGAGTTCAGAACATATAAATTCACACAATGGCTGAGCTGTGTGTAGCCTTGGTTAACTCTAATTCCCTGTGCTTGGTGGTGCAGTACCATATTTTCAAGTGGAATACTCTTGAAACAAATAAACAGAATTTTTGTGGCATCTTCAGATAATTAGCAGGAATGTCACAACCACTGTAAGGTTAAAGGTATTTATTTTCTTTAAGTCCCACAGCCTGGTGTGAGAGGCTGTATTTAACCACCTCTCTTGGTATGAAATGTGAGGCAATTCCAGCAGCATCCCAAGGTAAAATTTCCTTCTTCATGGGTAGTACTTGTTATTGATCAGCTGGGATCAGGAAAAGGTGAAAGTAAGATACTGGAATATAAAGCAGAACAAGGATGCATGATATTAACTGTGAGAATATGTTTACAAAAGAGCTTTGCTTTCATAGAATGATGGTCTGTGTTCATGCTGTGTATTTAGAGTAGGCAAGCCAGGAGCACTTCACTGCCCTGCACCAGACTCAGCTGCAGACTCCAGGAGCAAAACACAAATTTTACTGATGTCAGTCATCAGAATTCTATTTCTTATTTGAAAACATAGTGCACACTGTACCAACACAGACAACACAGAAACACCAGGGTGATGACCCAGGACCTGTTCATTCCCCCTGCATGGGAGGATGTGCATCTCCCACGTGAGTGACTCCACAGCACCAGTCCATCCCAGATTGTGTCTGATCTCATGCCTGTACTTATGCCTGTGGCTTGAATTGATGTTGTCCTCTACATAATAGAGGTTGCCTGCAGCTGGGTTACAAAAGAGGGAAGGAGCTGTAAGACACTGTCAGAGGGCTGGAAGCCACATCCTTCTTGTGTCAAATGTGCTCCCAGGAAAGGCAGCAGCAAGAATGCCTAAGGTCAGACAAACTGTTCTGAGGGGCTGGAACACTGCAGTTTAGCCTCTAAGGTATGCTTGTATCCATGCTTGAATTCTTATTCTAATATTTCTGAGTTCAGTTGCATGCTTAAGGAAAAAAAGTAATTGTATGGATCTATGGATTTGGCACATGAAAACCAGGCACTTTGTTTTGTTCTTTTAGAGTACCTTCTCCTGGCATTCACGGTGGGTTACCATGCACAGAGTGGGCTCGTGTGTCTGGGAGATTGGCATTATCACAAGCTCTTTTTATTAAAAAAAGTCCCCATTGTCATGCAAATAGCAAAGGCAGCATTTATTGTAATCATTGCCTTTCCAGGTATGCACCTATGAAACATTTACACAGTTTGCTTCAAGAATTTCTTGCTTCACAAGTTCGCACAAACCACAGAAATGGCTCACTTAAAACATACATCAAAAGGGAAATGGTGGTCACAGATGAATGCTTTTATAAAATTAGCTGGGGACAAATTCAGCCAACAGCATCTTGGAGCAGAGCAGATGCCTAATTCATAGCAAAAATTAGGAACCTGGGCACTTTTGAGAATCTTGCTACCTACAAAACTACAATTTCAGGTACCTAAATTCCTTAAACATCTCTCTTTAGGTGAACTGGGAACAAAACTGATAGTGGCTTTCACAAGAACTTACACTCCAACATCACTTAGATAATTCCAGATGGGAAAGGGTCAAAACCAGTTTTGCATGTTCATAGCAGAATATATTAAGAAGCCAAAAAACCATGTAACTTTTTATAGTCAGTTAATGTTTGGGCAGGTACTGTGGGGAAAAAGTTTGATGCATACAGCTTGGATTGTCTGTATTTTCAGTTTGCTCTCTTTTGTTTGTTTGCTTGTTTTTTTCAGTTTCACTCTTTTGTTTTACTTTGAACTTAATTTATGTACAGTCTTTCTACATTTTCAGTAAATTTCATTTTGAAATGGATGTTCACTGAACATATCTCTAAGATCATGTGTTTCAAGACAGAGTTTGCAGGGTCGAGTATTCTTTAGATCACAGCAATGATCTTATCTAAACCCAACTCCGGTGGAAATCACCCAGAAACCAACATGAAGCTGAACTCTCTAATGGTACCAGTTCCTAGAGATGAATTAGATCTTGCTAAGTTGAAAAAACATCTTTCAGTTGGTACAAGAGTTCAGACCAAATACAGACCTTTATCATTTGCAGTCATCTGGAAAGGAAAATGCTCTTAATGCAATGCCAGTAAAGGATATTCCCTTGACTTTTCTTGCTCTGAGCTACTGTAGCTTGTTTACATTCCCCAAAGAAGCTGTGTGAAATCTTTCACACACACTGTCAAACCTTTGAAGAAGTTTAAGGTAGGACTTAGGTTGCTGGAATATTGTAATCTGTTTCAGTAAAAGTTAACATTTCAACCATAAGAACTCCTGAATCCTGCTTCCTTTTTTACCTCCATGTACCAATCACTGCGGGAAGCATTAGACTTCTAAGACATTTATAGTGGGAAACCAAAAGAAAACTATCCAGCAGGTCAAGGCATGGAAAATAGTAACAAACACCTGCTGCTTCTACATATGGATAGATTTTTCACTTAAGTGGAAATCACTTAGCTGAAAATGAAAGCACTGGTGGAAGGCGTATGAAAGCAGTTAAAGCCAGAAAAGCTCGTACAAGTGTTTTATGAGAAAGCCTGTAGCTCCAAGTGTTAACTTCCACAGAGAAATGTGCAGAATTAGTGAGCTATTTTGTCTCTTTCATTTGCTAATCAATTTTCCCCACTACCAGCCTATGACAACTAGTAGGCTTGCACATTTGTTTCATATGGCTAAAGAATGTTTAACCCCCTACTGACCCTCTGGTGTTTGCTCTCCTTCCCTCAAGGCACGGAAGACTTTAAAGTAGAACCCGATGAATGAAAAGAATTAATCTCTTGGGGGCTTTTGTCATGAAAGCTTGAAAGGGGACCAGAACATGACATGCTGACAGCTGAAGTCAAGAGGAAAATTATGATATAATACAGCAAGTAAAAAAAGTTACATGCCATCTTATCCAAAAGGCAAACAAAGTGTGCATATTGCCTTGGTTCTTTTTTGGCTGCTCTTGCTACTGGTAACAACAGTAAAATCTTTAGTGGGACCCCTTGAAAAGATGAAGGATATTTGTGGCTGCTCTTTGAGAATAAAGCTGTTGAGCTTCTCAAAGATGGGTGCAACATGTAAGCTGCTTCTGACCCTCGTGTCTTATCCCTTTTACAGTCTATGATGAATCTCTGGTTGCTGTTACTGTTACATTTCTGATCAAGTTTTGTCTTCTAATGAGTTTACTTTGGACATTGTGAGACTTAGACTTGATAGTTTTAATTTTTTCTCGCTAGATACAGCATTGGCCAACTCCTCATGCCAACAGGGACATAGTTTGTTGTGTGAATTTGTGGGCTAGCTCAGATACCTTTTCAGATATTTTATTATTAATTTAAATGAGTGATTTGCCTAGCAATTCTAGAAGTAATCAAGACCAGAATGGGTTTGTAATTTAAATGGCAAGACAGATAAAGTCGGGGTACATTTGCATTCAAAGATAAGAGTCCTATTCTTTCCTGTAGTCTTCAGTCTAAGCTCTTGAAATGGCCATTAGATCAAAGAGAAAGGTCCGGATAACTTGCAGCAAAAATAACACATTTTCAGTCCTCCTGTGCTTATTCCTTTTCATTCTGCTTGGTATGGAAAGCCAGGCACATCCACAACTATGCTCAACAGCTACTGGATGATGATCCCAAACCCAAATACATTTTCGGAGTGGTATTTTAAATCTGTGGCTGACTTTCTGGTTAGCATAATTTTAGGAGTCTCCTGAGCTCCCAAGCGAGCTCTGCCAGCCAGGACAAATTGAGCGGCATTGCTTTGAGTTTCCAAACTGTATCACAGTGAGCCAAGGGGAATTTTCGCTAATCATTCTGCCAGGGGATTGTCCGTTTGCAGCGGAAGGTGTGAGGCTGTGTGAGACCGGAGTGTGCCATGTGTTATCTCGGCAGGACGGTCCCTTAGCGGGGCGAGCCGTGGTGTCCGTGCGGCTCCGGGGGTGACCAGCGCTGGACGTGCCAGCGCGGACGGGGCAATGAGTGTGTGTGTGAGGGACCGGGAGGGGTTTGCGGACCTGTGACCGCCTCCTTCACATCTGCCCCTTGCAGCGGGACACCCCGTCCTTTCCTGCTGGGAACGCACGGACCTTCCCTTCCCCTGTCCCGGCTCCGTGTCCCCGCGCCGGAGCCGCTGTTCCCGCCGTGCCCGCCGGGGGGACCCATTGTCCGGGATAATGGTGTTCAACTCGATCTCCTGGAGCTTAAACCCGGTTTAACGGCGGGGTCGGAGCAGCTCCCGCTGGCAGAAGGACGGTCAGAGCACTGTATTTCTTCCCAAACATCGTGCCCGTCGCTGGCACGGGGTGTCTTAGGCAGCCGAGAAGTGGGAACATCTGGCGGTGGGAAGCACCTTGGAAATGGAGCCATGGAGAGTGAACGGTGAACCTCCCGGTCTCACACAGAGCTGAGCTGGAAGACTAAAAAAAACCTTGAAAATGTATATACTAGCATATACCGTAGGTTAAAAACTAAACCAGCAAAATAGGACAAGTTTTAAGTTTTCATTTTTTCAGCCGAAAAGGATCCAGAGTTCATCAGAACTTTGAGATCAGATCTTTGGATTTTCTGAGTGGAGGTGAAAAGAATTTACATTCTAAAAACCGTTGAAGAGATGACAGATCTCTTATTTGGAACTACAATTTGACAACAGTTTTCTAATTTGACTTTTCTTTGAGGAGCAAACCATGTAGACCTGGATTATAACCCTGCAATCATCAGGAGGATGATACAGGACACCTGTATTGCCTTACAAGCTCACTTCACACTCTGGCTGCACAGCAGAGACTAATCACCTCCCCTAATCACAGTGTGCAGTGATGGAAATAGCTCATATCATGCTGATTAAAGCTGGTTTATAACCTCAGTTTTCCATGTCTGTGCAGAGCAGGCTTTCAATCGAGGTGTCAAATGTTTACTAGCAAAATTAATGAAATTTTTCAGAGCTATGAAAGTGAAATGCTGCTGGTTTCCCTAGTGTTCTAAAAAAAAAAATTAAAAAAATAATAAAAAAAAGTCTCCAGAAATGGAGCAGATGATATTAGCAAATTCTCAATCCATTAAAAGAGCAGTTTTACAGTGAGAAGTGGAAGTGTTAAAAAAAAAAATACATGCACAAAGATTAATCAGTCATTCTTGACTCAAATACCTCCTTGTTCCATGGTTCTAAGGCTATTTGGAAGCCATGGGACTCCTTTTCTTTCAGCTCAGAGCTAAGATGTTCTCAGCAAGAGGATGATAAGTTTTGGCTTCCTTTACCCATTTTTTGGAGCACAGCTGAATGCTCATTTGGGTTGTATCCTATCTGTGGAAATTCCACTGAGCTCAGTGAAAATAGCTCACAAGGAGGGGCAGGAGGAGAGAAGAGCCTGAAATTTGGATTGAGCTGAGGTTGATAAATTGAAAACTTAATATCCACAAAACATTGATGGGTTCTGTTTGTGTATCCATAGTTACTCGCCACATATCCTTCCAGTATCTTGCATTCTAAGTGCAACAAGCAGTAAGAGAAAAAAAGTTACTATATCTGGATCTCTTTTGCTTGAGGATACAGAATTCTTTTGAAAACATCCCGAGTGGCTAATACAGTGTTTTATATTAGAGCAAGAATTTTGGTTGTGTCCCAGCAGTTTAAAGAGATGCTTCAGGAGATCTTTACAATGAGAAAACCTAAACTTAGAAGTCTGGAAATAAGGTACAAAGAGACCAATTCTGTTCTATAATGTTGCTTTTAGCTTTGTCTAAGTGTTATGGCTATTCCAAGTTTTATCTGGGCTAATATGCTGCCTAAAGTGGTTTCAAAACAAGCATTTATCTGTGAAAAACAAAAAAGAGAAATAGGTACTCAAGGATTAGATTTGGTCCTTTGGATGGTGCAACTCTTACTTAAATTAGTATCAGTCTTACACTAAATTTAATGGGAGTTGTTCAGAGCGTGGAATGGGGAATCCTCATATAGTGACAATATGGAAAATACCATTCTGAAGTTTTTGAAAACTTCCTTTAAAATATTTAAAAATAAGTCTAGATATGCTGACTTCAGAATCAAAAGACAGCTGTCCTGAATTTCTTCCTTTTGTCGTGCTTTTCTTCCACAAGTTTGAAATTCGTGGGTTTGATTTCAATGAAATAGGTTTCAGTTGAATTGGTTTGAAGAGCCATGTGGGGCTTAAGAATTTTGTCTGCAATTCAGAGGTCAAGGGCAGAATTTTTCAAAAAATGAAAAATTATGCTTCTAAGTAGGTAATATGCTTAACATAAACATTTGTTATGATGAAAGATCCTTAAAAAACCTGGAGGTTCATTGAAGTTCTTGGGGTTCACTGGACCATAAACTTGTCTTCTAAAATGACACTGCTTTATATGCTTTTAAGTTTTCTTAATGTCTTAAAGTAGTTCAGCTGTAGCTCAGATTTGATCACATGTAAAGATAAAGAACACAGGAATGCACAGATACTAATATTTACATTTTTATGTGCAAAGCTCATACATTTGCAACTGGGTAAGAATGTTAGCATTTATCCCAATTTTGGGTAAGAACACTGTGATCAAACTGGAGTTAATGGGCTCTGATAGTGGTCAATAATATTTGGTCTTCAATATTCATTGACAAGATTAATATATAAATGCTATATAAGCTACAGCCAAGCCAGTTGGCTAAATATGAATTGAGTTGACATTTACTGATATGTTGGGATACTTGAAGCATAATTTAATTGTAACCAAATGCTAAAAAAATTTAGCAGTTTATGGTCATGTTGCTGAAAAAGTGCATCTAACTGCCTGGAAGGTATATCACACAAATTATGGCTCAGTTGTTTTTAAGCAGAGCTATGGGTTTCTTGTATGAGCACTAAAATGATACTGACAAGTGCTGCTTTCCTTCCAGAATTACTTAATATGTCTCTTCTTAACTAGTTGCAGTATATATGAATCACATACTTTGGTCTGTAGCTCCTGGAGTTGAGGCCATCAACTGTTACATTATCCTTCCTGTTTGAGTGTGTTTGGCAAAGAGAACGAGCCCTGCAAGTAGGAGAGTGATCCATTTTGTGTTTCCACTACTCTGGCCACTGCTGCAGTTGTTTCATTCCCTTTCTGTCAGGTGAGATCATTATTACATGTCTTGTCCTGGGCAGTTATTCTCATTTGGGGTGTGTAGGTTTTCAGGCAATCAGTCAGAGGTCAGATTTGGTCAGGGTGGGGAGCCTTTCCAAATTACTCCTGGAAAAGGTGGGACCAGTTCCTGAGGCAACATTCTGTGAGTGGAAAAAATTATTTGGTGAAAAGCTGTAACATTTCATGCATCTTTTATAGGGCAGCACTATATAGGAAAGCCTGAGAACAGACAGACTGAAAGTGAACAAATGTCTTAATGAGAATTCATCAGAGTGAGCTCTTCTGTGGAACATAAGTTGAAGTACATCTGAATTGCTTCTCAGTACAATGATTTTCTGGTGTTGTGATCAAAATTAAGATTCCATTATGGAGACTGTTAAATTATCTTCATCAAATGAGACTAAATCCCTGTCCTCAGTCCCTTGTTGTAGAACCTGGACATCAGACTCAGCTCTGGATCTGCCTTTTGCTCCTGGGAATCCATCTTGATCAATAGCTTAAACCTTAGTTAAAGTAAATATGAAATAACTGGAAGCCAAGTTAAAGCAATTTATCTTGTTTTATTATTTGCAGGCCACAACTGCTGTATTTAAGCAGCAAACACCAATACAGATAATAAATGGGAAATACCTTCATTTAGAACAAGTCCAGAACTATAAACTATGGAGGACACACAAGACCCTTTTAAAGGTTTAGGTTTTCTGAAACAGAATTACTGAAATAATAACTAAAGTGAGTGCACTTTCACTAGAGACTGGTAGTTACTAGTAATTGTGTTGCATATACACTTTAGACATTGACCTCATGTCTCAGACATCCAGCATACCGAAAGCTTGGTTGCTTAGCAGTGAATGCTAAGTGACATATTAAGTTCAACCAAATGTCAGTCATTGCAATGATGTCATGTTGTCCAAAACCCATTAATTACTTTGAAAATTCCCACAGTAACTGAAAATCTCAGATTATCTGCCTGAATTAATGGGAGCCCTGTAATTGAATGATGGATCCCATGCTGTTATTTTGTACCCTATGTACTTTACATATACATTTTGAGTGAAGGTGGCAAATACAGGTTTTGGCGATCTCTACTCATCTTAGAATCACTGCCAGTTTTAATACTATCATTCAGAACAGTTCTACTAATAATAAGAAATGTGAAAGGTCATATTCCCCACAGTACACCTTAGAAACTAATATTCCTTGTGAGTGATATGTAAAGATTTTGGTGGAATTACACAGCTGAGAGTTGGAGACTGTGCCAAAACCTCTCATTCCTGTTTTAGCAATGTTCAAGATTCCAAGGGAGAGAAGTTAATTTTTACATTAATTTTTTTTTAATATCACCTACTAATTGCAGTGTCCTTTTTCTTTTCTTTTTTTTTTTTTTCCTTCAGTCAGGAATGTGTAAAGAAAGAAAGTTTTGAAGTGTGTTTGTGCACTGAGTTACCAGGCAGTAGTTAAATTCTAGACCAGTACAGGTGAATGCCTGGGGCTTCATGATTTAGTCAGCCAAGAGCTGGGAGGTGTTTTCTTACAAGCAATTACAGGATGCAGGACACTGTTGTTCATTCCAGATCCCTCTTTAGGCTCCTGGGAAAGATGGGGCAAATCCCTGTTTGGTGGTGTCAACAACCAGTCTCCCCTTCTCCATTTGCTCACAAATTCCCAGCAGTTACTGTATTTTATGTGACCTGGCTTCGGTGCTGCTCTATTTTATAGGTCAACCTCTATAGTAGTAGAGAAAACTCTCTGAATTCATATTATGAGACTTGAGGAAATATTTTCTAGTGATAATATTCCAGCCAAAGCCAGTCTCTCTGTTGATAGAAACTGCAAACAGTTTGCAATCTTCTTGATTTTTCTGAAAGAAGATCTTGTTGAGATTTTTCTTTCATTTTAATGGATTGATTGTGAGCAAGTTGCCACTGTGAACCAATATTCAATGTTCAGAATTAGGATATGTTAAAGTTCTTCCCAATGTGGGCTGACATATTTGATTTGTAGGAAGCAGGTATGAGAAGGAAGGAAAGAAAGATTAATTAAATTCTGGTTTTATGATTAATCATTAGGCCAACTTTATGCTGGTGAGAAAAAAATCATGAAATTGTCTGGTCTGTCACTCAGATTGCACTGAAGACAGACACGACTGAGGCTGCTGGGAAGGAAAGCATGATTCACAGGATGGTGCAATTAAACATATCTGCACTTTCTCTTTGATAAAGAGATGCATAATCATAAAAGCAACTTTCTTGCTTTGCTGCTGTACACAGTGGCAGCAAAAGATGATGTGAGGCTTCTCTGGTTGTGGTTTTAATTTGCCTTTGTTTCATTCTGTGGTTCTTCACATGTGTACAAGCCATGTTCAAACAGAAGGCTCAGAAACTGGCTAATTTGTGGGGCAGCCAACAGGCTTTAGAAGCCAATTTCTAGATACCTGATTTTTTTGTGGTACCCCTCAGTAGAATGGTAGGACCATATGGGAAGGTGATACAAAATATTTATTTATTCCATTAGCTTACACTTTCCAAAAAATTACAAACTCAGTGTTTTCCAGGATGGCTCTATATTTCCCCAAATATCAAGACTGTGTACTGTGGGGAATGTTAGATCCCATTCAATTTAAAATATAATGTGTTTTTTCACTCTTTGAAGAAGAGTGTGTGTCCTTTAAAAAAGGAAAAAAAAAAAAGAGAGGGGAAGTTTATTGGAGTCAGTCAGTCTTACATAGCTTATATTGAGCTTAAACAAAATAATGTATTAGACCTAATACATGTAACATGATCAGTGTAAAAAAGAAATCTAAACCCTCAGAATATATACAAATAAAAATGCAAGCACAAGCAGTGCTTGGCTATGTAAAAAGTGGGACTGGTGAACATGCAGTGAAGTTTCTGAGGCAGCATAAAACCCAAACTCAGTTTACCAAAGTTGAAGTAAGTCTTTTGGAATCAATGAAGTGATTTTGGCTTTATTCCAGCCCAGGACTGGTCAGCAGGATCTATTTTGGGGATGAGGAATGCCCCAAAGTGCTGAATGTAGAAGTCAGGGCCACTGGGGCATATCATTATCCATTTCACACTGTGGAATGGGCTGTGTAATTACCTTCCTCGACTGAGGAACCAACAGGCCTGCAGAAACCTGGCTGTCCAAGCCATCTTCTGCTTTTAGCAAGCTCATTTATTTGCAGCATTTTGCTAACGTTGCCATTTAAACGGCCTAAGAGCCAAACCCATTGTGACTTGCCCCTCCCCAAAGGGATATCTCCTTTCCTAGTGTGCTAACTCTGGAAATGCAGTAGAAGAATGGAATATCCTTAAAATTGCACTTCTCTGCCAGGAAAATCAGATTTCACTCCTGAATCTAAAACTATCTCTTATTATTAATAGCAAACACGTATGTAGCAACTGTGTTTGCATTGCACTTTACCAAAAGGAACAAGACATTCTCCTTGCCCTGATTAATATGCAGACTGAATAAACCAAACATGGCACACTAAATTTATCTATTTTAAAACACATTTAGCTTCCATTGCCAGAGACAGCTGTCACTTTTATATTCTTGGTGGGTTTTTTTTTCTTAAAAATAGGCCTGTAAGACAATGTAATGCTGTTATTTCTATAGGTAACTGAAGCACAAGAAGCTGATTAGCTGAAGTTCACACAAAAACATGTTATGGCAGAGGAGGGACCTAAAATGACACATTCTGGCAACGTTCTGTTGTCCTGGCTGGTGTATTTCTCTTGAAATCAGCAAAAGAAGTCAACGAGGAAAGAAACAGCTTTTCCTTTAAATGGCTTGTCTTCTTGGACACCCTGCAAGCAAAGGCTGTGAGTTCTTTGCTTGCTTTTAGAACCTCAGGAAACACCTGCATCCAGAAGAAACTCCTCTAAACCCACAACTCTCAGATGGAATATATCTGATCAGCAGACTTCTCAGTCATGAAGTGGGTAGGACAACCTAGAGGAGTATGTGGAAAGGTACTGTTATCACTAATCACAGAAAGTAAAGGCAGTATTGCTTAAGGCATGTTTTAGAATATTTTAGATGCTTGTTGGTATTTTTTATTCAAGCTCAGTGAATTTTTTCTCCACATCTCGGGAAATGGATTTTCAGGGTAATTTTCCTGAACACTGGCAGGTTATACACAAAGCTCAATTTCTGAAGTCCACCTCTGTGGTGTTGCAATGGAGAGCTCGTGTAACATCCCCAACTAATTAATCAAACAATTTTTGAGGCATACTAACTTATCTGAGTACAGGAAAACCAGGCTCTTTTGAACTCGTGGGGGAAAATAAGAAAGATTTGTGTCTTTCTCAGCAAATGCCTTTATTAGATCAGTTTTGAAAAGGTCACTTTGGATATTGATAGAAGAAAAATAAACTAATCTAATGTAGAGATTCTAAACCTGAAATCTTAACCTTGATTTTTTCTTCAGCACCCAGAACCACAGCACTGGATCATCTAGGCATAGAACAGTCCTTCAAAATTTGAGTATCACAACATATAAATTTTTCCTTAAAATGATCATGCTCTCTTCTAAACAGAATTCATCTAGTTAGGAATTCTCTGCACAGTTTCACCTTAACTCTATTGATAATATTTTGATATTGTTACCTTGGGTCATCTTGGACTGTAGTTGCTCAGCCTCAGTGAAGAAATTCATCCATCATGTTTTTATAGGCATCAATCCCATGAGCAATTCCTTTTCTCCATTTTTCCCCTAGTGTCTCTTCCTGTTCTGTCAGCTGACAGATGATGCTTTCCACCACCCACTCTTTTCTTTACAGTTGTTTGCACTTAGAAAATTAGCCCAGTGGTTTATTACAATGGAATGGGCTCTGCAGGCAACTGGGGGGGTTTCTTTGCTCTGTATGAGCTCACACTTCCACAGGAGGCACCTCCACCGAGTTCTGTGCAAACTTCTGGCTGCAGCTGGCTGTCATCCCGCTGGATTTCAGCGTGGGCAGAGCCAGTATGTGTGTGCCTGGAAAACCCCAGGGAGCCACCCCTGTGGGGTTCTCTGGCATGGCCCTTGTTACAGCACATTCTTGCAAATCAGCTGAGTGTCAAAGCACTGTGCTGGGCTCTGGGTGGAACAGTTTTCAAGGGCAATAGGAAATACCCCAAATAACTGAACCCATAGGAAATAATTGACCAAAATCCTCCTGAAGCTGATAGAGCACCTTTGACTTCACTGGCCTTAAGAAACAGGCCTGAGAGGTGCTCAACAGTTGCCCTGCACAGCCAGATCTGACCACATAAATGTACTGCTGAGTCATATTCCACCCCGCTCTCTTTTCATTTTCAAGTCAAATAAGTGACCAAAACAAGAATCTGCTGGTTTTTTGGTTTGGTTGGGGGTTTTTTTGTTTGTTTTGGTTTTTTTGTTTGTTTGTTTGGGTTTTTTGGTTTGGTTTTTTGGGTTTTTTTTGTGTAGATGCTCCCAAGCCTCTAGAAAGTGCATATCAAGTAGTTAAGGCTGCTTGTTGATGGTAAGAAATTTGCTGAACCGTAGTCAACACAAACTTTTTTCCTCATGATTTGAATATGTTAAAGCCAAAATACAACCAGTCAACCTTGTTCTTTTTCTGTGGGTTATGCTTTATCCTGAATTCATACAAATCATTTGGCTACCAATTGTGAAGGCCTGTTAAGTCATTGATTGCCATGGGGCACTTAAAATCCATATCAGCTTCCATTCACTACTGGTTTGGTTTTATTTTATTTTACCTTATAATAATTTTCAAATGTGCCTCATATATATGCATTCTTTTAAAAACTGTTATTTTAAAAGGTTAAATTAATTTTAAAGAAAGTACTTTCCCCAAAATTAGCACATATTTTGGATGCCACAAAGTCATACAGAGTAGAATAATGCAATACTAGATTAATGCCTTAAATTAAAATTAAGTCAAAGTTAGTGGAATTCCCTAATCCTCTAAATGCTAGATATTCTAGATTTCTGGAGCCAGAGTACTTACAAAGTCCTTAACTAGTGACTAATTGGAAGAAAAATGCAGACAAATTACAGAGAATGAAGACAAGAGAAGGAAGGAAGATTTGGGAAAGAAATAGTATTGAATGAACCTTAAAAGACAGAACATCTCCTTGCTGACCTTCTTACATGTAGCTTATATTATCCACTGCAATTTTGGAGTGATTAAATATTTATGTCACAATAAAAAGAGACAAGATGTGATGGCTTTAGGGAAATTAATGGTAAGAACAACAGTTGTTTAATGCTAACACTCTTACTGCTGAATAAGAATCATTCCATTCTGTGTTTAATAACCTTGCATATGGTTTAATCCAGGTTTGCAAATAGATTGGCTGTATATCACCTCCCACTCAGTGACTGAGCTTTGTGCAGTTTCAGCTAAATGCAGGAAGAAAAGCAGAGACCACCTTGTGTAAAGAGTCAGCCAGCAATGGGAAAAAAACCTGCTCCTGCTGCAGAAAAGGGAAGTGTGTGAGCTACAAACTTGATGTCACCAAAAGAGGTCCAGACTTGATCAGTTTTAACTGATCAGGGAACTATTTTATTTACATCTACTTTGGTTATAGAAACCACACATTAGCCAATTTGACTTGTTAAATATTGACAAAATTTAAGTAAAAGAATAAATAGAAATGAAGAAACAGTCTTCACTGTCTATACATAAAAATTACACTCTAAGTATTGCCACACATTTTGCTCTCCATAAACAGTAACAGATATTTTGTGTTGACCTAGAAAGCATTGAATGTATAGTTTATTGCATTTAGTAGTAACCAAACTAGTCTGTGTAAACAGAAAATTTTAACAGCTAATAAGTATTTTTAAGGGGTTTTTCTTTGGAAACCGATTCAAGTGAATGCAAAAATTTCAAAATCAGTAGTAAATAACACTGACTAATTCTTAAGTTTCTTTGAGAAAAAACTGTTTGTGAGTCTCATCCCATTTCAGGGCACAGCTGTGAATTGGCTCACATTTTGCTTGACTGATGGGTGGTTAGATCACAACACCAAGAGATGCTGGGAGTAGCAGAAACACAGAATATTTATTGATCATGTTCTTAGTTATGGAGTGTATTTTACATCAACCAGACAACTCACCTGAGGCTGGAGGTGTCCCCTTTTCACTCAGCACCTGTCACCACTGAGATTTCCTATTCCAACAGTTCAGTTACCTCCTTCTGCACTCATTTATGCCACACAACATGGCAAGTTCCAAACACAGAAAATACACAGTTCTTCCACTACTGTGTCTGGCAGACAAAAAAATAGGAAAATAGGGAGTGTAGAGACCAGTTCAGCAGGAGCAAGAGCAGAAAGGGTGGAAACCACCCAAGGTACTCTGTCCACTAAACAGTTTCACAAGATTCTGTATGTGCTTTTACTAGTCACAAATTATTTGTAGACATTACCAAATGTGAGTAGGTACTTTTTCACTTAGATTATAGGTTTGCTTTCATTTAAGCTGATGATATTTCGATTTTGGTTTATATGCTTTAAAGTGTATTTTTATCTTAGGGCTGAACATGAGCCAATTTTATCTTGGCATTTACTGGAATGCCGTAATTTTTTTTAAAAATGAGATTTCCTGAAATGTGGCTTATTTTGCAAATTTAAAAAGTGTAGAAAGCCACATTCCTGATCCTCTTTTTAAGAATCAGATCTTATCAGACTCGTGTTTTTCTACCATAAATTCCCAAGTGTATAGAACAATGCCTTATTTCATTAAAATACTTCTACTAAGCATTTTTAAAAAATATTTTAATAGAGACATTTACATTTTTGTGCATTCATTTGGTATTTCTAATAGATCTTGTCAGACAGAAGAAATCTATAAATATAATGTATTTTACAATCTGGTTTTAGCTTCTGAATAACTCTGACTCAGCACAGGTTGTAAAAAGCCAATGGCTGTTGAAAATGGGTTGGTTCTGTTTGGTTGACTGAGATGGCAAAATATGCCAATATAAGCACAAACTAATAACACTACTAAATAGTTTTCTCTTTCTATTTGTCTCAAAAGTAACTAAATACTCTTCAGTTTTGCACTAAGAATTATTTGGGTTGACTTCTGCTTCTTCAAGTAGGAATAATTCCATGTTCATCTTTTGGTGTAAGATTGGATTTTTTTGTGTGTCTTTGTAATATCACTTTATATGTAATGAGGTTTATGTATAAATCAGGGGAAAATGTGCTTCTCCAGATGTTTAAATGGAAAAGATCCTAAAACTTGTGAGAATATAGAAAAAAAAATGTGATAGTGTTCTTAATTTAGGTGATGTCTGACATGCTCACCAACTCTTACCGTCACACTATTTTTGTTTAATTCCACAAATGTAGACCAAGTGTGTTGTGTCCTTTTCTGGAAATGAGAGATGGGAGAGGGTATGTGACCTTTCTTTTTATCAGGCTGAGTTTGTGGGATGCAAAGAAAGAAGGTCTCATGGCCATCTTGTGGTCTGTGGCCACAGGGAGAAGAGCTGGTGCACTGGTCTTTGATGTGTTTGATGTTGTTTTACTTTCTCCATCCCACACAGTTGGATCAATTGTGTTTTATCAATCATCCTGAAATAGCTGTTTGCAAAATTGTAACACCCTTGGACTGAGCAGTGAATCATGCTGACTCTCACTTCTTGATTCCCTGCTTTCTTCAGGTTAAAAGTAATTTGTTGCTCTCCATCGTGCACACCCTTTGATGTATTAGAGGGGGAACAGTTTTGTGCATAACATTCCCTACTATTTAAAGAAGCTGTACAAGTCCAGTGTAAGTTCCTCCCTGTATTGTCAGTGACAGCACAGGCTGGAAATGGAATCCATCTGAGATGGGCACCAGTGTGGGCCTTCACCAAATTTTCCCAAAGCTTTCTAAATGCAAGATGTTCAAAAGGCTGATTCATTTACTGGAAATCACCTGTGATCTTAAGGTGGATCATTCCCATAACAATTCTGAATGCACAACCAGACTCCTGATTGCTTCCCATTCCCTGAGTTGTCAGTAAAGCCACTGTATGATATTCCTATTACCACGTTCTGTGCTTCCCAATCCTCAGTTTGGTTCTTAGACAAAAACAAGCTGCAGATTCCCCACCACCACTGGAGTTGTAAGGCAGTTAAGTTCTGTGGGGAGAAGGGTGTTCAAACAGAGCACAGGATCACAGAATCATTTAGGTTGGAAAAGACCTCTGAGATCATTGAGCCCAACCTGTGACTGATCAGCACCTTGTCAATCAGACCAGAGCACTGAGTGCCATGTCCAGTTGTTTCTTGAATACATGTCGAGAGCAGTTAAAGACAATCCATCCCAGTGACTCAGAGTTTGTTTAAGATGCTCATCCCAGACCCAGGGCCAGTTGAGGGCTGTACTATTGTTGTGCTTATTGCAAGCTGACAAGTTTCTGACCAAAATTATAGAATGTGTTGTGTACAATAGCAGAGGAATTGACTCAAGGAGGTCTGCTCCAGTTCTTTGTTTCCCCCAAAAACCCAACTGTTGAGTTCAGAAATTGGCTCAGTTTCTATTAAAGGAATGCTGAAAGCCCTTGTGAAGATGCAGAACCCTCTGGGGAGGCTTAGTGACATATGGAGATGTTAGTGCCCCACAGAAGGCGTTGAGAAGTCATCTCTGATATGTGGGTGTCCTGGGAAGGGCTTATGCTGAAATATGTGTAAAACTAACAGAGCAGAAAAAAAAATCTGTTGGAAAAGACCACTTAGCAATTATCTAGAAAATACAACCATTGCAGCTGTTGTTTTCAGTGTTTAGATGCTGACAGTCACGTGTTATTTGGGAAGAACTTTCATCACTTTTGGTCTGAAAAATATTTAAACATGGAATTGTGTTTTGCACATGAGCAAAAAATTTGAGCCTGGTCTCAGGAAAGAGAGTTATATACTACAGTTATATATTTTACATATGCAGCCCTCCTAAGACAGTTGCAGAAAATGGTATTGGAAATGACAGAAAATTAAGATAATTCAGAATTCAAAACATTATGATTTCATTGTGAATATAGTATTTAATAAAAGAAAGGGGGAAAAATACTCCTGTAGCTTTTGAGTATTTGTGACAACATACAAGTTAATCATTGTCAGTCTGTGCAACTGGAGGTCAAAATCTGTATTTTGAGTAGTTTTAAAGTTTCACAGAAACCTGTTTTTCACCAATTTTATTTGACTTTCCATTAATGACTAAGATAAATGCACATGCAAAACATGTAAGTTACAGTTAACTGGGAGTGTTTTTCAAATATTATGAAGAATAGGATGAGAAAAGCTGTGTGGGAAAATACTGCACAGCGTTTGTTAAAGAGAAATATTCGCACCTATTCCAGCTGCTGGCTGCAGATGTTTATACACATCACACATTATTCTGTAAGACTTTACTCTCTGTTTCCCTTGGTTTTACACAGCAATAAGATTTATTTTTTTAATCCTGAGATTTCTGACATTAATGAGACTTAACGTCAAACTGGAGAGAAAGAATAAAAAATAAGAAAAAGTGCAATTTCTGATCAGAAATAAATGTATAATTGAATGCTCCATTAAGTCACAATGAATGTATCAGGTTCAATAGGAAATGAGGGGGAAATGCTACATTCAGGTGCACGTAATATTTCAGAAGGAATTTATCCAATTGATCACAAAACTGGCAAAGAAATCACTGAGGAAACAATCCATGACAATAGACTTCATTGTTCCTCACAGAATTTCCCATGTATCATTTTCCCTATTTCATTGGAACAGTCCTCTCAACTTGTAAGGCAATAAAATCATGCCAGTGGAATCAGAAAATAAAATCAGACCCCTACCCATGGTGTTCACAGGACAGATACTGCAGCGTCACCACAGCACTCACATGCTTTGTATCTAAGAATGTGACCTCCTCTAGGATAGCATGCCTAAACTGATGGGCTTTAAAGTGAAAAACAGCAGTTATTTTAGAGTAGTTACAATGGTTATAGTAGTTAAGGGGACAAGCACTGCATCCTACAGGTGGAAGCAGATGCCATCTTAACTTGGCACTGCAAAATCCAACCTGTGGAAATATTGCAGGCTCTTGGCATCAGGTAATAGGAATCTATTTTTTTTTCTGTCTTGCTTACAAATTGCTGGGACCAGCTTGTAAAGAACTTGGTTATTTTACTTAATGTGTGATCTGTAGGAGGTGTTCGTTCCTCAGTTTCCCCCTCTGTGAGAGGCAGGGCACTTGATCTCTACCTTTCTTTCAAGAGACCAGGAGTACCCGTGAGACACAGGAACGATTATGGATCAATTCCTTTGAAATCACTTGACAAATGAGTCTTTGTGAGCAGTTAGCAGCTCAGATCCCTTTGGCTTGGCACGTGTGGCAGTGAGGAGCTGTTTCTGTTCCCTGAGAAGCTTGACACATCAGAGCAGGACGGGCATCAGTGCTCCGTTATTGCCAACTCAAGATACAGTCCGTACAAATCTCCCTGCAATATTAACTCAGGGCAAACATGACTTTCTGTAGAATTATTTTAACTGGTGGCAAGCTAATGACAGTTGAGATCCTAGCACGGGCCTTTCAGAGCTGCACAAACTGTTTGCTCTACTCCCCCTCCACTAATCACAGTTCATGTGAATATACGAGGAAGAAATGGACACATTTCAGCATCTTAACATGCATATTGCAAATAAAAACCCCAAAGATTTTCAACTTTAAATAATTCTCTGCCATCCAGCTTAAGTGCTTTTTATCCCTTAGAAGTCATTTCCTTTAGCTTAAAACCATGGGAATTTGCCTTTTCTCACTTGCCAAAGCCACAGTGCAGAACAGCCATCATAAAGTAATTAACACTGTCTGTCTTTTCTCATTAAATTAACCAGATGTAAGGTATACGTCTAGGGTGGAGGTTGAACTTATTAAATGGACCTCATTTAAAACAATAGAGTTGGTATTTTTCACCACATTAATTTACTAATGAAGAATTTTTCCTTGTTCAATTTTATTTTAGTGCTAGAGCAAACAGTTACCCTCTTGTTGTGATCGTTATTTCTCATCTATTAATAATTTCTAAATCATAAGAAAGAAGAATGATCATAAAATTACAATTTAAAAGGAACTACAGTTCAAACTGGGCATCATTGAAAGGTCTGTGCACATCCTTCATAGGTGTGAAAGTGCATGTAGGCACCTGGGAGCACTGCATGCCCCTGTCTGCTGCCCCTGTTGGCAGTCCCTGCTCTGACCTGGGTTATAAAATCTCCCTGATGAGCCATTTTTGGATGCAGGATAATGTGGCAATGATCTGTGCCACTTGTTTAACTGTCTCTGCAGGACAAAAGACAGGATGCTTTAGTGTGAGCTGAGCCTGTGCTGTATCACCAGGTAATCAGCACCCACCAGTCTGACCTAATGTCTGAATATCAGTCATGGTCCTCCAGCTCGGGGCACTGAGACCCCCTTGATCCATTGTCTGTGTTGAAGACAGAGGTAAAGAAATCATTACACACCTCTGCCTTGTCTCTGCCCCTGTTTTTGAGGTGGCCATCCTCATCCTGGAACGGGAAAATGTTATTTCTACACTGCCTTTTGCCGTTATTATGTTTTAAAAAAACCTTTTTAATGTCCCCCACATTTCTGGCCAGTTTCATCTGCAATTGAGCTTTGGCTGCACTAATTTTCTCCCTGCAGGGAAAAGCAGCATCTCTGAATTCTTCCCATGTCACCTGACCTTGCTTCCACTGGGTACACACCTTCTTTTTTTGCCTTATTTCCAAGAGAAGATCCCTGCTCAGCCAAGTTGGCCTTCTGCTTCGCCTGCTTGACTTCCAGCATTTGGGAATTGCCACTCCTGTGCCCTGAGGAGGTGAAAAGTGACCCCAGCACTGATGAACCCCAGCACCCACAAAAACAAAGGGACCTTCCTCACTAGTTCCCTGAGCAGCCTGAAGTCTGCTCTCCTCATGGCCAGAGTGGAGGTTTTGCTGGCACTTTTCCTCCCATCAACAGAGATTTTAAACGTGGTCATTTCGTGACTGCTGTGGCCAAGATGAGCCCAGTCTCCACTTCACTCATGAGACCCTCTCTGTTGACAAGCAGCAGATCAAGGAGAGCATCCTTCCGAGTTGGCTCCCTTAGGACCTGTTCCATAAAGTTGTCATCCAAGTTTCCTAAGAATCTTCTGGTATCAGGCCCTGGCCCTGGCCTGCAGGTAAAACACCTGAGCAGTCAGTAAGGGCCACTCAATTCCACTCAATTAAACACACTTCTTGTGCTGGAAAGAGGAACATAACCTTGGAAACCAGAAGCATTTATATACCTTGTTGGATTGGGTAGTATTTGAACAGATGGGAAACTTAGCAGCACCAAAGACTGTGGTGTTTTATTGTCATGTGTTTTAGGTGTAATTTAGCATTTCAGCACAGACATCCGTTAAGTTGTTTTAACATGGTAGCTGCTATGGTTCCTCTCAACTTTTGAGTATGCCAAGCCTGCTTCTGCATGTAATGAATGGTGTAAAGTGTTTTCCAGAAATGCTTTGCTTCAAGGTTATGGTTTTTGCTAAGTGACACGAGTTGGCAGTTAATTGTGGGGAGATTGCCAGACGATCAGAAGGTAAAGAAGGAAATCGTGTCAGTAAGTGCTTTCCCTGTTCCTGCAGACCTTACAGCTCTGACTGGGCTGTGTGTCCCATGCAGGAGCGTGGATCTGTGTTGCACAAGAGTAGAAAACCACATATGCAGAAGGATTAGACTTCCCCCAGTGTCACCAGCAACGTTCCCCACCAGCACCAGGCCTTTCCCAGTCTGGATGGAACAGCTTGTCAGGTGTGCCGGGTGTGCCAGAGGAGGCTCCTGGCCAAGGACCTGGCTGCTCTCCATGATTTCTCCAGCAGCATTCAAATCACATTTCCTTGCCAACAAATTCCTTATGCCATTCCATGAGGAAGGAGGGAAGGGAGGGCTGTGCTGCAGGCTGTTGGAGGCAGGTGTGGCCCTGGGGTCTAACAGCCACAATTTAGAGCATCTTACAGTTTCTTCTAGACAGTTCTGGGAACCCCTTGGGGACCCCACCTGTTCTGGGGAAAAACAATGGTGTCTTACAGTACTTTTGGCCCTTTCCCTTCCTCTGAGGTGTGCCAAATGGAGTTTGTGTATCTGTCTGCCTCTGTTCTTAGGCATTTATGAGACATGGCATATTTTGGACACATCCAACTAAGCTATTTATCTCCATGAAGATTTTTTTAAACACAGCGGGAAAACAGGTAGAGAATTTGTTTATCAGATTTGTTCCCTGATGAATCTGGGAGAAAAAAAAATTATGGTTAAAAGCTTTAATTAATTGAGATAATTTGAAAATCAGATCCCTTTATCATTTGATAATCTTTCAGACTTAAGTCATATTTATACAATCACACCCACAGAAAGTGGCCAGAAGAAGGCATCACAAAAAGTTATTTAGATTTTTTCAAATTTTTTTTTTCAACGTGTACATATTCCATTCTTTTTACTTTGGAAGTTGATGAACGAATTTTTTGTATCCCTTGTTAGCATGATCCAGTCAGCTGTGGTAAATGGTAATCCTTGCTTTTAATCTTGAGAGACATATATTTGGAACTGAAGGAACAGAATTTCATTATCTGTACCTTGGTGAGACATGAAATATAATCCAAATCCTCTTATTCAGTTTACCTGGCTTACTTTAAAACAGTAAAGTCTTTTGTCTTTAGTCAGTTGTTCTGTGGAAAAAATATTTACTTAACGTAAGGTTGGTATTTGTCCAAAAGCTGTTACTCGATTACCCTTGCATTCAGGGCAACAAACTGTAGATGAAGGGCTTCAGCTAAGCAGTCCAGTGCAGTTTATATGTCTTATAGATAATGCTATCATAATGCTCCTGAGGGACTAAGAAATGTAGCTCCTCCAGATTGCTTGTGATGACCTGCAATACAATAGGGAGACAACACTTCTAACCACTGAGGCTTCTTCCACAACATCAACAAATAATTCTCTGTGCAGAATCCACTTTATGCTTCCTCTATTACAGTTCTGTGCTTATATTTTATCTGAAACACAGCTCAACACCTTTTCTGAGTCCTCTCAGCTGTTTAAACTCAAGTATTTTGGGCCTCACTTTTCTCTGCCCTCAGATAACGAGTGTTCTGATGTGAGCATGAGCTGCTGGTACCTCTCTGCAACTGTATTGAAATCTCTCTCCTTGCTGTTAATTATAAGACACTGTGAGCACATTGTGTTGTTCTAACATGAGGCAGTTCCTGCAGGTGAAAAATGCCAACCCTCCCTTGGATCTCAATTTCCAGACATCATCATTCCATGTGGAACTCAGCACAGGACACATTTCCCTTTTTTGTTTAGCTGCAAGTGAAGGCCTGGAAAGATATCTTGATTCTGCTCAAAGCAGGATTTTTTTGCATGGGAAATGTCAAAGGGGCCAAAGGGAATCATGTTGGCTGTTTGTGACAGAAATGACTTTAGCAATGGCTGGAGGGTGACAGGATCAATTCTGCCTGGCAGAAACCAGTATGGCAGAGGGTGGAGGGCAGAAGGCCTGGGGCAGTGTCAGAACACAGGCTCATTTTAGAAAGTTCAGATGTGTATGGCACAGAGAGGTGTACCAAAGTCTAATGCTTTTATCTCCAAATTAACCTTTTACTAAAAAGACATTCCTAGAATCCAGGTACTCTGTGGAAGAGGGAAAATCATGGGATGATGGTTTCTTAGACTCTGAGGGATGCTGAGAACAGCAGAAAGTAGTTTTCATTTGAGAGCAAGCCTGCTTATTTAGCTGAAGTGTTTTGCTTCAAAGTTTTCTTGGAGCCTTCAGTAGTTGAACACAGAGTAGCACATCACAGGGGAGACTGGACAGACCAAACACCCTTACAGCCTTACATGGGTTAGTTTTGCAAAGGTTTGCATAGTTCCAGGCTATGCTTTGCTGTCACACTGGCAAATGGTTCTTAAACATTGACTTTAAGACGTTTAAGATATAAGAAATCAGTTCTTACACATTATGTTCCCATGTAGTTTGCAGTAGGTTTGAAGATGGTGGACCACAAGTGTCTATGGTGGATCCCCAAATCTTGTAGTTAAGAAACTTGTGGCTTTAGTAGTGGTAGTTTAGTGCTGATTTAACTGACTCACACTCATGGAACTAACTCTAAATTAAACCCTTACTTTGGAGGTAAAGCAGTTATTGAGGTACCACCCACAGGACTCAGCAACTTCTGGATTATTTCAAGATGTAGGTTAGAAGGAGGCAAAGGCAGTTCTCCACTGACAATGTAAGATGGCTCTTGGGAACATGCACTAAATGGGAACATATCCAGATGTTGGACTCCCAGATGTGAGTCATTGTGGAGTAATCATCCAATCAATCAGCTTGTGTAAAAGCAGGAATGAAAAGGCAAACAACATCTAAATGTGAATTGGAAATTGAAATTCAGTGGGTTGTAAGGCACAGAGATGGTCCAGTCAGGGCCTGGGATACTGGCTGTGCCATGGCTGGGAAGCTCTAGCTAAGGAAGTCAGTATTACCAGGCAGGGAAAGGAAGGCAAAATTTAGCTTCTCATTTGTGTATTGATGTGTAGCAACAGTCAACAGAAATGAGATGTGCAACACATGAATAGCCAACTTGCTGAAAATCAGATCCTCTCATTGTTTACAAACTGTGGCAGGATCACCATAGATTAATGACGTTTAGAAATCACCACTTCCACTCCGTATTTTTATAATTGCTTTTTTTTCCTCTAATTTGTGTTTTCTTAACCCGTTGCAGTCACATTCAATATGATACAAATACAAATACTTGTAGTTTAAAGGATTTATAAACAGAAATGAATGAGGGAAAAACACCGTGGTACTTTCTTTGACCCAACATTTACACAGAAAGTTTTTTATTTTGACATGACTAGACAGATACCAAATGCCAAATGGTTTTAACTAACATCAATACACAATTAGCAGTCTTTGTAATTAATCAGGGCAGAAAATTGGAGACAAGGGCCTAACACAGGCTTCTCTCAGTCTTGATGTCCACTCTGCAAAAGTATAAACTTTTTCCCTACTCTTTGGACAATTTTCAAAATGGCTCCTGCACAATCCCGAGATGACAATGACTATTGTTGCCATTCATTCAGAGATCTGTCAGCCTTTGAAACCCTGTCATTAGTTATGTTCAAAGGCAGGAAATACTAATGAGCTTTGATTTCACCAGTCTCCGTGAGACTCCTTGCATATAATTCTCCTCACAAGATAAACTCACATTTTGTGTTTATTTTGTGAAGTATAAACTTAGATGTAAAACATGAGAAGACAGTAGCTGAGAGATGTTATCCTTAAAGGGTCCTAAAATTGTGGCACTCTAATAAATTCCCCAGCCCAGCTGTATCATTGCAGCCTGTTTCTGCATTTATGTGATTTTAGGTCTTTAACATGCCTGTTAAAAACACATTCTGCTTAAGAAACACTTTGGAGTCTTGGTATAATTGTATTTCAGTTTGAGTAACTTAGATTTCTTCTAGTGCAAAGTCTAAAACAAAAGCTATATTTTAATTTTCTTAGCCTCATGGAATTAATTAAAAGACACCAGAGTTCAGTCAGCAAATCCTAAGATGTTTACTTAATTGGAATTTTACAAAAGAACTTTGCAGCGAATTACTGCATTCACAGCTGAGTTATTTTGCTGCACAGTTTTTTGTGTGAATCATAGAAGGCTTTTGGAGTTCAAGCTTTTTCCACTGATATTTCTTGTGGCCTTTCAGAATGACTCACTTATCACTCACCAGTGTGATTTAGCATTTAACATTCTGACTGCTAATGTTTCCTACTCCAATCAAAAAGGTCATAGAACAATACATTACTAAAAAGCACAGTGTAATTAGGTTACTTGCCATGTAAATTATAGCTACTTGAGTTGAAATGAACTTCTGTACTTAGGTTGTTGTTCATCTTTCTGAATTTCATATTTTAAAATGTGGATTTAGTGTGGTTTTAGTTGAATAGCTGAAGGATTTTTCATGTGGCTGGTCCTATTGCACAGATCTGGCTTTAAGCTGGGATCAGAAGAAAAAACATAATCATGTATAAGAATTAATTACAGCTTTAGTGGATAAGCTAACTTTAAAAGATACAGGCAAATCTGTACTCATCAAACAGTGATTTTTTCCAAGCTTCTTTGTTGATTGTCTTTGTTGTGGGAAAGTATGAGAGACATTTCAGGAATGACAACCTGATTGCAAAGATAAGTACCAGAAACGATTTGATCATGTCACTGATATTGATGGGAAAATATAACTTGGGTTTTCATGGGGATTGACTTGATGGGCAAGCTAAAGTGCATGTGTAAGGATTAGGCTTGTCAGTGGGAAACACTAAGTCTGGTCATTACAGTTAGCTCACTTATGGTACAAAGAAGGAAGTGAACATTTGTAAGTCTTTGGTCCTTGCTGAATAAAACTGAATTATTTCAGTCAAACTGCCACCTTAGCTGTAAAATATCAGAGCTCTCAGAGAGGAGCAGTGATTAGTGACTGCAGAATGACACAAATGCACCTGTGTCTTGGCTACCATTGGCATGGTCTGTCCCAAATCATGAGACTAACACAGAAATTATAGTAACTAATGATATGGGGTTTTTTTCAAAAGTTACTGAGGAAGTTAATGGCTGGTTTGTGACAATACACAGAAATAAAAATAACTCAGAGGAAAAATGCCTATGTTAACTGCCTGGTTTTCTTCTTTACATGAAGAACTGAAGAAAATAGTTTTAACTTACCACTGCTCTGAGAGGTGAAGCAGAGACTGCACAGCCCATGGCAAAAGGTTTCAGTGCCTTTAAACCTTGTTTTGAATCTCCCCTCTATGGTCATTCCCAAAAATCCAACTTCAAGAAAGCTTCCCCACCCTCCTTTCCTAACAGTTCCTTCTGCCCATCCAGCCAGTGCTGCCAGCTGATGGCCAGGTTCTGAAATAATCACTCCCAGCTTTTTTTCTTGTGGAAGAGAGTCATCTGATAGTTTTATTCTTGGTTGTCATAGGGTCTGCATTAAGAGAGCCTTCATCTTTCAGGTCTCAGGGCCTCAAAGAGCTCTTTATACCCCCATGGAGCTCAAAAGGAGGAAAATTTGGGAAAGAATCTGAGTCTTCAGCCACTCTTAACATTCAGAATTATGAGTCATGTCACACCAAGGTACAGCCCCATTTTGTTTACACCATACTTTCAATGCAATTCTTTCTGCTTCATCAATGGCAGAGTCATATTTCTGTGTTTCACATGGTATGTTATTACTGATTTTATTATAGCTCAGGAACATGTAATTATTCATGCTATTAATATGGCCCCAGTGGGATGGGTATTCTGTACTGCTTGGTGTGTGTCATAAAATCTGTAATGCCCACTGAATGCTCCTCTGTTATCAGTAATTATTCAGTAATGACAGAACAATAGTGATATCTTGATGTTCAAAACACAGAAGTATTATACATTTTTTCCAATATAATAAAACTTCAGGATATAAAGAGAGTTCCTCAATTCCACGCAAAGTTAGGTGTTCAGGACTGACAGACACTTGCACAGCCCATGGGCATGCAGAAGTTTTGAAACCAAAGCTTCAGAAGAAGAACCTCAGTTTTCTGCTTGGGCCTGGTTATGTAGTTCCTTCTTCAGCCAGAACTGTAGTTTGAGTATAATTTGTGAAATATCTATTTGAACTATTTCCCTAATAGGGACAAGGGAGTCAACAGAGTACTAGTGGTTTCTATTGCACAAGTAATCATTTCTAAACTGTGTACAGAACCCAGGGTCCTGGTTAAGCAGGCTGATCAGTGCAGGGGCACGTACCTTTAACCACAGGAGCTGAGTTCACTCGTCCCCTGCAGTGGCTCACCACCTAGTGCAGAGGGTCTTGCTGCCTCTGTGCTCCTGCAAGTGCATTTGTACTCCTGATTGCAAAGGGTAATGTCTAAAGATCAAAGTATAGGGGTAATTTTCAACCTGGTAGTACCCTACAGTGGAGTCAATTACATGAATAATTCAATATTTCACCAGCCTGCACCAGGCAGAGGAAGTACCTTTCTGATAACAACCCCGGGTCTCTTTGCCCAAAGTGCACTGGGACTGAGAGCTTTTGCTTTGGTTTTTTAAATCAGTGTGCTTTTTGAAGTTTTCAAACAGTTTTATCCTACAGATAACAGGAACAATAGTACCTGTGTTGCACTATATTACAGCAGCACTTTGAAGGGGTAAGCAAACAGCTGAGGAGGAATGTTCTAAGGAGCCACCAGAAGCAGACTGAATTTGGCAGTCAGTGGCCACCCTGTCAGCTCCAAGTTTTCCCTGTGCTCCTATGCCTTCCCTGAAAACCAAGCAAAATGCAAATCATTAACTCGTTCCTTTCTTTGCCTTATCCTGACTTTTGAGATCTTGGTATTGTCAGGGAAGAAGAATCTGTACTCAGATGTACCTTCTCTCCAAGAACAGGCCAATGAGCATGAGCTTCAGTTAAAGAAAAGGCTGGCCCAGGAAATTCCTTAATAATAATAATAATAATAATAATAATAATAACAATAATAATAATAATAATAATAATCTCTCACAAGCAAGGAAACAATTTTTTCTCCATTAGGATAAATTAATTTAAAACATGTTATAGGGTGTGTCTCACATGCTTTGATGGGTATGTCAGACACATGACATTATTTAGTATTACACAGCACAAGGCATCATCTTTAAATCAGTGTTGGCCCATATTTTTGCTTGACATGTAGCAGATGCCATTTGCTTCCATAAGTCTTCAGATGAGGCTGTTAAGTTACAAGAATAGGCACAGTACCAAACAGAATATTTGAGTCCTTTGCAAGAAAAACTGTTCACTCCCAGGAGATAAAGAGCCCAAACTGCACCAGTTCTAGTGCCAGTTATAGGCCACTCCATCAAGCAGTGCTTTCAAACTATCATCCTTCTCTTTAAAGGAAACTGAGGCAGGTGATGACATTTACTTGAAATGCTGGTTTATCTCCCTGGTCAAACTAAAGGAGCAGAGGAAAAGGCTTTTCCTTTTTTCCTCCCTACCAGCTGGATCTTTATAAAGCTAGTCACAGTCTCTGAACATAATTTTCTTCCCTGTTCCCTTGGCATGTCCAAGAAAACTCCAGTTGCTGATAATCAGGAGCCAAAGTTTAAGTACAGGAGCAACACACAGGATAAACCCTTCACAGCAGAACCTCAGGAGCCTGGAAGGAGCAGAGCATCAACAGTGTACAGTGTGCTAGATCTTATGCTGCTTCTTTTTGAAACTGTTTCTCCAAGAGTCGTCCCTGAAATAATAAAGATCTGGTCATTAATCAACTTCTATTAATAAGACTTTTTTTTTTCCCTCCCTTTCTGTCCCCTCTTTTTGTCCCCTTTCTTCTTCTACCTCTTTTCATCTTTTCACACATTGCCTCAGGCATTTGCACGTTCACTAATCTTTTCAATATTCATAAAGGAAAAGTAATGCATAACCCGTGGGGGAATACATTCCCATTCTTTTCAAGGTGAAGTACAGACTTTTTCTGAAATAGTAAAGAAGCTTTATCCTGTTGTAATGGCTGGGACACTCAGGTGTACTCAGGGTTAGAGTGTGCTCCCAGTCACTGTGCCAGGCACAGACTCAACCTTGATACAAGAGAAGGGAAGGAATGAGCACAGAAAGTCTCTAGGATGTGCTTTGAGATGGAGAAGATGGGAATGGCAAAGATAATGAAGGAAAGAGTTAAGAAAGAATAAAGAGAGAGGAAAATATTAATAGAAATAGCAAAAAGCAAGCGAGTTGCCATGTAGAATTTGTTTGTACACATCCTTTTAAAAGAAACTGCTAAATATTCTTCACAAAGAGTTAGAACACAGCACTACACACTGCACACGTCATACAGTGAACTTTTAGAAGTCCATTTCAAGTCCTTGCTGAAACAAGTTTAGCAGTCTACAAACAAGAATGCTTTTAACATTGCAACACCCACAGCCATTTTATAGGTCTTGTGGCTTGGATCTTATTCTTGGTGGGGGTTGCTCTTTATTTCTTATCCAGAGTGTTTACATCTTTGTGGTGTCGGCAATACAGACCCATCTTTATAAGACCAGCAAGAAAAAACCAGCAATAAATCTCTGCAATGTGTTTTCAGTATGTCTATAAATCTGAAATATTTAAATGTAAAACAGTCCTTTTCTTTGAAAACTGTGGATTGAAATGCACAGAAGGATAGATTACAGTATTTTTATTCAAGATGATCCGAACAAAGATGAGGCTAATATCTTTCCTTGAATGTACCCTTGAAATTAAGGGGCACTGTGAGAAAAAACCACAGTATTTTATTAAAGGTATTGTTGGTGGTTTGTCATTGTGGGACCAAAGCCAAAACTGTTCTTACAGAAAGAATTACAGTTCACTGATAAAATTATATAACCTGTGTGTTATAAAAAGACAGTAAAAAGTTCAGCTGTTTAAGTGAAAAAACGAAATAGGCTCTTCTATGTCTATATTCATCATCTTAAATGCAGACAGATCTTATTCAGACAGGTGAATACAGATTCCTGTCAGTAATCTGTAAGTAGCTGGGGAGATTTCGTACAACTGGACATCTGTGCTGTATTTTTTGATGAAATGAGATTTCAATCTCCTATTTTGATAAATGATAATATTTTCATACCAGTGCGATCCCCAAAGGAACAAAGATTCATTTTGTTAAGTGCCTTTAGAGTGTTCAGCACTTTCTAGAGTCAAAAATAGTTTCTGCCTGACAGAGACTTTCCCGAAAGCCTGGGACCCGAGACAGAGTGATAAACAGATAAGTGGGGTTTGAAAGGCAGGGGAAAGACAGACCCAGACAAAGAAAACTACAAAGCCTGGTAGATTTGAATAAATCAACAGCTTCTGACTGCAACAATGTAGAGTGACCAGAGAAGAGGTAGGATTACCTGGGTTGTCATTCCCTTATCAACAGAGTGCTGAATATGACAAAGGTGGAGGTGGATTAATGTGGGGATGGGAGGAAAGAAAAGAAATTTTGATAAAAACAGAGTCCTTCCAGAGATTCAAGGTCAAAATGTGTGTTTTAATTTGAGAGTGGTCGCAGCCCCTCGTGTACATTTGCCCTCCCTGCTCTCTGTATCAGTACCCAAGTGCCATGAATTCCCTTCCCAGGAGTGTATGTTTGGGAAACTCACCACACAGTGGGGCCCCTCTAATAGGACTCCATATAATCCTTTCATGAATGAGAAATACTTTACATCATCCCTTCTCTGAGGCATATACCATAGAGTGTGTGTGCACCTATCTTCCAAGACATAGTTATTCCCAGGGCAAGATTCTACTAAAAGAGAAAAAGTCTGTACTCATCTATCTCCTCTGAACACCAGCATTTTTTACCTTATCTGCTTAACACACTTATTCTGTCAGAAAGCAGGTTGTTGGCCCTGGTCTGGAGAGCACCTGGTAGGTTTTGGTGATAAAAGAGGACACAGAGCATTGAACTTGCTGCAGCCACATCCCATGCATGGGTTAGGTGTGCAGCAGGTCCATGGGCTGCCCACATGGATAATGCAGAGAATTTTCAGAGGTCAAGCCAGCCCACTGAAGCTCTCTGGATTCAGGCCACCTTGGCCTTCCAGTATTCAAGAATTTTTACAACAACAGCTTCAAAATATCAACGCAGAATTTTATAAGCTGCACATAGACAGATTCCACAAATAGTCACACAAGGCCAACCCACACACCCAAATGGATATTTCCCAGCTGCTGGAGCGAGTGGGGTCCCCTGCTGCAATCCCTGTCCATCTTAGCAGCTGAGAAGGAGCTTCCTGCTGCTTCAAGGGCACATGGTCCTGTTTTCCACTTTTAGGATGGAAAGAATGGAAGATTCCTAGAACATTTTCTCTATCTGGGAGAGGTCTCTCGCTGCCAATGCTGCAAGAATAGAGTGGGTCTTACCATCAGTGACCTACTCTTATATTGTGCTGTTTTAATTTGATTTAATGGGGACAAGGAGAAAAAAAATGGAAGGGAAAAGTAGTTAATATTGAGCATAAGTACTGATGGTACTGAAGAGGAGATAGCACCCAAATTCAAGCATCCTAATAAATGGAGTGAATTGAAAAAACAATTTGTGTGACTGTCATGGGTCAAATCCTGAAAAAACACATTAGCAGATATGTTTATGCCAGCATAAATATTTAAGTAAATCACTGTGTCTTATTACAATAACAGTGCATTTGAACTGAAGTTGTTAGAAATCCCCTTCTGAAATTAACCCAGTTATTGTTAATAGCAATTATGGCTTTTTGCAACCACATTCCCATTAATCATCTTAGAAATAGAAATATTTCTAATTAGCAAAATGGCAATAAAATTGAGAGAATTTGTGTATTAGGTAAGTGGCTGGAAGTGAGTTTTGCTCTCAGCTCTGTGTTGCTACATTAGCTTTCAGAATGATTGCCCATAGTAGTTTGCCAGAAGATTTACTCTATGTAAAGTTGTACAAGTGCTTCTGTACTCTAGAAAACAAGAAATGACAGGAATATGTTGTAAAAATGTATCCTCTCTGTTGGGAGGTTTTTTATTACACATACATTTAGTCCAAATAATTTTAAACTTACATTTCCACCAAGGCTCATCTTTGCTTTAACAAGTGTTTTTTATTAACTGGAATGATGGGTTTTTCATTTTGAACTGAAATCTCCTTTTTGTGTTTTCAGAAGGGCATATATCTGAAGGCTTATTTTTAAAGCTGAAATGCAATATGTTGAAAAAGCATTTGTGAACTCTTTTTCTGTAATTGAAAAAATACATGAGTTAGACTTTAAAGTGTGAAGAATGATACAGCTACTATCTGTGCTGACTCAGGCCAACTTGCTTCCATGCTGGTATGACCTTCAAAAGGAGTTAGAAAAATCACTTGAGGAGAAGAGAATTTCAGTCTAAAAATGGGAATGAAAACTTTTCATCGCTGCATGCTAAATATCAAGTGTAATGCATGTTATAGTTTTGATCTAACATAGCTTTTTTTCATAATATTAGCAATATAGCCTGACTACACCAGGATCCTAAAAGATCACTTTTATTTTATAGTTGGAAATTAGGCAGTAATAAATTTTCTTTCTTAAAAATGTAATGAGAAGCAAGTGTCATCACACCCATGTTTCTGTAACACTGCATTTTTTATTGTATCTGGCTCTATGTTATTAATACCCAGATCCAAATGTTTTGGTTTTATTGTTTGTTTGGTTTTTTTCTTTATATTCTCTAAATAGTACCTAGGGATCAGAAAGGCCATAATGATCTGAATGGTCATAAGAATAAGTAAAACATTTTTATTGGTCAGACAAGAACTCTGATCACTTTTTAAAGGTATATAATCCACACTAATTAAGTTCAAAGGATTAATATGGCTTTATGTTCCAGAATTGTCCCTGCAGGTCCCCAAGTCAGCTAAGAATAATATCTAGACAGATTAATCAGTTTGAAATGGTTTTAAGTGAACTTCATATCCATACTCAGCTTGGTTTAACTTGGTCAAACATTTCACTGATGTACAGTTTACAGAAAAATGTGAAAAAAAATACACAAATCATAATTTTGAGTAGCATATTTGTTAAGTAAATGGTTGATAAGTTACCTGGGTTGTCTGTAGAATTTTTACTGAGGGTGTAAATGATTTAATCTCATTAAATGAGCAAGATGATGTTTCAGTGAGCATTGTTGTGGTTTAAAAACAGACATGAATTGATGATTGCCAATATCTTATTCCAGACAGACTGCAGCAGTTAGTGTAGGTCTGTGCTTTGGATTTGTGCTGGAAACAGTGTTGGTAACTCAGGGATTTTATTGCTGAACTTACACAGTGTCAAGGGCTGTTCTGCTCCTCACCTCACCCCAGCATTGAGGAGAAGCTGGAAGGAGACAGAGCCAGGAGAGCTGACCCCAACTGACCAAAGGTTATACATTGTTTAGTATTTTACCTAAGGTTTAAAGTGATTATTCTTTTCCACTGAACACCCTTTTTGTATTTCCTTGCACCACTGACCTAATGTGCTCCCCTCCCTGATTAATATAATTCCCCTCTGTCATGCCTGTACCTGCTTGTTTCTTCAGGGAATCAAGAAAGCCAAGGAAAGTCTAGAACAAGCACTGTAATTGTCCCACTTGTCTTTCACAGTCTCCTAGTTTTCATGGGTCATTACCATCTTTCGTGAGTATTTTGGTACATCTCTTTTCTTTATGTGCTGGGAAAAAGGCGTATTGAAACTCCTCCCCAGGCACTTCACTGCTGTCCATTGTTGTTGGACTTTACCAGTTCCAAAGAAGGAAAACCAGAAAGGATCACAATATATGTGTAGTCCAGAAACCACACAAACTTAGACCTTTCTGTTGCAAGGATGCCAACCTGTTCCTCCAAGTAAGCAATTAGGAAGGATATCATAATCCTCCTCCTCCTGTCCCCAAGACCACTCCATTGTTTCCTCACATTCATACTTCATAATCCAATGACCAAGATCAATGCACAATAGCATTTTGATGTATGTAGTGTCAGCACAGCTGAGGGAGTGACATAATACATCCCTGCCAAAAATCCTTTCCTGATGTTGGACTGTTTTGTTTTGTAGTACTTTTTATTATTTTGACTGCTGTTTTCTGCTTATAATAGACAATTGACAAAGTCAATTCACTAAGGGAATATTAGTAATATTAGGACTGGCAAGCTACACTGAAGGTGAATAAAGAAGTTTATTACTCTGTAGCTAAAGAGCAGTATCACTTGCTGGGTGAAGTTTGTCCTTTTCCATTGCTTGCACTGCAAGAGAATGGTGCTGTTGTGTTTTGTAACTGGAGTTCTGCAAACAGTACAAACTTCATTTTGTGAAAATGTATGCAAATAATTTTTTCCATAGTTCTTTCCTGTTAAAATGTTCCTACCCACTTGTTTCAGCCCAGTGTCCCTCTCATCCATCACACTTGGCATCTTCTCCTCTCAAGCTTCTTCTTCCCCATGGGAGGAGAGGACAAAAGCTTCCAGTGGCAGGTTGGAAGCAGAGTACTTCATAATCTCCTAATAATGTGCAATCTACCTTATTACCTGATAGTGCTGCTCAGTGACCAGTGCAGAGAGCACCTTCTGAGGAGGTGGTTCTGTACCTCCCACGCTAAGTGACTGCATTGTTCTGATGTTGTTGCTCTGTGGGGGTCAGAGGCTTGAAGGAGATTAAGGCCTGCCCATGGTTATGCCTTGCAACCTCCCAGTAAACCCTGGGAAATAAGCCAGCAAGTAATTCAGTACACTTGGCCATAAAGAACAGAGATTCTTGGACATTCTCTTTTTTACCTGACCATCCCTGCTCAGAAGTTGGGTGAGAAGCACTGCTTGACAACAAACTGTTCAGACCATAGAGCCATATTTTATTTGCTCAGCTCAGGTGGAACAGTCTGAAACCACCTGAAGTTGGTAGCACAGAAGCCACGGTGTAAACTTTTGGGCTGCACATGAGTCTGATGGCTCTGCTTACATAAACACAGAGTGTCTCCAAGATCTGTATAATTTCAGATCAGGACTGGTTTTATTAGTAAGTGCTGGGTTGCCAGACAAGAAAAGGTGATTCACTTGGATGGGGCAGGGGGTGGGAGGAAGAACTACAGCTCTTCTGTAATGAATTCATTATTAACACAGTGAGAGACAGAACCAGGCAGTTTCAAATTCACAAATCATCTGTCTTTTTACTAATATCTGTGGTTTTTGGCACCCCAAGAGCAGGCTCTGTTCCCCTGGAGAGACTCTTTCATAATGCTCAATAATGCATCTGTTATTATGAGAAGGATGTTGAGAGTTTAGAACACAGCAGCTCAGCTGAAGCAGCTGTTGCTTCAGAAACAGCAAAAGCAGAAAAATGGACATTTAAAATTTTTAAATGTATGCTCCCATGTGGTCTATTTCTCAGCCCAAAAAGGGGCCTTTGCACTGCAGCTGCCACCTGTCTGCAGTGGGGGAAGCTTTAGAAAGGATTTTCCTGGAGCTGCTCTTGGCTGCCCATTTCAGGCCACAGCCAAAGCCAACTGTTAAGAACCATTGTAAAGAGTGGATTCAGCTATTCCTTTCTGCTTAGATTTCTCATGACCCTGATCTTCCACAGGGGCCAGCAGTTGGGGAGAGTGGCATGGCAAATCCTGGCTGGTGAACAGCCCAGAGATCTTCAGAAACAAATGTAATTACCTGGCTGGTTGTCGGTACTTGATTCAAAGTGTGGCAGGAAACAGCAATTACAGTTTCACAGGGCAATGAGGTGTTGGGAGCCACAGCAGAGGTCTGTGTTTCAGCCAGGCAAGGACCCTCACCCTGGCCAGGGAACTGTTCTGGGCATCCCTCAGGGTTCTCACAGGGTGAGGCTCCACCTGACCAAACAGAATAGCAACTAGGGAACAACTTCCTTGGAAGGATGTCAGGAGAGAATCCTATGGATAAACTGTGTAAACCCTTCAAAGGCTGTACCTCACTGTACACAACCAAGCCACCACACTGTGTGCCTACCACTGCTTTTTTTCTGAATGGCAGAGATTTATTCTAATAAAGATTCTACTTGAGGATCTAGTTTAGGTTCTGCCTCCCTCTCCAACCCACTTTCTCACACTAAGTAACCCCACACCCCTCAGTGAGTACAGCTCACTCAGCTGTGACTGGTAAGGAATGGTGAAAATCAGGCCTGTAGGAAGTCTTGTTTTTAAAGCTGTTTCATATAAGATTTTATATCTAACTTCTCTAAGTATGGAGTGGAAAAAATGAACAGTAATTCATGCAGTAGTTCCTTTTCTCTGTGTTTTGAAAGTGTAAATCAAAGGTAAGATTTATACAAATAAAAACCAGCAAGTGCCCGTTAACACGGAGAGTGTTGGAATTCTGGATTTGCCACACTGATGTGCAAAGACCAATGGGAGTCATATATATTTTAATGCATTTCTAGTAATTTCTAGAATTCAAGAAGTATCCTGTCCCTATTGCATATTATTTTGTTTATCTTCCTTGACTTCGCCAATTAACACACATGGCCATGCTTGGAGTTATGGGTTTTACAGACCCTTGTGGCTTTATGCTGACACAAATTGCTGCTCAAAAGAAAAGTAAGGGAAAGGAAAATTTATAGTTCAGCTCAATGCTGTATGCCAAAATCTAAAAATGGTTTAAGACAGCTTCTTAAATAATCACACTTCAAACAACACACTCAAGCTCTTACCCAGAAATGTCAGGCATTTTTGTACTTCCCCAAACTCTGTGGAAATAAATTCGTTTTTTTTGTTTCTTTTTTCTAAATTATACAATTATTGAAGGAAGTGCTGGACAATTTTCATCCAGACTCAGAGCTGCCAGTTCTCACGAAACTGGGATTTTAAAAAATAATTCCGGTTCCTAGACCATGAATTGCAATAGATTCCTAGTTCTTAATTTATTTTTTAAAGGTGACTTCCTTGTTCTTCTAACTGTGGAAAGAAAAACATAACCGTGAATGCTTAAGGCTAAAAAACTTGAAAGCAAATTTCATAGTGCTTTTCTTAAAACTGTGATGGCTAAAGTTCATTTTGAAGACCTAACTGATGGTTCTACACCTGTGCCAATACTGATGTCTAATCTCAGATAATAGGTGCTGTTCTGGTATCAATGCTGCTAAATAGAATACTGTAATATCCATGTTTTATACTGAAATAATGCCCAAACTTAAGTGTTTTTTACTGCAGATTCTAATGGCACATATGAGCAGAAAATTGAATCTTTATAATTCTTTTTGATCTACATAAAATAGCTTGTGATCGCCCTCAAAATAATATTTTTAGAAATCCTCCAAACAGATCAGATAATTACTGTACCAGAGGATATTGGGGGAGAAAAATACATCTGTGATGGTTTAAGCCCTCGTGCCCATGGAAAGGGCTGGATTTAGATTTCTGGTCAAACATTTCTGTACAGTGATAAAGGACATGGTCAGTTTGTGTCTCAGATGAGATGGAGTGTAATTAGAGTAGCAGTAGGATTCATATAGAGACCTGGTGTAGATTATTGCACCACCATTACTAGGTTAGATTAGGTAAGCAATTTTTCAGCATTATTAACTACAGAAGAAATGTATTAGCTGTGAAGGAGACGTATATTTGGAATTTTTCTGGGGTCAGTGGAGTTGCACAGGCTGTGTTCCAGGCAGGTTTGTAACACGTTTCCAGAACAAACTGATGTCTGAAAGCTCACACAGAAAGCTGATACCAAGGTGTGCCACAACCACGGTGACATTGCAAAAGTGCTGGGGAGAGCCTGTTTTAATGCTGCAGACCAAAACCAGCCAAGGTTTGGGGCCAGTCGTTGAGCAGTGGGGTGGGTTGTCCCTTGTGAGTGCTGTCTCTGGTGTGGAGGGGGGTGATGTGTTACAGGAGAAAAGTGTGAAGTACAAATCCATGCACAGGAGAACTGAATTGTCCTGCAAAAATGAAATGCTGACTGATAGTGACTGATGGCAGCATTTGTAAATGAATTTCTCAACTTGCAGTCATTGACACAGAGGAGATAGTGGGACTGAGTCATTAACCATAATTGCTGGAGAAGTATTCCAATCTTTAGCTGTTTATTCTTTTACTAATCTCAACACTTCAATGATAATCCACTGTTTCTTTTTCTTCCTAATCCTTTCTACTATAAATCTATGCTAATACCATGTATTTATGTATTTGAAGCATGGATTCTAAGGTGTGATGTAGCTGTGGCTCTCCACAGCTTTTTTCACGTGTGTATGAATATATATACATATATATAAAAATCTAAATATTTATGATAAATATGTAAGTCTCTCTATATATTTATGTATGTCTGTATGCATTTAGTTTCTGTGTGATTAATTCAGAAGTATGTGGAGACATGCTTATATAGTTTTTGCCTTTTGTGTACACATTTTTCCTTAAAAAGGGACAATATTGTGACATATGGTGGTGCATGCACAAACACTAAGAATTGCACAAAATGAAGTAATATAATTTTAAAAATAAAGTGCAGACATGCCAGACTGCTGTCCTAAATATTTTTGTATAACATATAAATGCACTTATGCAAAAAATGAATGTTCCATTGCTGCAGAGATTTATGCATAGGCTTAAGTCAATAAACTGTGGATAATCTCATTATGATCAGTGGATTGCTACCAGGGTTTAGTTAAATATGAACCTAAGTCTTTCAAGAATTATGAATATATAAATTAAATTGTAAAGAACAGACATTTATTTGGATGGATGTGCATCATACTGAGAACATTTGATCACACTGTAGCAAATGTTTTCTTTTTACATTTAAATCCATTGGAAAATGTCCTTATATTTGAAACCCTGATGTAAGTCTGATGTATTGTTAAAACTTAGGGTTGGGAGGGTGGTTTTGTTTTCCTTTTTGCCCTAAGGATTGTCGAGGACTTAATCAGACTTGCTGGTTTATTTCCATATCAAAGTTAAGTAGGAAATATTTTATTAACAGATGTCTGCATCAAAAACTTCCATTTGGACACCAGCCCTCAGCACGAGGAGTTATTGCAGAATCAAACAGCTCCTGTACTGCAATTAGAGTTGTCATTGTTCTCAGGCAGGAACCCACCAGTGCCACAATAATGAATGCACTTACATATTTCCTCCAAGGAAAATTGCAAAAACCATCAGAGCACATCTAGATGGGGGTCAGAGCTGAAGACTTATAAATTGCTTTTGTGAACATTTTCCATCAGTGCTATAATGACATGGGGATCCTAAATTGTAATCATCCATATAGTAGAATTGACACTCAAAACTATAGAAAAACAAAAAAAAGCACTTTCAGATGAGTTGATTAAATGTGCTGAAGGAGAAAATATCAAAGACAATCCCTCAGATATTGCAGAATGGGGTTTTACAAATCCAGATGTGAAAGAACTGTTTGTGTTTCAGTAAAATCTGAAGATTAGGTAAATGTTACTTATTGTTTTGGTTTTGTTGGTCATTTTGGGAAGGAGTACAGGATCGACCAGAGCTGTGACACTCCAGGATATTTATTTTACTCATTTTACAGCCTTACTACACACTGGAGTACAGCAGTGGTTTTGGGAGGCTATCTAACTGAGCTTGTAGATTAATTCCTTTTTAGAAATGTTTTTCCTCTCTGAAAAGAAATGTGCAGAGAGAAGCAGCATCCCCTGAAGAGAAAAATGATGGAGGTACCTCAGTTAGAGACTACAATGGGCAGTTAAGTAATTTATTTCATGCTGCTGAATAGAAGCTGATTTCATTCTCTATGAGTGGAGATTGATTCAATATAATTATCCTCTCTAGAGCTTTAAACAAACCACCTTTAAATATTTTAAGTGATGTGGCTTTTATCACTTCCTTTGGACAATATTTTCATTGTCTAATAGATCTCACCCTGAATTTTCTTCTGATATCCTGCCTAAATTACTTAACCACATATCATTATCTCTTACTCAGTTGAAATTCCTTATAACAAGCCCTGTCAATTACTGTTGCCAGGAGCTGCTGCTTCAAATGCTTCACTAGTGATCATATAGCTAAAATCCTTCATCAAAGAAGGCATTCTCATAGGTATTAAAACATTTGGCATTAAAAACTATATATATTTCACAGATCATCTCAGTTTCTAAGCCTTTAAAATAATCCTTAATTCAGTTATAAGGACCCTATCATTTATAAGTCATGCAAAGTTGAAGATTGATCTGATGCTAATAAAGATATGCCCCTCTGGTAGCACTGTGGATTGGGATGGACAGCAGGAAAATCTCCTGCTGGGTATTGAAGCATTTGACATCATGTGCCATGATTTGTCTACAAACACTGTTCATGTCCTGCAGCTGTGGGCAGAAACAGGTCTCCCTCTCTTCTGGAAGTCGTTCAAGGTTCATGATTGCTCTGTTTGATGGCCGTGGGGATTTAGAAAAGCAATCCTGCTTTCTTGATGACAGGGGCATCAGCCTGGTTGATGGAGAAGGGAAGGAGCCAGGAGACTGCAGGGAAGGATTCAGGGCCTTACTGGGCAGAAGGTGGTTGGGTCTTGTCTGCATGGGCCAGGTTAGTCTTGGGAATATCAGATGGAGCACACAGAGGAGAATGCTGATGAGGGCTCAGTGACAGTGGTTACACTAGTTTTTACACGGGATTACTGATATTCAGGTTTGCTGATTAATTTATGGCTGTTTGACCAAAGCCCTGATGTTCATATCCAACCCACATGTCATTGAGAGAGCTCTTGTTACACGGGCTCTCCTCAGACAGACCAGAGTCTAAGTCCCTTGAACTTAAACAATCACATAATTTGCATTTTTGTCAAGTTCATTTTACAGTAAGTGTTGGAATCTCCTCCTTTCCTTGAATCTTGACCCAGTGCATCTCACGGTGCTCTAAGGGATCAGCCCAATGTCTGGCTTCTGTTCTCTGCACAGAAGATGCTCTGCAGTGCCAAGCTGGTGCCAGGCAGAAAGGTGTGTCAGACACTGTAAGCAGGTGTTGGGCTCTTGCATTAGACCCTCAAGGTTACTCACTTCCCTATAAATGCTTATTGCCAGTTGGCTCACAGCCTTATTCCTGAGGAAACATTTTCTGTGTTAAATCCCACAATGCAAAGCAATCTGTTGTCAGGTACAGATGCAGTAAATGCTGGGCATTGGGGCAGGACTTTTTTAGTGTTACATGTTTGGCAGAACTAATGGCTGCAGTGTACAGACAGACCCTCAAGTTAGGTCTGCTCACAGCTAAACTAATCTTTCTTATCTTGTGCTTCACCAGTTGCAGGTTGATAGTGACAGATGCATTTAGAAGCTTGTTGCATAATCATATGGGATGGGAAAAGAATTCCTGACATACTTTCTTTCCCATGGGATGGCAACATCTGCAGTAGAAAATGTTTTCAAGTAAGTTTCAGTCATGCTTTCTACAAACTCTTCTTCTAAGGCTTCTTGCAAAGAAAAAGAAAAAAAAAGATGTCCAAAATGCAAGATGATTTTTATTTTCTTCCATACTCTTTCAATCTAGTAGATATTCGCAAAGAAGAAATTAAAATTACCTGAGATAAAGACCAGTTTGAAGATAAAGTCTGCCAGGTACTATCCTACCAAGTGCTGAAGTGATGAAAAGTGGGCATAGCAGAACCATGAGTGTGGTCTGGGAAAAAAATCTGAGACATTCTCTATAAATATGGAATATGCTGAACTAAATCACTCAGCTATGTATTTGTAAGCAAACTTGCATTTATTCCTTTCTTTTATTGTACTGAATCTCCAGTCAGAATAACAGAGCCTAACAGTTTGTATTTCTGCCCTCCATAGCAGGCACAATTGTGGCATTTGGACAGAGACAGCTCCTGGTTCATCTTTAAGAAAAAACCAACCTGATTATCCTGTGTTTGGCTCATGGTGGCTTCAGCAGCTGGGGTTGGCAGAGGCATCACCGTGGGGACTGGGTACCTTACAATGCCAGCACTTTGGGACATCTTCTTGCTGGGGAGGTGCTCGTGTAACCACTTTAACCACAGCAGCTACACAGGGAAGGTTTGATGGTGCCAGAATGCTGTGAGATGTAAAAACAGGTCAAAGTACTTCTATTATATATATTCACAGGGTGGAGGCATAAACAAATGAACACTTGTGCTCAGGGATATAAAACAAGTGTATTCTCAGAGCAGACAAGGAGAGGCAGAGGAGGAGCCTGAGCACCTGCTGTGCTGTTGTCCCAACCAACAGGCAAGTCAGCTGGGGCAAGGGATACACAGAGCCTCTTTCTTAAGTTGTTTGAGGTCTCTTTCATTGTAATACACCTCAAAAGCTGTCCCAGACCTTGTGCTACTGTCCAACAGAATAGACTGACTCTATATCAGCTGTTTAAACCAGATGGTCAGAACAAGCAGTTTAGAACAGAAAAAAAGACTGCTAAAAGAAACATCAAAATGATACAGTCCCCATGCAAAAAACTCTGACTTTGTGGGCCAAGTCTAAGATCCCATAACAATAAGTAGAACAAACAACAGAGTTGTAAATTACTGTCTGAAAGGACAAAGCTGACTACACATAAAATCACAACAATAAAAGGGAGACTACTATAAGTCTTCCTCCTGCCTGTTTTTCAACCTACTCTGCCTCATGGAAGGACAATTAATGTATGCACACCCTCCATGTTGCTCCAGCACTGCACTTCCACACACAAAGCAGCTGAAAAGCAGGTCGTATATATTTTGCTTCTGCTGGCAACTCCTCCCATCCCATCAAAGGCTAATAAGGCATTTTGGATGCTTCATCTAGTATGTTATCTTCCTGATGGCATTATCATTCCAGTCAGAAAGGCAGTGAGTTCAGCCACCTCCGAGATCTCCCATCCCTTATGGCTGTGCCAGCAGGGAAGGCACATCCAGAATTATGATCCCCCTGCAAGTTCTTCCTCCAGTCACCATCACCACGGACATACACACCCTCAGAGTCTGTCTCCTATATTTTTATTCAATGAGTTACATGAAATTGGCAGGGCAGTTATTTTAATTCCCCAGCCCTCGCTGTAAGGGTGGCCTCAGCACACTGCAGAGTGCTCACCCTGTTATTTTACATGCTGTGCACACAGCCCGTGTTAAGTTGGCTTCAGCTGGCAACATGAAAACACTTGGATTTACATTGCTAATGCTCCACTACAGTATAGGGACCTCCCCCTCTGAGGGCTTCTGCAGAGCAGTGCCCTGAACAGTGTGACCACTCACAGGCTGAGGCTGCCCACTGGACCTGTGCCATGCCAAGATTCAGGCTGTTCTTTTGCAGCACTGGTATCCAGCCTAACTGCACAGCAGGCTTTAAAATGGTGTAGAAATTGGTACCAGTCTTCCTAAGGTGCCATACCCATGAGATTATTTATTAGAAGATTTATATCTTGTTAATGATCTCAGAACCACCCACAAGTGTTTTGCTTTAGGGTCTGTACTTGTAAATTGATGATTAGGAAGTAACACAAGGGATTTGTTCCAGTGGAGCATTATTTTCTCTTTAATTAATGCAGGAATTTCAGGGGAAGACACTCTCACATTTGTCTCCTCAAAGGGAGAGTGAAACTCCATCCCAACATCACTAAACTTTGAAACATAAGTACTGCTTGGTCCGTATGTATGTAGGTAGTCCATGCAGTTGGTTCCTGGGATTTTTGCTCCTTGTCCTCCAAGGGGGCAGTGAACTTCACAGATTTGGATAAAATAGAGCTCAAGGGCAAAGAAAGTGTCTGAACAAGGAACAAGGTTTGTGAGGATGAGTCTCTAGAGGACCAGCTCAGCGTCAAGCTGCTGTGGAAGAAGGAACTGTCAATTATGTCTCAAGGCTGACAGAAGGAGACCATTGCTCTGTGGGTCTTTCTGTAGGATAAGGACTTGATCATCAGGCACCATTCATAGCCTGAAAGAGCTGTGAATAGCTGGGAGGCAAATGCAGGTCAAAGAAGTCAAGATAAAAGTCCTAGATTGATGGGGATTTAGGAAAGATCAGTCTCTGGTGAGCAAAAGGGACTCCTGTGCATTTTGCCTGATAGATATTTGTAAGAAATCAATCTCTTGGGTGCTGCAGTGAATTTTATTTCTGAGGCTGTAGCTGGACCCCATCACAAGTATGTGACATAACATGCTCTAAGGTCATGTTTTTCAAAACTATTTGGATTAGGAACCTGGCAGGATGACACAGGGACTCCTTTTGAAGACCTTGGGCAAGACAGTAAACATGTGCCAAATCCTCCTCACAGACAGAAATCTATTGAGAACTGTACCTATCTTCAGGTGCTTATTTTACACAGACTAAAATAAGCTTTTAGCCCCGACAAGAAGTTGCTAAATAACTGCCAGCTCAAAGAGATCTCTGAGACATGTCGTGGCTGCAGTAAAAGGGGCAGAGGATTCAAGTATTGAGACGAACCAGTGCTTGTGTAGTGAAACACATGTCTGGTGAACTGTGTGCTTGGCAGGCACTTCTGTGTAGTTAGTGCAAGGAAGTGACTGAAAGCAAGGTTTTGGAGGTGGTAACACTGTGTTCCTCGTTTTCTAGGGATCCAGCTTGAGACATCTAAGCTGATGTTTCTGGTTTGCAGATGCGGCGGGATCTCTGTTGCACTCACATCTGTTCTGAGTGGAAATGTGCTGTACATTTTAGTTGCTTGCAAAAATCAAGCCCAGTGCTGCTTAAAGCAGGCAACCAAAACACGAGAGCACATGTGGCAATTTTGGAGGACTCAAGTCTGATGAGTTGCAGCAGGGAATAAAGGGAAGGGAGGGAACAAAATAAGCTACTCACTACTGGTGGTGAGCACTGCCTGTTCCTCTACAAAGCATATGGCTGTATAATTAGAGTCTGCACCATAATACAGATAGGCATGCATGTCAAATCAAGACTGCATAGGCAATTGCAGAGGAAACCTTAATTTTGGTACCTGCTGGTAGCTTACTTCACAAACTTACTACACAAATCCTTATTTCACAAACTTAATGTCCTTCTGCAAATAGGTTTTGGGGGACTTGACATCATTAATTTGCACAGCAGAACTCCCCAAAGGTAGGAGCTTGTTGAAAACCTATAAAAGGAGCACTGTGCAAACCTATAAAAAGGGGTTGGTCCTAAACCAAAGAGCTTATAATGTAAAGACAACAAAATATTTGATGGGGGGGGGGTATAAAAAGCACGTAAGAAGTGCTGAAAGAAAAATGTGAAATATTATATTACAGTGATCTCTACAGTCCCATATCAAACCTAAAATGCAGCAATTAATTCATGGTGGTAGGAGATGTTCATGCATTGCTCAGCCCCAGTTTTCTACTGACACTGAATAGGTTAAAGACCCTTTAATCATCTCAAGACAACATCCCTTTCTACAGTCATATTTTCTTTAATAAAAACTATTTGTATCATATTAAAAAACCAAATCACCTCCTACTAGTTCACTGGAAACAGGCAGTAATGTACCATAGGGTGCCTACAACAGGAGGGCTCTGAGCCTGGAGCCATCCAAAAATTCAACAGAACATCCCACTAATAGCTTTGAAACCAAAGATTCTTGAGACCTTCTTAAGTTTCCCTATGAAATCCTGTCGTGCTTTTCCTGACCAACCAAAACAACAAAGTACAGGTCCATACAAGTCAGAGAGCTGCAGGAAGACCTGGTGCAAGTTGAAAAACAAAAACCCACCAGTGCTGGTGGGCTCCAGAGCTGGAGTATTGTGAACTCTGTGAGAATCTAACAAAGCAACCCCCTAATGTTCACGTAAGACATGTAAACAGAGAGCCATGTTTGCAGCATTTGGACTGGGTTTCTTCTGGGGGGCTGTTATTGCTTTAGCCAGACCACATGTACAACAAAGTAAAACATGTCGTGGTCTTTCCTTGGCTTTGCTTCTTTCAGAATTAAGTGCAATGTGAAGCTCAGCTTCAGGGGGGTGATGGACAGAAATACACCCAGGCTGCTTTCTCGTGTGTATTTACCTTCAACAGAAGAAATAAAAATTTAGAGTGTTATTACTCCTCTCCCCCTAATCCTTCTCTCCCCAGCTTTATGTCTGTTCAGCAAAAGGTCAGTCTTCTAAAGCATGATTTAAAATGTGCACTCATGAGAAGAGAAGAGCCAAACCACACAGATCCTGAATGATAAAAATGTACTCCTCTGTAAAGTGTGCATTCCTCCTGTGTCAAACGCACACTCCCTTCCTGAGGTCGGGCTGTTTTGTAGTGTTGTGAGATATGTTTGTGTGGAAAGAGCTGATATAAGTGATAGCACAGAGGAGCAAATGAAGGAACTGAGATCCTGATCATGTTCTTCTGCAAGACTACTAAGGAAATGGAGCTTTAATAAAGATCCTTGAAAAAAAAGAGCCATATTTAAAGAGCATGACTTGGGAGGGGGCAGGTTGAATATCTCCAGAATTCTCATAGGTAAGATCCACATGCTTTGCTGCTGCTTCCCTGATAGCACAGAATGACTGGGGCCTCATGCAATGTTTTCCTGCTGCTCTCCTAACTCCACTTTTAAGCAGCCCCACAGCCTGGTGCCATTCTGAAGTAAAGTCCTATTACTTGGTGACCCAAGAGAGCTCAGGCCTGCAGCAGAGCTTCCAGGAGGCACAGGGTAGACAATGTGTACACTGCAAACATTAAATGATAACGTATAGGGAAAAAAATAAAATGTGGGGATTGCACGTGTCACAGAGTGGAGCAGTGCTTGAGGCTTGGTAATGCCAACCCTCTGGATGGGGACATCCAGATGTATCTGATGTATTTAGGGCTCAGCAGTTCCCCTCTGGAACAGCTGGGAATGGAGGTACCTTAAGGAAGGGTGTTGCACTGCTTGCTTTCCCCATGTCCCGCCGTAGGGACATTCCCTTATCCTGAAAGCCTGGAGTGATCTGGCAGATAAAACAGCTGGCAAAGGTGTGTGTGTGAAAGCAACAAACTGCTGCTGAAGCTTCTGCAGGCACTGGAGATGTGGGAATGTGGGGAGGAACAGTGCCCTGCAGCTCTGTCTAGCGTGGTCAGGCGATCGAGAGGACAGCGTTGCTGCTCTCAGGTCACGAACCAACCTGTGTGCTTGGGACTGGGTTCACTAAGTTTGCTGACAGTGTGTGTAATCTTCTGAGAGTGGCAGTAAAACACTCCAATCTTCCAATTTTGCATCCACCGAGGCTTTTAAAAACGCTGTGAATTTATCTCTAGTCGTTTGCAGGGACATTTTAATGGAGAAAGAGACATCATTATAGATTTCTTTACCTCACACAACAGGGAAGCAGGGTACCCACTGGCACAAAGCAGAGCCAGAAGCAAGAGAATAGTTCTCTAGGGGACCAGGAAAATACAGTTCTGCCTAGAGATAGTATTTTTTATTTAAAGCTTTTATTGTCTAGATTTTCCAGCCGAGGCTTCTGCTGTGTGAGAATGGGCTGCGTATTGTGTGTGTTTGGGTTTTTGCTGTTGTTTTCCCAGGGATGTTTGGCGTCCTGAAGGAATCTGCAAACTACAGATGGTGCCCAAAGCAAGGAAATGTGGAATGTAGCTTGGAGTGCCACACAAATGCTGTGTCTGAAAGGCCCCTTGTCTGCTGCTGCAGGCCAGGGGAGCAGTGCAGAGGAGACTCTTTGCTCCTATGGTGTTGTATCAAACTGTTTGCTGCAGGAATGTTCATTTTCCTTTTCTTTCTCTCCATTGTCAACCCCAAAAAATCTAAATACTTAAAAGCCCAGTTTGAAGAGTGGAATGTGTGGTACATTCTTGTCTTGCCTGATGGGACAATGTCTGTGCCATGGGGGGTTGCTGAGGTAATTCTTTATTGACCCTGAGTAATTCTGGGAGCTTATTGTTATAAAATTTCAATGAACTGTATTGTGTCAAAACTATGCTTAATTTAATATCTAATTTAATTAACTTTTGTGTTCCCTGTGCTGAAGAATGTTGATATGGGAAGACACCTCCCAGGAATAGGGCATTTCATGGGTTACACTTGCTCTTCAGTGGCTTGAGCTGCTTTTCAATTATTATTTTGGATTTGGATTTAAGAATTTTTACATACAAGTAGAGGTTGCTTTTAAGCAGCAAAGGCAAATTTAAAAACCCTAGTGGCTTTTTATATTGGTAAAGAAAATTAAGAGTTATTGTATCATCTTTGTTTGTTTTTTTTTTGTTTGTTTGTTTTGCATTCATTTGACAAAAAAAAGTGTATTGTCTAAATGAAGATAATTCTTGTAAATAAAGGGGACTGGCTCTTCTGTCTGCAATCCCACAGTGAGACATCTGCCCTCTCTTCTGTGCTAAATTCTGTCACACCATGGCTGTAACAAACCAGCCAACAAACCAACAAAACACAGCTGACTGGGACAGAAATTTCTAATCTTCTAAAAAAATTGAGATTGCTTAGAAAAGAAGCCCTTTGGCTCAAGATGTAATCACAGGCTGTTAATTATGAAAAATTCTGAAAAATACGTTGAGTTGTCTCCAGAAGTTGTTTAAAAATTTCGAATAAAACCAGGTCTTTCTAAGGTCAGGTATATCCAAATGGAACACTCAGACACTTTCCATCTCAGTTGTTTCTACTTCAATAAAGAGTTTGTTGGAATGGACCAAATAGTCACCTGGGTATCACCACAATCCTGTCCCCAACACCAAATAGCCTGGGTACCTTTATGTTAAATGCCAGATTATGTTTTCCTTGTCAGCTGGGGGTCATGGCTAAAGAAGGTCAAACCAGTCAGTGACGTGATCCAAACAGAAATATTTTTTTAAAAATTGTATATTCAACTTTAGAAAAAGTTGAAGCTGTATAATGTTGCTTGTATCTGATTTAACCCCTCCCTGACAGCAAAACACTGGAAGAGGAACAGAGTGATTTAAATGCAGTCAGAACATGGGGTTGCTGATGTAGCAATGACATTCACATATCTTGAAGATGTACAACTTCTGGAATACAAGTAATCAAATTTGCTAGATAATTTAATTCAGATGTTTTGTGGTTACTGGAAAACAAACAAAGACCACAAACTGAGAGAGAGGCCTAAATATCCTCTAATGATTTATTAGGAAGACTTTCAGCCTACATAAGTGTTCCTATAAAATTGAGTTAATAACTGAGATATGAAACACAGTAAGACCAGACATTTTTGTCTTGCAGTTCAGTGTAACCATATCCTACAGCAACATTCTGAAAACGCCAGCAGATGTTGTTTAAATAAATTGTTTCATGAAATGTGCTGCTCTTTTCTTGAGAAGAGATGTCCCTTTGGCTGGGCTTTAATGGAGACACTTTACTGACTTCGGTGGATGGCAGAAAGAAAACTGACTATATTGACTAAAGGAGACATTTTTAGCTCTAAAATAATAATAATATAACTGAAGACCTTAGTGAGATGAAAATTTGTTCCTCTTTAAAGCTCCAGAGGCAAAGACAGAGACATGCTTCTCTAGGCATCATCAGGGCACCATGTTACAGCAAGGGAATATGGACAGGCCTTACCTAACAAGTGTGTGAGTGAATGGGAAAGACCCCTATTGATTTCAGCAGCCTCTGCTCACTGACTAAAGGATCATTGATCTTCAAACCTGAGTAAAAGCAACAGAAGCCTTGCTGCAGGGAATGATGCCAGGGAGCTTTTCTTTCCATGCCCATTAAGGAAATGCTTTTATATGCTTGCAGGTTGCAACAGGAGATCCACTCAACAGCATTTCTTGCCTCCAGTGGTTTTTGAAAATCCCTTGTGGGCAGGTGGATCTCAGGCTGTGTCAGCCACCTGGGTAGGAAGTCAATTTTCAAAAGCCTTTTTTATTTTTTTTACTCTAAAAGTGAAATTTTTAAAAGCCTTATGCAAAACCTAAAGGTTCAGTGTAACCTGGGCAAAGCTCTTGGAGTTTGGTGGGGATTTTACTTTAAGAATCAGCTCTTCAGATCCTTAAAGACTTTCCCATGCTGAGATGAACAACTAACGATTTCAGCAATCAAATTTCTCTCAGCTGATTTGTTTGCTCTTGGGAAAGACTCTTCTGTGACACATCTTTTGGAAATGGACTGTCTTCTGTGTCCTGCAGTGCACATGGCAGCGTTGTGATGATGCAGTGGAATAGATGGAATATTAATCCATATTAGTAAAGGATCCTCTGCCAGGCAGGAAACATGGGGAATACTCAATTTTCTCATCAAAAGGTGGCATGCATGATTATTATCAAGCAGACTGTAAATATGAATTATTCAGTGTCAGGTTCTCTGTAAAACATAAGTGATATCCATCACTAAGAAAACTCACTGTTTTGATGTTTATCAGGAAGAGACAGATAAGAGCCGTGGTATCAGAAATGGGTTTTCCCTGAACAATAACAATAACTTAATCAGTATTTCTAATGTACAGGACATCTCTCATTTTTCAGGATGTGCTAGTTTATAATAGCTATGTGCACATGCCCTCAGATAAACTTCTGTGTCCTCTTCATGTCTTAGTCCTTTCAGGTGACTGCCAGTTCTTGCTGAAAATTTATGTCCTTTGGGCAGTTTTTTGTCTTTAAATGTGCAGATTTCCATTTGATTTTGGGTAATGAAAAAGCACCAAGATGCTTAGAGCTCTGACCTATTTTCCATGGAGGCTGATACCAAACAAAGCAATAGAAAAACATTTTACACTTCTCTGACTGAAGCACAGTAGCTGCAGCAGCCACAGCACGTGGAAATTATTCTCTCTGACATTTGTTATTACCAGTTTTCCAAGCAGGTGAAGTCCATGGTGATGCAAGTGGTGATGAAACTTCTGTTCCTCTGCATGAACTGGCTCTGTGTGGAAAGCACCAGTGTAACTAAAAGCTTTACAGGAGGGCCAGTTGAAGGTTTGGCGTGACAGAAAAAAGGTGTGCCTGGCACCAGCGATCAGCAACGTGGTTGGACCTGAGAGGAGACCACATACAGGATGTGTGAAAACACAGATTAATTGGTCTTAAAATGCTGTGTATGGGGCACAGAAGAGGCTGGGCTTACATTTCCCCCAGTGGGAACATGTTGCTGTAGTGGTCGAGAAGTTTTGCCAGTTATTCCTCTGTACAATCTCCAGGTGGCTTATGCTTGATAGGATTTCCCTCTGTATCCCTGGTTGGAGTGAATCAGCTAAAACCTTCTGCCATTTGGCAAAATAACAGCTATTTATGTTCTCTTCATCATTTATTAACGTTCATTTCTGCCTCAGGGAAATTTTATATTTGGTAACTCGTTTAGTTTTCGGCTTCAGGAAACCTGTTCAGTGGCATCTCTGAGCCTCAGGTCTGTGGGGTAGGAACACAAACATGGCAGGAGTACGAAAACAGAGAATTTCACTGGAAACAACTGTTACTGTAGGTGTAAAATTGTGTAAGTAAATTGCCATCAGACACCAAGGCTGCAAGCTGCTGGAAATACGGCAAGAAACAAGCATCCATCAAACTCTGAATTCTTATAATGAAGGTGCTTCAGAACAGTACTGGTATTTCCTTTTTACTTGAGAGATGAATAGAAATTACTTGCTTGAGTTCATCAGGAATGTGTGTTATAAATGATGTACCAAGCACCTGCATCTGTGCTCAGTTTTGTAGTCATATATATTTTAGTGGAGCTGTTCATAAATGGAGCCTTTTCTAGAAGAAAAAAAATTCCACAGAGGCTTTTTTTTTTTTTTTAAGTAGAGGCAGAAATTCAAGTGAAGAGAATTTCAAAGACACCCACAATTCTTGTATGTACTATAATTGATAAATGGTAAATTTTTATTTGATCTTTTGAAAAAAAAAAAAACTTATGAGAAAAAGTTCAGAAAGCTCAAAAGCCCTTAAAATTCTTTCCTCTAGAAACAATTCAGACTGTTTGGAGGAGTTGTTCTCTTAATCATCACCATCAGACATCTCTTTTATGTGTTTGGCAAATTTTTACCTTTTTTTTTTTTTCTTTCATTTTGATTTGATTAATTAGACCACAAAGAAGACATCGGAATAAAATGGACTGGTTACTTCTTTCTTTGTTTGAAAAATAAACATTTGGTTTGAGATCACATTTTTCCACTTGAGTGCATGAGAATATACTTTCATGGGGCTTGATTTTTGAAAATTTATTTGAAAAATATCAAACATGTTTCTGTTTAGCTTGCTTTATTTTTTATTAATCTATATTATTTGAACTGTGTTCATATTCTTTGGGATATACTGTTTAGCAACTTTAAGCTACTGAACCCCCTGATAAAAGGATGATGAGAAACTCGTCAAATTCTAGAGGAAAAAAGAAAGAATAAACTTACCTTTTTTTTCAGCAATTTTAAATCTTTCCATCTCATGGCACACAACTTGTACAATCATTGCAGACTTCTGTGACGTAATCATATGAAATTATGAAAATATATGGGGTGAGAGTATTACAACGTGATGACAGCTGATTCTTAATTTCATCATTCATTATATTTCTTTTTGAGCAGCTTGAGATAAGCTGATTTTTGTGGTTGGTATATTCATAGTTAACATGTTGCTGTGTTTCTTGAGACATATGTACTCTGCAAAATATGTTAACCAGTGAAAGCGTCTGAACTAAATAAAATAAGGATAATTTAGGACATGCTGAACCCATGCAGAATTCCCCCTTCCCCTTCTTCTGCATCTGCATAAGGAATGAACTATGAATCAGACCAGGAAAACAAGTTTGACAGTGCTCCTTTTGCAGGCCCACTGAATACCATGGAGAAAGATGAAGTGAAATAAAGAAAAAAAACTAGCTACAGACAAAAGTTTTGATTGTTTACCTGTTTGTCTGTGAGTCAGGCTAATTTAACATCATCATTTAAAGAGCCAGAGAGAAAGAAAACGAAAAGCCTCACCAGTGTCCTTCCACAGGACGTTTGCACTCCTCATTACAGTAACAGCTTCAGTATTTGCTGGGAATCAAAGCAAGGTAGTTCTCCAAAGCCTCATTTCAAAGTGCTGTCTGCTTGCTAGATTACACCTAATTATTGAATGATAACCCACGACCAAATACTGAAATAATAGGTGAGAATGGGCCTGCAGTAATTTCTCCACTGCAATCATGTCCTTCTATTGTAAGATTTTTTATGTATTTTATGGTATGCAGCATTTCCACATTAACATTTAAATACTTAACTTTCTATCTCTGTAGTTTGATCTTATTCTTATATCCTTCAGCCTTTCATTACATTACTATTATCTGATAAATGCACAGTTCTCTGTTCCCTTTGAAGTAGTGAATTATTATACAATATGGACTAGATCATCCATAGATTATCTTCCATGCAGCACAAGTCAGGAGATTCTCGAGAGCCTGAGCAAACATTGCATCAAGCTGAAAGGTCTGGTTTAGTACTTGCTCCAAGATTATGGAAGTGAATTTTCCTTGTCTGGCTTCAACAAGAATCTGTAGCCACAGGCGCCTGAAGGCAGTGCATGAATTAGAACACAAACACACAACAAACACACAGACATCACACACAAACATCACAACAAACAGCAATTCATTTGTTTTCTCTGAAGAGTGGTTTCATCATCTAAAAGCAAAAATTGTCCCTGCTCTAAGAACAGTCAGTCAGTACTAGAAGGAAGTTCCAAATTCCCAAACTCTGATTTTTAGGTCCCACAAGTTTCCAGCTTGTAGTTGTAAAGAAAGACTAAAGTCTATGGAAAAATAAACCAAGCAACTAGTGCACAACTCAATTCTGCTGCATAAACCCTCCTACAAACATGACCACATAATGATTTAAAGGTTTGTACGGTTGTCTCATAGTTTCTAAGATGGCTCTGATGCATCTCATTAAATATGAAAAGATAGACTTAGGACTGGAAGGGGCCTTGGCCTTTTCTGCATTCTGGTAACATGGATGTCTGGGAGATGAGACATGGTCTAAATCTGTGTATAAGCAGCCCCAGGATTACAAACAAGTAAAACATACTGGCATCTGTGCTCAGGACTATGAAATCCGAACAGTTTCCTATAACATCTCAAACCCAAACATTCTGAAATAAAGGAACAAGAAAAGGGAAGATATTTTATCAGCCAGAGGTCTAAATGAAGGGGCTGTTGTCTGAAGCTTCATGAGCCCTGTAATTCTGTGTGTGGTTCCTGTTACTTGTTTCCTCGTAGGGCATCATCAAACTCTCTGATATTCACAGGGGTTGCAGTGAAAACAGTTCTGAAGCAAATGGCAGTACCTACACCAAGACCTTCAGTCTCCTGTTTGGGGAAAATATTTATCTGCACATAATTATTCGTGTTTCCCTAGTGGAAAACTCCAGCAGACTGATCTTCTGTTCTTTCTGCTGGACAATTGTTTAGAAGCTTATGGTCCATGCCTAGTTCCTAATAACTTTTTCCACTCCACACAGAGTCAAGTGGTGCCCTTAGGAAACGTGTGATTCGGTCATTCCAATTCTCTTTTAATTATTAATTTCTACTCTTCATTTATATTTCAGTGAACTGCAGAAAATCTCCAGTCATCACAGTGCCACTTCCGTCTCTTAACAACCTAAAATATTTATTAAACTCATTAAGCTCCAGTCTTGGTAGCTAATTACAACAAATGGATGTTTATGGAAGCAAATCTAGCTGTGAAGATCAGATTTAAACAAGTGTTAAAAACTCCTTGCCTTCAGAGATTTTTGTTTTTCCTCTTTTTAATTTGTCATGCTGATTTGTAAATCTTCCTCCCTATTCTAGTAACATTAGCACTGTTGATAATAACAGACAATGTTTGTCTTGGAGAAGTGCCAGTATTCTAAGTACATATCTAATTTGTCCAGACAGTTTTAAAGTCTCTTGAATTAAAATTATAAGTTTAGCCTGAAGAGTTACAACAGCCAATTATGGATTAAAATTTGGAATGAGAAATTTCTAAACAAAACGAACTACTAGAATTCTTTGAAGTTAAAGGCACTGAACAAATTCAATCCCTTTTCTGTAGTGAATGTCACCAACCCTTGTAGCTGATCAGGGCTCTCAGAGGGTTGAGCATGTGGAGTTGATGCTGTTTAAAGGTTTCAACAGACCTTGTGTAGTTGATTTTGAGGCCACTGTTAGACCTAAACCTGTGTGTGTGTATTTACTGGGGTAGAAAAATACATGGCTGTTGCTGGAGGTTCTTCTGGAATGCCAACCTAGTTGGACTTCCTCTGAAGCATCCTCTGGAGGGCCACCTTCCTCTCCAGAACAATAGACAGGTTACTGGGATGAACCCCTTAGGTTGTGATAGGAGGCATTCTAGATCTTCAATCTATCACTGTCTTCCACAACAAAATCATAGAATCATAGAATCATGGAATGTTAAGGGTTGAAAAGGACCTTAAAGATCATCCGGTCCCCAAAATTATTGCTGTACTTACACAGTCAGTCCACAAGAACCACTGGAATAATTCTTGTACACAGGCTGCCCAAAACTTTCTGTGAGAGCACTCTCCTCTCTCCTTCAACAGAAAGGGAGCAAGCTGAAATGGTATTTTTAAATAGCATCTTTGAGACTCAAAAGGTGAAAGCCAGAGACTACTAAAAAGGCAAAAGGCCTCCCACATAATAACCCTTGCAATGGAAATGTTCACTGGTATTTTTTAATACAGCTGTTTTTGTCTTGATTTATCTGTTGACTGACTCTTGGGGATGGTCCTGTGCAGGGCTGAGGGCTGGACTCGATGATCCTTGTGAGTCCCTTCCAACTCAGCATATTCTGTGATTCTGTGAGTTCAGTAAGTGCCCTGAAAGGAACAACAGCAGAGTGTGTAACCTGAAGACCTGTGATCCAGTCTCTCTGCTGACATCTGCTGAACGGAATTCCAGGTTTACTGGGGAAGGGAATTGTGTCTTGACTTGCTTCTTGGCTGCAGTGGAGTCAGGATATAAAATGTTATGGTGGTGGAGAACAGAAAAATTCCTTTATGCACATACCAGGTCTAGCATATCCTTCGGATGTGCTGGGTTCCACCATTTCCACACTGACTTGCTTTTCAGTTTAGAGCACAGGGACTGGATGCAAAAGTGTTTCTGGGTTTGGGATTGCCTGGTTCTTACCCTTTGGAGTTGGAAAAAGTGCTTAGCATTATTTTCATACGGTTTAAAAAATTATTTGTGAGCATGCTTTGAGTTAGGTTACTTAGCTTGGGGTTGAACAGGAGGCATCCCTCTGGCATTGTATGCTGTAATGAGAGACATTTTTAGGAAAAAGTGGCCATTTTTTTAAACCAAAGAAAGTAGAGTCAGATAAGATATCACAGCTTGATAGCCATCAGTGTATGTTGTAAAATAAAATCAGATTGTGTCTGAAAGTGTTTCTGTAACTGCCAGTGCCTCAGTATGTGCAGAACTTGGGCCGTGGTGTGGTGGCAGCAGTCAGGGGGCTGAGAAGGAGGTGACAGGGTCTGTGGTCACTGCTCAGCCACACTACAGTAGCAGGTACTGCCTGCTTCACATCCAGTTCTTTCCTTTAGTCTACTGCAGTATTAATTGTACACTGCTGAGGATATAATTACTTCATCATTTGACTTTCCAGGGTCATAGTCCAGGACAGGGAATGTGGGGATGCACATCAAGTGCACATTCTGGAGTTCCAAACATTTCAGTCACTCTGAATACAGAGGACTATCCCCATCCAAGGACTGCAGAGCCTCTTCAAAATACAAATACACTGAAGTGCATTTTCAAAAGTGCTGAAAGTCCTTAAAATTTATGATTAAGATCAGGCTTTTTGGTGTATATTAGTCAAACACATATTTAGGCTGGACAGAAAATGGCTTATTGGATTTCTAATGTTTCAGGAAGGATCTCTCCCCCTTGAACACCAGCAGTTATTTCTGTGCCTCTGCAGACCAGAGTGGACAATGACATGTTTTTCTAATCTCACTCTGTGGACACTTAGGGCAATAAAATGCAATTCTCCATTCCAAGTGTCTGTGGATACCATTCCTTTTTTTTAAATCTGATATGATGGTATCTTCAGGTGTTTCTGTAAAGATACCATTAGCATACCAAATGAAACCTGTACTTACAGGGTGTATCTAGGGCAGCATCCGACTTTTTCCAGGTATGTTCTCTTTTTCTACCTTGATGTTTTGTCTAGGTAAAACTGAGATTCTGTGAGGCCTGATTAGTCATCTGATGAGTGGATCAAGGCCACTTGCAGACATCTCTATTGCACGTGGTCAGGTCTATTCTATGGTACATGGACAATGGACCTCATGCATTTGGGATGCACTGGGATCTAATGTGTGTGCACTGAGTAGGTGATCTGTGTGAGCACAGTAAATCCAATTCACTCTGAACTTACTGTATGTGCATAAATCAAGGATGCATCCCAGACACATTAGTCTCACTGCATTTCATTTTGTCTGGGAAAACCTGGACAGAAATATGGTAGCCCTAAGCTTCCCACATTCCACACTCCACACACACACATAATAGGTTCATGTCTTGAACCTTTAGTCTCTCTCGGGCTTTCCATTATTGTTGATACAACACATAAATCTCAGGTTAAGTGTTCTCCTGACTTCGCAGTTATTTGCCATTTTCCTATAGGCAAAACAGTCTTTAAATCCTTTTGAGTTGCTTATTAGAGTTTTAGGTGGGAAATAACAGAAGACCCTTGGTTTAGCTCTGAGGCTGATTCAGGAGAAATCTCTGTGTGGAATGCCCTGGTATCCAACAAACCACTGAGTGATTTTTGCAGACGTGGGCATTGTTCTCTTTGTTTCATGTTCTCTGTTGTTTTCTTAGCCAAGTTGCTTTGGTATTTATTAATTGAGAGTTGTAAGTAATTCGGTTAATCTAACCCTTGATCAGCAATTTCAAATCAACATTTGAGAGGGAACATGCCCTCAGGCAGTTGTTATTTATTCTGGTCAGGTAATTCCTTTCTGGGCTGTTTAAACAGCAACATTTTCTGTAACAGTGAGGCTGCCCAACTTGGGAAAAGAGTTTGTAAAAGTCTGCCTTTCTCTTCCTTTCAAAGTTTAACTAAGTAGACTGCTTAGTGTGATAATGATAACCCAGTCCTGAGACGGGCAGATAGCAGCATAATTAGAAATATGCAACACTGCAATATAAAGTCCAGGCATCTGGTAAGGATTAGATTTGCTGGTTATACAAAATCATGAAGATACAAACCATTTTGACAGATCTGATAGAGAGAAGAAAGATGAATACATTACCATCTAAGCTGCCCTTGTAGCACTGAGAGATCCTGTAGTGCTGTCCACTTAAAATATTTTAACATCAAAAGCTAAACATTTGACTCTCAGGGAAAACTTCTCATATTTACATGTATCACCCATTGCTAAATTTTCCCTTAAGTATTTTAAGTATTTTATTCCTTTGTGGAGGAAATATCAAGTATACTTGCTCACATTTGGGTTTTAGGAGATTTTTTTTCTCTTTTCGGAATTTTGGAGTATGAGTAAGTCTGACTTGGCATTCCAAAGGAGTCCAATAGTCATGAAGCTCCATAGAGTTGCTTCTAGGCAGCCCATAAGGAAGAAGTTAAAATAATCTCACTGAAATATGAAAGACTGAGCTACAACAAAAGCACTGTGATAATTCAGGGGCTCACATCTACAAGCCACATTTGTAGTTAATAAACAACCAAGCTTTAATCACTGCAAGGAGGTTGCTCCCTTTACACCTATTAAAAAGTCTTTTGAAAGTTAAGCAGCACAGGTACTCAGTGACAACTCTGACATTATAAAAGTTATACCTTGTCATATTTATCAACAAGGTAAAGCCATAACACAAGCCTCCATTCTCCCCTTCCTTTCTCCTCCCAAAAACAACAGCCAAAAGCTTTAAGCTCTATCATTAGAGCAGGTTTGTCCTGGACCTAATAAGGCAAGTGTCTGCAGCTCCAGAATAAAGTGGGAAACTGAAGAAAGCTTTGAATTTCAAACATCTTTCAGTGAGGAATTAGTTTTAAAAGACGTACAACAATAAGCCATGAAATAAGTCCAGACACCATAATTCAGGGATAGAACACGCTATGGAACTGGCAGGCAGCCAGCCCAGAGCCAGGTGCCTGCTTTGGATTAGATTCAAGTGGCCTTAGGCCACCTACGGAGCTTTCAGGTAGAATCTGGAAGCTGCTCACCTCAATATGCCCTACCTTACTTCTATTTCAGGTACTTGTGAAGGATTCCCAGATGGCTGGCACTCATCCAAACCCATCTGCTCTCGGCTCTCATTGTCTCCATACTGTCATGAGCCAGGTTGCAGGAAAAAAATGTATCTGGAAAACAGAGACTTAATAATTAACTGCCCATTTTCCTCAGTTTGCAGTGAGAAAATGTGGCTTCATGAGAGCAGCATTTATGTCTTGCTGCTCTTGACACCCTTAGTGGGGGATTACAAATGAGCAAGACACAATGTACATATATAATCAAGGGGACACAAAAGGTAGATACTGAAAAAAATACATCTTGCAGCTTAGACTATTATAGGTCATAAAAATAAGAGTGCTTTGACAATCTAATTCATATTTTACCTGTCACATTCTTCTGTTTACTTTTAATTCTGTTTTATACTGGATCATGAAAATAGGCCAAGACAACTCAAATCCTGGACTTCAGTTGTAGAATTCTGGCTGTAAATAATTTCTGCCTGACCATGGTTGAGTCCTAGACATGAACTGCTTTCCACAGTCCTCTGCAAGATCCTGTGCCTATCCCAGTTTCCTTCCATGAGGGTGGCAGGCAGTGCTGGCTGGTCGGGCAGAGCTGGAGGCAGTTTTTCCTGCTAGATGCAACTCAGTAAAATTATCCTGTGGGCATGGGTAAAAACTAATCAGGTTACCTTCAAACAGACTAACCAGCTTCAGTTTCTGGTTATGAAGCTTTAGCACAATGTTGTAGTGTCTGCTTTGCCAAGAAGGTTTAAATCTCATTTAAATTCAAGCTAAAAAAATCCTTCTCTCATTAAAAGTAAAATGATTGAAAAGGCCATGAAATCACTTTTATTAATGTTACACTCTTGAAGAGTTCATCCATGGAGCAAAACAACAGCACTTTCACAGTATTTGGTATTTCTTAAAGGGGAGGAAGGGAAGGATTTTGGTCATAAGGCACCTCCCAGCAAACATAAACATATCTAGAATTAGGCTCATACATAAGGTTGAGGAAAGCTTCAACCTGCAGGTTTCCAATTTTTATGAATAGTCTACATTTCTCTTATTGTAATAGGACTAGAAATCACTTCTTCTGTAACTCTCCCAGCTACCTTTCATTCGTGGTTCACTGCAGCACTTGCCTTAATACTCAAGGTCAGAATTGACAACATAAAGACCTAACTCATCCTTTACTAAACTCAGCTGAAAAAGGGCTGTTCTTTTCTGTATTATAGATGTACAGCCTAAAATGATTTAATTCCTTTTTCTTCTCAACATTCAGCTCTATTGAAAATAGACAAAAATCAAACACTTTCCACTTGGTACACACACAGAGTAAGATATTATTAGATGTTGTCACAGCAACTGGTGCAACACTGAGTTTGTAAAACAACTGTTTGACTCCTCAACATGCTGAAATCACTTTGGAAATCAACACCACAGTCGGGGAATAGTTTCGTTTGCAAATTAGGAATGCAAAGAAAGCTGTGGTAAATTAAATACTGTAAGCTGAGCTCTTGGGATAGGGACCAATTTTCTGTTCAGCATGTGTTCAGCACCTAGCTCAAGGAGCCCTCTACAGCGACTGCTACCATATTCTCCATCTGTTATCATCATCTTTTGGCATGAAAAACAGTGGTAAAAATAACTCTATTTGCAGAAAAATAAGCCATAGGTCACAAAGGCCATGTTTGCCTGGTAAAAGAGTATAAAGCAATTTAAAGGGAGTTAATACCCTTATACAAATCTCTGAAGTGATTGCTCACTGCCATTGTGGTGCAACATAGTCCTCAAGTAATGAGATTCTGGTCCTCAAAAGATACAACTTTCCAATGTCCAACACAAACCCCGCTCTCGTTATGGTACAAGAATTCAGAGTCTTTCAGTGAACAGCAAACAGAATATCTATGCAGATCTTTTAGACAACACCTTCTTTGTGTAGTGTTGCATGGTGCTGCAAGCCCTTTCTTATAGAAGCAAATATGGAACAGCTCCATAATTCTGTGGGAGACCTTTTCCTGTTTGATTGCCAAGCTGTAGTTAAAATTCCCGCTGAGAGGTCCAGTTGGGGTAAGAAAGAGATGAAGGTGGTGGGTCTGAGCAGACACCTACAAAGAGAGGATGAACACACACTGAACCAGAAGTAAAGGCATCTAATTTTCTTAGGAAATGGGCTGATGCTTAATTGAAAATGGTAAAACAAAGTATTTATGGGTACACTGCAACTGTTCCATGCAAGGGACTGAAAAGGCTCCTGAACTCCTTTGCAATCTGTGGTCCCAGCAAGAAGGCTGAAGTAACAAAGGCTCATTGATGGGAGAAGGGAGGGAAGTTTTTAATAGAGGAATCCCAGGAGCCAGCCAAAGAAGCATTATCTTGTATTAAAAAAATCTGCAAATAATGAAATTCAGAGAAAAGAGAAGCCAATTTTCTTTGCCTGGCCCAAGAAATTAGTAGCAAATAAAAGAAGAAACACATGTAAAAAGGACTGGAGACTAAATCTTCCCAGCAACATTCTTCCTGGGGTATGTTGTTCAAAAGCATACATGGATCCATGTTCAGAATTGCTCAGCAGGTTCAGTTCCTCTTGATTCCAACTGGAGCTGTGAATTCTTGGTACTTTGGAAAATTAAGCCCCCAGAGTACACTTGAAATTTTCATCCCAGAACTCAGACTCCCACTTTGAAACTAACTGGATACAAGCAGGAGAATTATCAGAGATCTTATCTTGCACAGAAATGCAAACTGATGCTAGCACTTGTAGTCACATCAGCAGAAGTCACCTTTCCAGTCCAGGAATAAAATGAAAAAGCAAGATAATACGTCAGGCTTGGGTGTGATGAAGCAGCACCACCAAGAGTGGGGGAGAAAAGCACAACTTTTAGTCTCTGTTGGATGAAACAAGTATATTTTGTTTACAGACATGAAAAGAAGGACCAATAAGAAATAAATGAGGAACCATTTCATCCCAATGCCATTTGTTTTAGGGGTGGAGCAACTTCATACATTCCTATCATGGAAGACAGAGGTTGAAACTTCCATATGGATTTTGTTTCTTGGCCTGGTTTATCCTTTTCTGGGGTGCAGATGCTGGCTGACTGTAGCAGAGACTGAGCTTTCCTTCCTGCATGTGATGCCAAAGTACGTCTGAAACCAATACCAGTGTCTTAGAAGTAATTTGCAGGGGTTTTAACTGTGTCTTTGTGACTCTGTAGGCTGCCCAGCCTTCTGGGTAGAGTGCAAATCAGTATTTATTAAAAGCATTTTCAAAGTGGATCTTTGAACCTGCTGGACTGCACAGTTTCTCCCGTGCCGTTTTTGATCCATTGTATAAATACAAATTTTGGCACGTGCACAACATTATAAACTGCATAATTGTTTTTATTAGAGTTCTGTGAGTTTGGAGGTACCTGTGCTTTAATTACACTTGGCAAGTTTCCAGGAAAACTCTTCTAAAATGTAGTGCTTGCAAAGCCTTCGTCGGGCCACCCACAATGACAGCTTTTATTTTTCCTCTATTAGTGATGGACATTTTCATTTAATTTTGGTCTGGGTGTGTGACAGAGCCCCCGTGTACTGAGCTGCAGCTTCCCCCTGCTCACTCTCCAGCCCCAGAGTGCGTCGGGACACCGTGGCAGCAACTTGTGACGTTTGGACCCGAGCCAAGCAAGAACTGTTTGCAAAGTTTTTTAGGTTGTCTGTCTTGCTTCCTCGGTCTCCCCTCCCCCTGTTAAAAATCGCCGGTGACACTAGAAATGCAAGTCAGTTAATCTCTCCTAAAACCTAAGCACCAGCCTCCAGCAGGCAGGGCAGGAGAAATGCAGAGCATTGCTCGGGAGGTTTCCCCGTAAGAACCCGGCACGGAGGTGGGTTTAGTTCCGCTCCCGAGCCCAAATCTCTTGTGTCGCAGGACAGAGCAGGGACAATGGTAACAAGTCAGCAGGATAGCTGGAACTTCATACTCCATGCCAGAAAGAGGGATGTCCAGCTAGCACAAATAAATGTGTAGAACTAATCAAATTAGGATGGACATGCTGTGCAATACAGAGAAATGCATGTAAGCAGAAAATTGTGTTTAATATTTGTAATCAAAAGCATTTATTTGGGGCTATAACAGCCCAGTGCTACGTGCAAATTGGGTGAGGAAAAAATGTAAACATTTTTTCTTTGATTTCGTGGAGTTAGGGTGCAGCAGGAATGCTGGATCCTTTTCCAGGGGCTGTGATTAAAAAGCTATGCGAAATGAATTTAGGGGCTTATTGACAGAAAATGTCACTGTAAATGGTGGTGAAAACCTATTCCACAGAGATTACTCTTTGTTGCGTGGAGTTTGCCAGAATTTATAAGATGCAAAGTGAAAACTGTGGGTTTAGAAACAAGCTGAGGATATAGCTTCTGTCCTAACACCACATCTGAAGGCTTCTGCAGAAAGCAGAATTTAGTAGAGAAACTGGTGAGGAATTTTATTCTGTGAATTTTATTCTGTGAACTTTCAGGCCCTTAAGGATCAGGAATTACTGGAGGAACCACGCTATGTCAACCAGTACATGTTCCCCATAAACAGAATAACCAGTGACATGGTATAGCCCGTGCCACGTGTCACTGAAAAATGCAATTAGCCATCATGCAAAAGCAAGTCTATTACAGTAGCTCATACTGTAAATGGCACACTGGCTAGAAATGCAGAAACATGCTTTTGGGAACACGCTAGACTAGCATTTTCCATGCCTCAGAATATTGTAGTCATCTTCGGATTTCATGGAATAAACAAAGGAGTCCTCACAGTTTCTATTTATGAGAGTAGCCTTTTAAAATTTGGGAAGACGGTTAAGAATACGGTGTAGGAGTGGATTTGCTGTCAGCTGCCATTATAAGACTGTCTAGTACTTTATAAACCTGCTCTGTGGAAGTTAGAGCAAGTGTTAATGGTGCTGCAGCTGTGGGGCAGCTGAGCAGTGTCCTCAGGATGTGCCATGTTCCAGCTGCCCCCTGTCCCATACCTGAGGGGTCCCTGGGGCAGGAAGCTGGGCACCAACTCCCCCTGTTTATAATCTCTGTTTTGCACAGAGGATCCTTCTGGCAGGGAGGATACAAAAGAATACCTTCTCAGGTTCTGTAACCCAGCCAGAGAGAGGAGCTGTGATCATTCATGCCAACTGACAGGATTTGGCCTCTTCCTAAACTTTATGGTATTGATTGCATGGCTTTAGATAATGTACAGAGAGCCATGAGAGTGTGATTTAATACCAGGTGACTATATCCCTACAACTGCACTAAATCTATACAAACCCCTCCTCAAGGTCTTTTTTAAGTTGTTCATGTTTTGTTCAACCAGCAGCCTTGTCCTGCTTTGAGTGTGTAACAGTTGCTGAACTCTTTGGACAAATTATATAAATCCACAAAATGCCTTGAGATTACTGAATGAAAAATGTAATGGGAATGAAAAGCCTCCTTAGTAGTTGTGGTGTATATGGAGCATAACCAAGTTTGGAGCATAATTTCACTTTGGAGCCTCTTCAACCCTGTGACAAAGATGAACTTGATGGGTTTTAAAGACTACCAGCTCATTCTAAAGAGGGTCATTTGTAAAGGGGTTTCTGTGAAGACTGCTCTGCTGAAAGAGTTCCACCCAGCATGTGGTTAATCACCACTCACTATAAATGAAGGCAAAGGGCTTCTGTGCCTCTCAGGAGTGAAACATCTTCATGAGGATAAACACAAAGAGAGTATAAGGACTGAGCTGGAAGAATCCTATGGAGTGCTTATGTGTGTCCTGAGAAACACAACAAATACATTATTTGGTAAGAAATAGACATAGAAATGCTCATGTAGGAATAGACAGTTCAGAAACTGAATGCTGCTTTAGCAAAAAAAGTTCTGCTCTGATTTTACTATGTGTGTTCACTGAATATTGATTAAAACAAGCCCTCCCTGCACCATTTCCCATTGGAAGTACTCTGCCTTCAGTCATCCAGTCAGATGTGATTTAAATATGATATAAATTATACAAATTCATTATTAATACAAATAAATATGGAAAAATAATCTAGATTGATGGGGAAGAGGTGACGGCTCAGACAACAGACTTCTGTGAATCCCTCAGTTATCTCAGTGGTCACAAATGTCTCACATGAGAAGGAGTTTGCTCTAACAAAGATGGCAAAACAAACATGATGGCATTTTAATTCAGGGCTTGTTTCTTCTGCATGCTTGTCATTCATGTTACCAATAATCATAGACTCATAGAACGTGGTTTGAGTGGGAAGGGACCTCAAAGCTCATCTTATTCCACCCCCTGCTGTGGGCAGGGGCACCTTCCACTATCCCAGGTTGCTCCAAACCCCTTCCAACCCAGCCTTGAACACTTCCAGGGATGGGGCAGCCACAACCATGTGAGTTCTGTGTGCAGGTAGACTCTATCACGATGGCCATGACAGCATAATTCTTGAGGGGAAAAAAGTCTACAGAAATGTATGAGAAAAGAGAGATTCTAAATTAGAAAGAATAGAATGATTAAAGATAAAAATCCATTTTCTCTGATAAGCTCACAAGTGGAAACAAGAACATCCAACATCTTTGCACCTAGACATCAAGACAATGGACACTTTGCATGCAGGTGTGATCTGTCTAGAGCGGGGGTGTGAGATGTCCTGGTGAAACTCGGGCTATGCTCTTGTGAGCCTTGGTGTGGTGAAGCAGTAACTGCTGGAGCAGAGCAGCAACCCCTTCCTTTTCCTCGCAGCTATGAGAGAAATCCTGATTTCCTGAGAATCTCTTCACACTGGAGATCCCTCCCCAAGGGTATTGCTACCTGTAGGGCAATGCTGCTCGAGGCTGATGAGCTTCTACTGGGTCTCCACAATTCCTTAGATTCCCCAGTAATGGAAGAGTTTCTCATGTAAGTGGAACACAAATGTTACAGGTGGATACAAACTAGTAGGGGAAAATAAAGATCTACTGAGAACCCAACAAAACTGATCAGCATAAAAAAGTGGTGGGAGCATCCAACCTGACAGCTTAGGGAGAATAGAGCCCAGTGAGACTGTGGCATGGTAATGACTGTCTCTGAGGGAATATACACTTGCTGGTCATCTGGGGTGGGACTTACTAGGGAGTGGGGGGAGGAAAACCCCCCTCTGGCTGCATTGTTTATTCCACTGCTGACTGTGGAGCTTTAGTTCTCTGATGTTTTGCATGGTAAGTGTGTTTGCACATGGAACGAGCTGCCTGCAGGATTCTCTGATGTTTATGGCCATCACGGCTGGGACCTTGATTGACTCGGGGAGCAAAGTATGATGTTGTCTGAGCATGTTAACTGATCAGTGTTGCTGCCTACAGGCCAAGGAAGCTTGGGGTCCCCTGCCTAATGCCAACTCAAATTCAGACGCATGTCATTTATAGTCATGCAAAGCAGTGTCACATTTTTTTCTTCTTCTTTGATCATACCCAGAAACTATAAATCCCCAGGGTGAAATCTTAACTCTACAGAAATCCAGAGCAAACCCCCTTTCAGTGGTGCAAGGTTTATGGCAAAAGTTGTGTTTTTATTTCTTAAACAATTCTTGTAATTGCTAGAGAATTGCATTTATTTCTCTCCCCTCACAGCAAATTAAATGTCAGTGTTCACAGTCAGGTAGTCTACTGCAAAGAGTCAGGTCTGTCTGTTCAGGGTGTTGAGGGCCGATAATAAAATTACAGCTCAATAATTTTCTATTTTTCTCCTCTTATCTGCCATGCACAGCATGTTTTATGTGTTCTGCTCCACTGGGACCATTGTAAACCCATGGCCAGCTATTTCACTTGAATACACTCAGTGGGAGATGGCAGGTGCATTTTTACAAAAGAATCTTGAAACTTTATCATAATATATTCAGCGAGGTGATAATGTAAAACCTGCTGGGAAATAGAGAGAGGTGAAGGAGAAATTCCACACCTGGGAACTTAATGTTTAAAGACAGGAAATGCTTTAGAAGGGAAAATATCTCGGATCAGTCTAATCCACTGCCCCAGACTAGTTACCATGAGACACTCAGTGGAGGAGGCAAGTAAAGGAGATAACCTCCCTCTCACCTCAGCTTCCATTGTACTGTCCAGCTCCTGTGCCAACTGGAGCAAAAAGGCACCTTAGATTGACACAGTTACCATTTATTTTCACGATGTGACCCTAGGACAAGGGAGATTTTGAGTGAGATTGGACTGAGACACATAGTAGACCACTCTCTGGCACAAAAGGGAGATCATGAGGTGAGGGACACTTCTCCAAGTGCAGCCAAAATCATCAGAACCAAGTTCTGTGTTGATTTCCAGCCTGGACCAATCACATTCACTTCAATAGTTCAGTTTGCTTTCAGATCATTTAGGTCTTTGATTCTTTAGTGAAGTTTTCTGTAGAAGGGAATGCGTAATAGCACAGCTAGGTAGGGTGGGACCAGATCTTGATGCTGTGTTGGCTCAGTGTGAGAGCCACTGCATGCAAGTCAGCTCCTTGATGGACATCAGTGCTCAGTATCCAGTACCTGCTCTGCCTGTCACAGCTGTGTTTGTTTCCCAAGCACCCTAATCTTCATGTGAATTGTTTCTTTGTTGGCCCATGAAGTGACTTTTAAAAATAACAGAAAATAACAGCACAAGTTATCTTCAAGTGAGTGGGGGAAGCTGCATGGCTGGTCCAGCACCCTCACAAATCTCTGGTCCTTGCAAAGAGGCGACTGAGAGGAGACCTCATCAATGTCTGCAAATATCTGAAGGAGGGGTGCCAAGAAGATGGAGCCAGGCTGTTCTTGGTGGTGCCCAGCAATGGATCAAGAGGAATGGGCAGAAACTGATGCCCAGGAAGTTCCACCTCAACGTGAGGAAGA